>NC_050466.1:51462948-51762948 GCF_903995425.1 Onychomys torridus
GCTGATTAAGCTTATAGGCTTTGGAGCAGCACAGTTCATGTAAGAGCCATTGGGATGAGGACACAGAAGCTTGCAGTCTGAGGAAACAAGTCTAGCTGAGGAACTGGTGAGGTGAGGAAGCTGTGGCTTGTTCTGATTCTCTGATCTTCCAGCATTCACCCCAATAACTGGCCTCAGGTTTGATTTCATTAATAAGACCTTTTAGATTCCTACTACACACATTCATCTACTTGAAAAGGAAATCTTGGGAGAAGAAGTTCCAGTGTTAAGGACAGAGTCATTGGGTATGACATTCACCATGTGCTAGTATCCACACCTCCAAGAACTCAGAGTGTTCATGTCCCAGCGTTGCCTCCCAACCCTGGCTGCTGGAAACTGAGCTGTATCTTCCCTTATAAAGCTGACCAGGGTCTCTTGTCTTTATGTGGCCCTGGACAAGGACAAGCCCAGGGCAAGGAACCCTCTGCAAGCCTGTGATCCTACTGTCATGTGTCCCAGGCTGAGGGGGAAGGCTAGGATCCCCTAGCAAAGATGTTTCTGGCAGTGAAGAGGGGAGAGTATGGGGTGAGGGGCAAAAGCAAGCACAGCTTTGGAGCTCCTTTGGTGGAACAGGCTGGGAGGCCCCCCAGGGACCCTCAGTTGTGGGTTTCAATGAAGAGATGCCAGCTCACCAGGGCTGCTGGACAGGCAGAACTCCCAGAGTAAATGTGTGTACCTCCTGATTCCTGTGCCCATGGCAGCACACAAGAGACATCTTTGTGGATGTTGCTCCATTGAAGTTGGAGAGATGAGACCACCCTGGTCATCCAGGTGGCCCAAAGTCCAATGACAGAAGTCCTGGTAAGAGGCAGAGCAGAGACTCACAGAAGGAAAATGCAAGGTGAAGGGCACAGAGGTAGGGTTGTGTGGCCACAGTTGAGGAACACCTGGAGCTGCTAGGAGATCGGGGAAGGGTCCTTCCCCACTCCCTCTGAAGGGGTGCACACTGACTTTACACTTGGGTCTGTAGAGTATAGTTAGAGTTTTCCTGCCTGGCCCACAGTCAGGACAAATCTCTCTCACCCACCAGGCCCATAGATGCTCAGACCCAACCAAGTAAACACACAGAAACATATTGTTTACATACTGTATGGCTGGCAGTCTCTCCTCCCACAGCCTCCCACCTCCCAGAATTCTCTTCTCTCTTGTCCCGCCTATACTTCCTGCCTGGCCACTGGCCAAACAGCATTTTATTTATACAGAGAGATATCCACAGCACTAGAGTGTGGAAGTCGGGTCTTTTCCAGGCTCCACACATTTGCTGTGGCCACCCCAGGACACTCATCCCTGAGGCAATCAGAGGAGCTAAAGTGTTTTAGAAGCCTGGTATGGTGGTGCATACCTTTAATCTCAGCACACAGGAGACAGAGGCAGGCAGTTCTCTGTGAGTCCAAGGCCAGCCTGGTCTACAGAGCAAGTTCCAGGACAGCCAAGGCTACAAAAGGAAGCCCTGTCTCGATACCCTTCCCCCAAAAGTGTTTTAGGGACAGTTAGAGTGTGCGGTGGTGGGGGAGAGCTCTTTATGCCCACACTATCAGGGTCACTAAACTGGTGTGGAAACCACCTTGGCAACACCCCTCTCTTTGGCCTTGGCCATTCCAAGGAGCCTGGGCAGCCATTCTGGTCTGTTCTATTGCAAGTGAGTCATGAAGTCCAGCCCCCATTCCAGAAAGCAGAAATAAGCTACAGCTCTTGAAGCTTGTGTGAGTTGGTTCTCTTTTACCAGGTACATTCCAGGGATCAAACTCAGGTCAACGGGCTTGTTAGGAAGCACCTTAACTTACTGAGCCATCTTGTTGGGGGAAGGCTCTTTATGCCCACATTATCAGGTCACTAAACTGGTATAGGGGTCACCTTGTCAAGGTTCCTTCCCTTTGGCCTTGGCCATTCCGAAAAGCCTGGAAAGTAACTTTCACAGAAGCTGGGGGTTCTGGGTGTGCATCTGCACACACTGTGAGAGGAATGATTTGGTGCACTGAGTTTGCCCACTTGATACTATCCTAGATGTCCTAGACAAGATGTATCTAGACAAGAGGACAGCAGGGACCTTATGTGCATGATTGCCTTCAGCCACTTGGGGTGACTCTTGGTGTAAGAGTGTCACTGTGGCCATTTGTCAAAGCACACACATTCTGGAAACAAAGCCAAGTAGGTACTGGTAAGTCCCATTATACCAGATGAAGCGCTGTTCTAGACTTTGTTATGTGATGCAGTAGGAAGAGTTTCAGAGTCACATCTGTCTGGAAAAAAAAAAAAAGAGCAACCCCAGAATCAACCATCAGCACCTGAGCCTGATCACTTCCCCTGTGTCTTTCCTCACTGTGGCTACAAGGTTGGGACAGTCTTAACACAGGCAACCTTCACCTCTATAGCCAGAAACAGGCTATCCCATCAACAAATCCAGATTCAGACCTTCAGGTCTCTGTACCTCTTTCCTCCAGAGCTGGACACAGGCCCACTCAGCAAGGGTGCCCCAAACTTCCTAAATTGGGCCCTGGTGTCCACACCCTAGGGTCAGCTCTGAGCCAGTGTTGACAAGAGGTACCTGTAATGGCTATGCAGGGTCCCAGACAGTGCTTGCTCCAGGCAGTTGCCCTTATATTAAAGATTAGGCCAGAGTCAAGAGGAAGCAAGGTCAGGTGGTAGCTGAAAGAAATGGAATGTGTGAACACAGTATGAAGGTCAGGCTCTGCAGATGGAGAAGGGCAGCCGAGAGGTTCATGCCACGATGGAAGCCCTGCCCCTGAGCCTGAGATGCTATTCTTTCTGCCTACTCCCTACCCACCCTGGCTCCCAGTTAGGCCCAGGTTCAAAAGCCCAACCTCACAAGGATGAGGATGTTCCCAGTTGGCTCAACAAGGTATCCTCCTGTACCATCCAGCTCAATCTTGCCTCCTTTAGGGATCCCTGGAGTATTATGCACCTCCATCACCCCAAAACACACTCAGTCCCTGATGCCTTACTCCCCTGCCCATGTCACATGTGTCTCCATGTATAAACTTTGTGTAGTATGGTTGCTTCTTACCTGAATACTTCTCTATAGTACATGCAGGCTTCTTGTTCCTTTCAGCATGCTTCTAGGCTGCTATAAAGGATAACAGGCTCTGGCCCTTTCTCTTCAAGCAGCTTCAAAATAAGTTCAGTGAGGACTAACACACAGAGAAACATGCTCACATATGTACATATACCATAAACATGCATGCACATATATACACATACATATTTATGTACACTCACACAGGCATGCACACCTTTGCACACCACACACATATATGCATACATGTATACACTCCAATCCGTGTCACAAAAACATGTATGAACACATTGGTTCCTACTTTTCACAATATGTGAAAATCACTAATTCCAACATACACAGGAAGGGCAGCTGAGCTCTGAGCTTTCTGCATAGCCAGGTTTTGTAAGGGGTCAACTCCAAGGAGTATGTGGCCTAGTCAGACTGTCCCCCTATTGTTGCTCAGGGAAGTGACTAGTCCCAGGGCCATTATGGTCAACAATAAGCACTGGACACTTGTGGCTTCGCTGTGAGTGGTACAGGTCTCTTTTCTTTATCCTACCAGAGTCAGGCCTTCTGGGCCCTGCCCTACCTCAACCACCTCCCCACAATTACCACTTGGAAGCCATACAGCAAAGGGGAAGGTGGGGATGAAGGGAGAGGCAATGAAAGGGATGCCACCAGCCAGGCAAGTGGCACACACCTTCAATCCCAGCACTCAGGAGGCAGAGGCAGGCAGATCTCTGTGAGTTCAAGGCCAGCCTGGTCTACAGAGTGAGTTCCAGGACAGGTAGAGCTACTCAGAGAAACCCTGTCTTGAAAAACAAAACAAACAAAAAACAGAGAAAAGAAAGAAAGGGGGATGTCACCAAGGACTGTCATACCTGCCTTTCACTTAGCCCAGACCCAGAGCTCTGTGTGAGTGTGTGGATGGGGTGTGTGAGTGTGTATGTCCATATGCACACATGCATGAGTGGCAGCAGCAAGCAGGCAAGGTAGCACATGTAAGTACACAATCTGAATGCAAGGGAGGTTGTGGCTACATTGTAGTAGGCAGGAGAACACAGAAAGTCATCACAAGCCTGGGAAGAACGAGATCTGTGTCTGTCTGTCTGCCTGTGCACATATGTACAAAAGTGCACAAGCCAGGGAGCAAGTATATTGTGTCCTAGGTACTCCAGGAGCTGAGCTGAGCATTTGGGAAGCATCTTTAGACCTTGAACATAAGGAGCCCCTCTGCTGCCTCCTTCCCACACACTTGCACAATACACAAAAGACCTGTGGCACAGTGCACTCCAGCCATAGACATATGCCGGATATCTGCTCTCTGAGCAGAAACATTCTGATACCTCCATATTCTTATCAGGCATGGTCTTCCTGCCTGATATGACTTTCTTCCCTAAGGCACTCAGTGAATTCCTGCTTCAACAAGAAACCGGGTGGACCACCTTCTGGAGCACTTTCCTTGGTCCTGCCTCATAGGGGGATGTTACAAGCTGCTTGTTGAAATTGGTCAGCTTCTTCCTGCTTACTACCCAGGAACTACATCCAAACCTAGATTGACTCTGAAAGCTAAAGAACCTGGTGCACTCATTCTTGCTCCAGACATTTGTTGCTAGACTGTACTTCCTCCCTGAGGAATACAACAAGTAATAGATTATTACACTAGATGCATATTTAGGAAAATTGTAATTGAGACAAAATTTAAAGAAATAGGAAAGTTTGGGTGTAGCTCAGTAGTAGAGCATTGGCCTAGCATGTACATGGTCATGGGTTCCATCCCCAGCACTGAAAAAAATTCCATTAACAAAAAATAAATAGGGTCTTATTCTGATGTTGATATGAATTTCTGCTGTTGTTAAATCTAGATCTGTCTTACAGGCAGAATAAACAATTCAGAGGCCACCTCTTCATGAAGTTATAGACTCTGTATCCTTCTTTTTCTTGAGTCTGGGTCTAGAACAGCCAAAGAAAAAAAACTTCTTCCTCTGAACCTACCTGAGATCTTTCCCTGTTGCTGGGCATGACAACTATATTTGGTAAAATAATAGTAATCTGTACAAACATCTTAAAATTTTCATTTCAACATAACAATGTGTAATAAAGGGTCATTCCACCAACAGGGCATAGTAATCTTTTTCATTTTTCTTATTAAGAAATTTTCTACTCACTCCACATACCACCCGCAGATACCCCCTCCTCCCACCCCCAGCCCTCCTTCCCAAGCCACCCCAAACCCCACATCCCCCAAATCGAGTCAGCAGAGCCCAGCACACTGAGCCTAGGCAGGTCCAAGCCCCTTCTCACTGCACCAAGGCTGTGCAAGGTGTCACACCACAGACACCGGGTTCCAGAAGCCTTCCCATAGACCAGGGACAGATCCTGATCCCCCTGCCTGGGTGTCCCCCAAACAATTTGAGCCAAACAACCGTCTTCCATATACAGAGGGCCTAGTCCAGTCCCATGGGGCTCCACAGCCACCAGTCCACAGTTCATGGGATTCCACTAGTGTGGCTGGTCATCTCTGCACGTCCTCCCATCATGATCTTGACGTCCCCCACGTGCAGAATCCCTCCTCTCTCTCATCAATTGGATTCCCAGAGCTCAGCCCATAATCTTAAATTCATATTCACCAAACAATAAAGCTGCAAAATGTCTGAAACAAAAACTGATAGAAGGTTAAGAAAAATCCAGGGGATGAAGAGATGGCTCAGCATTTAAGAACACTTACTAGTCTTACAAAGGGCCCAAGTTTGCTTCCCAGCACCCACTTTGGGCTGCTTACAACTACCTGTAACTCCAACTCTAAGAAATCTACTGTATTTTTCTGGCCTCTGTGGGAACTTACACTCACATGCATATACTACACACACATACACACACACACACACACATACACACACACACACACACACACACACACACACACACACACACACACACACACTTAAAAATAAATAAAACAGCCAGGCAGCGGTGGTGCACGCCTTTAATCCCAGCACTAGGGAGGCAGAGGCAGGTGGATCTCTTGTGAGTTCAAAGCCAGCCTGGTCTATAGAGCGAGATCCAGGACAGCTACCAAAACTACACAAGGAAACCCTGTCTCGAAAAATAAAAATAAAAAAGTAAATAAAATAAAATATTTGGGAGGGCATTTTCTTTTGTTTGGACATGGGATCTCACTAAGTAGCCTTGGCTAATCTGGAACTTGCTCTGTAGATGAGGCTGGCTTTGAGCTCATAGAAATCCACCAGCCTCTGCCTCTTGAGTAATGGGATTAAAGGCATGTGCCAGCCAGGCTTAGTGACACACATATTTAGTTTAATTCCAGCACTTGGGAAGCTGAGACAGGCAGATCTCTGTGAGTTCAAGCCAGTCTGGTCTATATAATGAGTTCTAGGGCAGCCAGGACTACATAGTGAGACCCTGAAAAAAAAAGAGGCATATCCACTACAAATAAAGTATTTTTCAAAAAGGACAGATCCATCCAGAACTGTGGATGAAGATTTCAAAAAGCCTCTGACCCAGGCAACCTAAGTCAGAAGCTCATTTTTTAGTAAAAGGGGGAGACCTGTAGGTCCCTGCCCCCTCCCCCCGTTTTGGGTAACTGTTGCATTGCTTGCTGACCTTTACCATGATATCCTCCCTGTGCTAATTCCCTGTGAGATTCCACCCCACTAAATGCTTAAGGGAAGCTCTTCCTCTGTGAATCCAGCATATTGGGTGTTAACTGCTTAGATGTAAGATTGTAAAACATCAGGAGCGGGGGGTGGGGATTTAGCTCAATAGTAGAGTGCTTGCCTAGTAAGCGCAAGGCCCAGCCAGGGTTTGATCCTCAGCTCAAAAAAAAAAAAAAAAAAAAAAAACAAAACAAAAAAACAAAAAAACAAAAAAAACATCAGAAGGGAACTTCTGCCAACCAGGGTTCCCCCATTGTGCTGTAAGTCTGTATTTAAGACCTCCCCCCTCCTTCAATAAACGACATTCAGCATTCAAAAAAAAAAACAAAAGAAGAAGAGGGGGTCAAGATCATGATGGGGAAACCCACAGAGACAGCTGACCGGTGCTAGCTGGAGCTCACTGACTCTGGACTGACAGCCCGGGAACCTGCATGGTACTGAACTAGGCCCGCTGAATGTGGGTGACAGCTATGTGACTTGATCTGTTTGTGGGGTCCCTAGCAGCAGGACCAGAACTTATCCCAGATGCATGAACTGACTTTTTGGAGCCCATTCCCTGTGGTGAGATACCTTGCTCAGCCTAGATACAATGGGGAGGGGCTAGGCTCTCCTTCAACTTGGTATGCCAGACTTTGTTGACTACCATGGGAGGCCTTACCCACTCTGAGGAGGGGATGGGGGTAGAGCAGGAGGGAGGTGAGGAGGTGGGAGAAGGGGAGGGAGAGGGAACTGGTGTTGGTATGTAAAATGAAAAAAAATTAATAAATAAACATAAAAAAGCCTCTGACAAATTCTGTGTGTGTGTGTGTGTGTGTGTGTGTGTGTGTGTGTGTGTGTGTGTGTGTATGTGTCCATGCACATGTGAACATTGTATGAAATTTTCAAGGAATTAATAAAAGCATTATTTTTTTAATTGGGGCCAGGGAGATATCTCAGCAGGTAAAAGTGTTGCCAAGCCTAATGACCTTAGTTTGATCTCTGGGACCTACATGGATGGAAAAAGAAAACTAAATTCCAAAAATTATCCTCTGACTTGCACATATATTGTGTAATGTACACACCCACATACATACATTCACAATAATTTTTTTAATTGAGGAATAAAATCAGAACATATCAGGAAGATGTAGTGGGTAGCCATTCCAGCCTTGGCCTGGAAGTTCCAACCCCCATTGAGGCTTTGGTAATGGTCACGCCCACAAGGCGGGGCTGAGGGAGGAAGCTGAAGACCCAGGAATGAGAGGAGAGGCTTCTCTTGGTTCTGGGACCCTGGACGCTGGAGGTAGATCGAGCAGAGTTCTCCAGAGAACACTGCAGGACTGCGCCATACCTTTCCCAGACCCTGCAACCTATCCCTTCATTTGTAAGTTACCCCACAAAATAAACCTCCCTTTTAACTATGTGGAGGGGCCTTAATAATTTCACCAATAGGAATCTTTGTGTGTTTAGAGTTCTACAATAAAGTACCAAGAGTTGAACTCAGTTCTGAATGTACCTCAGACTAATTAAATAACCCTGGTAAAGTCACTCAAATGTCCTGAATCCTGGTGTTTTCATCTAGGAAAAAAACGAGATATTTACTTTTTACAGATATTTTAAAATGAAGTGATATCACATATGAGGAAACATTTTGGAAATGATTTGCTGGAGCTGTGATAGCAAATACCACCCACAAGGAGCCTTGAAACGACAGACATTTATTTATTTTCCCCAGTCCAGAGGCCAGAAGTCCGAGATGTGGGTATTGACAGGACCTTCTGCCCCTGAAGGCTCAGGGGGTGATGTGTTCCTGGCCTTGGCCTGGATTCTGCTGGTTGGCCTGTGACCTTTGGTCTGCTTTGTCTTGTGGATCTTTGCCTCCATCTTCACATCTTCCTGTGTGTTTGTGTCCAAACCCCTCTTTTGTAACAACACCGGTCTTAATGGATTAGGGGCCCACCTCCCTCCCGTCTGACCTCATCCTGCTGACTTTATTTGCAAAGAGCTGATTTCCAAATAAAGTCACATTCCCAGGTACTGGGAGCCAGGACCTTCAGCATATGAAATACAACCTGTGATAAGCTCTCTATGACTGTTATGCTATAGAATTTGGGTCTCTCACTGCTATTGTTACCACCTATTGTCAGTTTAACCTCCTTGCCCACTTCCCCTTACCTACTTGTCACTGTTCACTCCCAGCTTCCTGCTACTCTGTCCCAGTCTTGTTTCTGACTTATTCTTTCCCAAAATGCACCCCAACAGTTCTGTCAGATCCCCTCAAGTTTCTTCACCTAGCCCCAACTTCCCTCTCCCACAGCCTCAGTGTTCTCAATCTGGCAGCCTCCTTGCCAGTTTGCCTCAGTGGGACAGGAGGTACATTGTTGTCCCTGGGAAGGCCTGTGAACAGACATGTGTGATCATGCTGTCACTCTGGCTATAGGTCTGTGTGTCAGCCTTGTCCCCTGTTCTTTTTTTCTGTTTTTTTTTTTTTGTTGTTGTTGTTGTTGTTGTTTGTTTTTTTCAAGACAGGGTTTCCCTGTGTAGCCTTGGCTGTCCTGGAACTCACTCTCTAGACCAGGCTGGCCTCAAACTCAGAGATCTACCTGCCTCTTCCCCCCAAGTGCTGGGATTAAAGGCGTGCGCCATCACCACTTGGTGTTGTCCCCTGTTCTTCAGTAAAATACAGCAAGCCCAGAACACTAGACAGGCCAGCCTTGTCAGAGTATCCTGCCCCATATTTCTAGGGACCACAGCTCTTAGTGCATGTTTGTGCCTCTGTCTGGTGGGGTTCTGTGCAGCCACCAAGATGACCTATACTTCACAGAGATGCTTTCCCTCTTCCCTGACAACTACTCATTAAGTTTCCCTCAGTACAGAGGTCTGCAGCTAATTGGTCATGGAACATGTGGCAGAGGTTTCCCAGGGCCCACCAGTGTGATAACATGGCAGCGTGTCCTCCTCCTACAGTATCTGGGAGTTGGCCAGCTGAAGAAGGAAGGAGAGGCCTGTGGCCAGCAAAGCCTTGACAAGCACACACTTGCCTCTCTTTAAGACAGCCCCAGCCACCTGAAGTGGCCTGAGGCCCTGAAGAGATACCGGCACCAGCTGAGGGAGTGGAAGGTGAAAACACTAGGGAAAAAGAAGCTGGAGCTGGCCTGAGACGAATGAAGCATGTCTGACAGTATTAGATATTTTCTGGTAAGGAAAATGCCAGAAACAAAAACTGGAATTATACTGCTGAGACCAGCAAGGGTTATGGCAGGTGGTGGACAGTGGAAAAGGAGCCTGAGGGGAGCCTGGACCAGAAGAACCAAAGAAGCTGGAGCCTCCAGGATGCAAGGCAGTGTGCCTTCAGGCTAACAGGAGACAGGGATTGAAGCAATTATCAGGGCCTGGAGGAGGGGGCTGATGGGACACAGGACAGGATGGGACAGGACAGGATGGAACTTGCAGGGTAGGAATCCTTGCCTGGAGGCAGAATGAGGCCACGAGAGTGAATAAGGCAAGCAACAAGGTGCCTGTTGACTGCATGGGCAGAGTTGGTAGCCTCAGGCAAATGACAACAGCTATTGAAGCCAGCTGTCCTAGGACTGGGACTGTGCTGGGAGTCCCACTTATGGGCAGAGGTCCCCTGGAGATAGGACCCATTCTTGGGGCTCTCCATACCCTGGCAGCCTAGTTCAGAACTAATCCTAGGGTACAGTGTGTAACTACCTTTTCCAGGATGGTGGTGGGATGCAAAGCAACAGCTTGTGGTCCCAGATCCCAGAGCCTGCCTGAAACCAGCTGTTCACTGCCCTGTCCAGCTGCACACAGCCTAAGTGTTAAGCAGGGGTCCCAGGCTTCCAACTGTCTTCATTCCTGGCTCTACTCACCTTGTTAGAGCCCTTTCATGATCCAGGCTGAGACAAGGTACTAGAAACAGTAATGGCCCTTTCCCAGGTTGATGAGGCTGGGGTTTAAAAAAAAAAGTGTACCCTTTCCTGGCAGAAAGGCAGACTGCATGAGGGCAGACAGAGCAATGATAGGAGGGATGGAGTGGAATAATGTTTTCTACATGCTGTTGATGTGAATTTGAGGGACAGGGAGAGGAATTACTAAGCTAAATTGTGGCCTCACAAAACATGAGTCCACCTGGATTCACACTGTGACCTTATTTAGAATAAAGCAGAGGGACACTAAGTATCCCAGTGTATTCTGGAAACTGCAAATAAAGAGCTGGGACTGGAATGTGAGCAGGGAGGAAGTGGGAGAGGGGAGGCCAGAGGGGCACAAGAGCCAGGTCACGTAGGACCTGCAAGCTGGACTTTGTTCTCAAGGCCACAAGGGACTATTAAGGGGCCCTTAAAGGGAGGAGTAGCTTAGTATCTGTCTTAAGACAATCCCTCTGGCTTTAAGATGGGAATGGGGGCTGGGAAGAAGCAATGCTGAAAACAGAACAGTGCAGACCAGGAGGGGCGGGAGTTGACAGAGCCAAAGGGATATGTGTATAGAACTTTAATGGCTATAAGAGTCTGTGAAAGCCATGGAAAGAGACACCGGGCTAGAGGTGGGAAGGAATAACCATGAACTCAATTTCTGATGAACATTTGAAGTGCTATGGGCTTCCAGGTGGCAAAAGCCAGCTGGCAGTGAGAGCTATGGACAAGATACTCAGAGACACTGATGTCACAGTTGTGACCAAGGAAAGAAGCTGAGATCATCCAGTGAGGACATGAGAAGGCAATAGGAATGCCTGAGGAAGAGACCTGGGGCAATTGGCCAGGAGGAGGCAAAGCAAGCCAGAAACCTGGCCAGCTGGGGAAGGCAGGGAAAGGTAGGAAGGTAGGAGGGTGTGTCACTGCAGCTGAGTATCAATGCAAGTGCAGCTGACATGGCCCTGCCCAAAGAGCTAGGCTGTGGGCATCTCAGCAGGTAGAAGGATATGTGGCCCTGGGCACAGTGGTTGGGGAGCAATTACATCCAAGCCCCAGGACTGCTGGGAACCAGAGTGAGGCAGCATTTAGAGGACTTGGTGAGGGAGGAAAGATGGTATGTGGGCACACTGATAGGAAGATATCAGGGTGACATGACAAAGGAGGAGGCCTGTGCTGATGGGTTGGAAGGCAGAAATAAAGAGGCTGACCTAAGACAAGCAAAAGGGCCCTATGCCTCTGAGTCTGAACACCAGATGTCCAGAAGGCAGACTGTTGCAATGCTTTGTGTAATCCAGCCCTCCCCACTGCCTGTCCCTCCTGTCCATCCCTTATCAGAGCTATCTACCTCAGGGATAAAGTGTAGCATGGAGAGAGGGAGAAAGAAGTCAACCATGGTCAAACCCAGCAACAAAGGGAAGGGGGGAGTACCTCCACCATCCAGCAGTCTGAGCACAGGGGACAAGTAACAGACAGAAATGTAGGTAATGCTACCTGGCCTGGACTCTGGGGCAGTGTGTGCAAGAGAAGGTATAGCACCCACAGGAGGAGCTTGGAGACCAGAAGCTGAAGTGGTGCTGCTTGGTAAGCACAGATTAGGTGGTAGGATGGATCCTGAGATGCTCAGCAAGGAAGCCTTTGAGAGCCAGTCAAACAGAATGAACAGAATTTCGGTGAAGTCAAGGCTGGTGACCAGTTAGGGTGGAAACGAGCTGTCGGAGAATAAACGATGAAGTGCACAGCAACAAGGGCTGGGGGCAAGCTTCGCTACGGAGAGGACGCTCTAAGCACAGGCTCCCCGCTCCGAAGACAGGCTCTGAACACTGCTCTTCACTCACAGCCTTCGGAGCTGCTATTGGACAGCCTGGGAGTGGATGGATCTGTCACTGGGCCTCTGAGACGTGTAAATTTGAAATATCTTCTGAGTGTTCCAAAGAAAGCCACTCAGAGTGCAACTGGGCCCAGGATCTCTAAGACAGAGGCCTTAGAATGTGTGTCACTATGTGGACATTGATCAATGGTATGGGCAGAGAAGTGTCCTTGAGAGTGTGAGCAGAGACAATAGGCCCTACTCTATGACACTGGTGGACAAGGATGATGTCACAAATATGGAAGACAGGATTTCCCAATGCTCCTCCTCTTACAAATATAAGTCAACAACCACTTACCAACAGACAGAACAGGTAATGACAATCCAAACTATGAAGTCAAAAACCTCCAGAGGCCAAGCAAGGAGTTTCCAGAAGGTGGCCAGACCCTCACTAGAACCTGAGCCTTTGATCGGCTTTAGTGGGCTCCTTGAGGCTCTGGCCAGGGATGAAACATGAAAAAAGACATTCAGAATGTGATTATAAATACCCTGGTATAGTAGCATATACCCATAATCCCAGCACTGGGGAGATGGAGTCAGGAGTATCAGAAGTCCTTCTCAGCTATGTATAGAGTTTGGGGCCAACCTTGCCTACAGGAGACCCTGTCTTAAGAAAAGAAAGGCAGTTTTGGTGTTTCCTGCCACCAGCCCCATTAGACCTGGGAATTTTCTACATCAGACTTCAAAGGTGTGGCTTGGGGAGATGAGTAGGGGAGGTGCAGAACAAGATCCTGAAGAAACATCTTTTCAGATCAATAACCCAGGTCCCTATCCATGGCCTGTAAGCTGCCCAGCACCTAGACACCAGGAAGCAAGCCTTGGTACTAAGCCTTCCTCTGGCTAGCCTGTGTCACTCTTCTGGCCAGTCAATCCCAAACTGGCAGCTCTGGCTATTGGCAAGTTTTCCCAGGCTTGTATGTAGTCTTAGAGCTTCTGTCCTTGACCCATCTCTTTCTCCACTGAGGCTACAGAGAACAACTACTTTCAGGCCACAAATGCCATGAGACACAGCCCTCAGAGCTCTGGCCAGCTCTCCAACTACATGACCCCAGAGCTGAGTTTTTAAGTTGAAAGACTGGGTCACCCTCACAATCACATCCTATATTACTCACAAAGGAGGCTTCCATTACTAGAAAACCAAGTCTCAGGGCTCTCCTCCAGGTGGTAACAGCCGAGCACTCATGGCCAACTAAGCAGATCCCAGAGTCGCCACATTCTCTCTTCTCTCTGTTAATGTAATGGCACTGGACAAAACTTGGGCAGCTGCAGGCAGGACAGTAAGGACCCCCTGGAAGGAACTTAGTGACATCGTGGCTGCTCACTGGGAAGGCCTGGCCCAGAGCGAAGAGCTTTGGTTGGCAGCTCTCCACCCTCAGCATTTCTCAGGCAGGGGCTAGTCAACACTTGCCTTTCTGAGACTTCACTGTCCCCTGCCTCAGCCCACTGCTCTCCCCATTTTCTCACTGCTCAGGGCCTAGCTCCAGGACAAGTACATGTGGTATGGCATCAGCGTCCTCCTTGTAGGCTCTCTCCAGATGCCAATTACTTACCAATGTGGGAAGTAGGTACTGAGGGGGAATAGCTGCTCACTAAATTTAGATGGAAAAATCCCCACAGAGTTGGCAGAAATATCCTGAGCCTTCCTTGTAGCAGGCAGTCCTCAACAGGAAAATAAGGAGGATAGGTTCACCTGCAGCCTCAGCCTGGGCCTCTGCCTGGTGGGATGTCCCCATTCTCTTTCCTGTTCAGCATTTTGTCCATCTAAATTACAGTCCCAGTTCTTTGTAGCCAGGAGCAAAGAGAAATGGTTTCTTCCCTGCCCTGGTGGCTGGGTGGGTCCTGGCTGGATGCACTGGGACCTCAGGCCACTCAGGTCCAAGTCTGTGGGAAAGAGTGACCCTAGACCCCAAGTTCAGAGGTCACTTCCCACTTTACAGGCTAAGACTCAACCGATGGAGCCTGTCAATTTGGCTTTGGCTCCTTGATTGAAAGTAACAGAACTAACTCCATCACTTCTTTCTGTGCTCCAGGAGCATCTAGGAGCACTAAATGAAAGCATGAGCACCCTGTCACTACCAGCCAATGTCACTGCTTGCCCTCATGGTCACCATGTCTTGAATGAGACCTTCACAGTCCCCCGAGCTGCGCATTACCCAAAAGGCCTGTGGAGGATGACTTCCTACATACAAGGAGACTCATCCTGACATTTCTGAGCTTCAAGGTAGAAAGCAGTAACACTTAAAAGGTAATCAGACTAGAGAATCAGGACAAGGTGGCAGGCCTCACCCATATCTTCCTCCTGGAAGCCACTTAGTTCAGCCAGTATTGAATCTTGGCTTAGAAGGTAATTTCTGGTACCTGAAGCCCAGACTTTGCCCCAAGATATGCCACAGCTCATCCCAGGGACTTGAGAAAGTCTCAGACTGGGCAGGACAGGCGCAGCTGAAGCTCAGCTAGCCTGGGAAACCAAGGACAGAAGCTAATGGAGCCCTGGGCTCTGCAGTTCTGGAGAAGAGGGATAGCTGGAGAAGGTCACCAGAGGAACCAACAGACAAGACAGTTGGTGTTCTCAGTGCTACACAGAGCCCCCACAGCCTCTCTACAAGTGCTCCTCCCATTCCCACTGACATCTTAGCCAGGGAAAGGTTGCAAGAAGCCCTGATCTGGGTTGTCCACGGCTGCCTGCTTCATATATTATCATCCTTCCTTCCTTCCTTCCTTCCTTCCTTCCTTCCTTCCTTCCTTCCTTCCTTTTCTTTCTTTCTCTCTTTCTTTCTTTCTTTCTTTCTTTCTTTCTTTCTTTCTTTCTTTCTTTTTTTTGGTTTTTCAAGAAAGGGTTTCTCTGTGTAACAGCTCTGGCTGTCCTCTAACTCACTCTGTAGACCAGCTGGCCTCGGACTCACAGAGATCTGCCTGCCTCTGCCTCCCAAGTGCTGGGATTACACCACTGCCCAGCTATCTTGTTTCTTATGATGAGCAGGCCTGACTGGCATGGCACATTCCTGGCCAGCGGTAGGAGAGCCATCTAGAGATGTGGCCAGAAAGGACACTCACAGAGGCCTTTCTCCTGGCCCAGGAAGAAAGCAATGGTAGGAGATGTCTAAAGCAGGCAAGCTGGCATCTGTCTATGCAGCCCAGTCCTTCCACCCTTGGTAACTCACCACGTTCCTGGTCTCCTTCAGTCTTCGACACCTCTTGGATAAGCCTGAAAATCATTGACTTGCCTGTTCTTTCCTTCTGCATAAATATCACTGCTCTGGGGTTGGGGATTTAGCTCAGTGGTAGAGTGCTTGCCTAGCAAGCGCAAGGCCCTGGGTTCAATTCTCAGCTCCAAAAAAAATCACTGCTCTGTCCACCCTCACCTCCCTATGCCTGCCCAGCCAGTAGGTATGGGCGCTGTCTCTCTCCTGGTAAAAGGATTATATCATCTGTAATGTAAATACAGATGTACACAATGCTTCTCTAGAGGACAACACAAGGGGTGAGAGCCCAGCAACTGCCAGAGGGGGGTTTATAACCATGCTATTGGACCTGGCCTTGGAAGTCCTGCCCCCAGAAATCAATTACCCTGCAGACTGACTCTACCCCACCCTCTCCCTCCTCTTCTCTCACCTCCCTCCTGTCTAAGCTTGGAACTTGTACCCCTGGGGCACTAGGGCTCCACTGCCTGGTTGGCCTGCTTTTGACCTCATCTGCAAGAGCAGCTTAGGGCACTGCCACCATGGGCCATTTTGTTTAACACATCTGGGTATGGCCCTAAAGGAAGCCACCAGGCTCAGGAGCTTCTTCTAAATGGGTCTATAGAAGACACTAGCTGAAGGACTGTTGATCAAGGATGGGAGCCAAGGACAGGATTGGGCTAAGCATAGAGCTAAGCCTGCTTACTCATAGATGGTACCATGGCAGTCTGGAGTACCTGTGATAGCAGATTGTTTCATCCACAGGCATTCTTCTCTGTATGATTCAATAATTGCCAAAAAAATAAAGTTGCAGATATGTGAGTGTGTATGTGCATGCTCATGTGCATACAAACAGTGCCGTCAGATGTAAACAAGGTTTCCATGTGAGAAGCTTTCAGCCTGGGCACAGCACTCAGAGCACAATGCCATGAGGCACAGAAGGTATGGAGAGCTGGGAGGGGGAAGGGCTCCGGGCAGACAAGAGCCTTCCTCTCTGCCGAGCTTGGGAAGCCTACACCAGGGCTAAGGCTTCAGTAGGCATTATCTTCCCATGCCTCTCCCACAGTCCCACTTACTTGGACAGTGGCCAGAATTGGAACCAAAAAAAGTATGCCTTGACAGTTACAGGTGATCTTACTCCAAGGACTGCTACATCACGGAGTAGCAGAGCTGGCCCAGATATGGGTGACACTGCCAGGCTGAAGATGTCTCTCCTGTATCCCAAGGAAGAAAGCCTATCATCCTGACTCCTCCACTCTGCCTGAGTCTGGAAGTTCCTGGGGCTAGTTTCAGTTTTGGGGAAGCAGCTGAAAGATTCAAGAAAGCATGGGGTCTGGAAATGCAGTGAGATGGCCTCCTCTCAAAGGCTGTCCACAAGGAATGGAAAAGAAGGAAAGGCGTGGCATGCTTGTGGCCCTGTGCTAGTGCTGAGTGCCTTGGTCTTTTAGGAAGCAGAGGGACTGGCTAGAATGAGCTCAGAGGAGGTGGCATAGAGAGGGCAAGGGATAGAGCTGAAAAATCATCTTATCCTGAGGTTTGTCAGGAACCACCAAGATGTAAGCATGTAAATCTGGCTGCTGCAGAGACAGAGGCCAGCTGTGTCCCCATTTCAGCAACAGAAACCTGCACTCAAGTCTTTGTCAAAAAAGTTTTTTATTTTATTCCCCAACCTCAATAGAGCACAGGCCGGGCCCTGCTAGTCAAGTAAAGTCCCTAGAGATAAAGAAGAGACACTATTTCCAGAAGCCAAGCAGGCCTGAGCCTTTCAGTTTCCCAGGCATCTTCAGATAAGCCTGGCCCTTGGCTTTCTTTTGCAGCAAAGAGTGGCTCTTGTTGCCTGGAGAGCAGTGATCACTGTAGGAGGTCCGGGTGGGTGCTCTGCAAGGATGGGGTAGCAGAATCAATGCAGACATACCTCCCCCAGGCCCTCAGCTTGGAGTCACTGAAGTGCAGATGCATGGGGGTTTTACAAACCTGTCTAGAAACACATCTGAGTCAGTTCATCAGATCACATGCAAAGCTGCTCCATGTCCTCTGCCAAGCTCTCCTCAGCTTTCTTGCCCCTGTGTATTTTTCTGTGTTGACAGACAAAAAGAGGAGTCCCTTATGGTGAGAGCATAGCTTTCAGCTTCTTATTGTTTTGTTTTGCTTTGGGGGGGTTGCTTTTTGTTTTTATTTTGTTTTATGTTGAGACAGTGTTTGTCTGTGTAGCCCTGACTATCCTGGAACTCACTCTGTAGACCAGACTGGCCTCGAACTCTCAGAGAGCTGCTTGCCTCTGACTCCCAAGTGCTGAGATTAAAGGTGTGTTCTTTTAGTTTCTAAAGAAAGGTCCCACTTGGTCTACATAGTGAGTTCCAGGACAGCCAGGACTGTTTCACAGAGAAACCCTGTCTCAAACTCCACCCCACCCCACCCCCCAAGAGGTCCCATAACCTTAGAATAAGGCACAATTGGAACTGCCAAAGAGACTGGGTCCAGAAGAAGGGAGGAGCCAAAGGCTGGCCTGTGTGCCGCCATTTTGGCAGTTGCAAGATCCAGTCTTGAGCCCATCAGCTAGTGGTGAGGGCAAGAGCCCAGAGTGGAGTGGTCTAGAGAGCAAGCTGACAGCCAGTCTGGTACCCCTTCTGGCAAGGAGAGGTTGATAATTCTGGCCTCTGCCTAGAAGAGGATGACCTTTTGCTGAAGCTGAGGTGAAGAGGGTCATCCAGGGCCCAAGAGCATGGTGGTTGTGCCAGGCTGCAGAATCCACACTCCACCCTGGCTCACACATCAGTGTCTGATATTGCTGTAAAACTCACCTGGAGATTACAGGATATTGCTTCCCTTCCCAAATGTACAGACCAAGAAACAAAATCCCAGAGACAGTACAGAGACTTGGTTACTGGAGGCCAAGCTGTCACCTTCCATCTTCTGCAGGAGTAAATGACTCAGGGGAATCTGCATTGCTGCAGACACAAGCCTGCAGCCCAGCAGCCAGGCCTCCCTTGGCTGCCCCCATCCATGGAGCTGCTGGCATACCAGCCTGCCTGGCCTCACTGGATTCTGCTCCTCACAAGCAAAGAAGCCATCCCTTGGCAGTGCCCGACCAAAGACTGGTTCTCAGCATCTCCCCAGTGTAAAATTTCCTGAGCCCCAGATCACCCATGACTCACTTGGGAGCCCTGGAAAGAACAGGCCCTTCCTCTGAGTCCTTCTCCCTCAAAGCTAGAACTGAGACCTAGAACCAACTGGTATCCTGTATAACTGTTCACCTGAGACTCTAGACTTCTGACTCAGTAACTTGACCCCTTTCCAACCATTGCCTCAGTTGACCTAGCTGTAGTATGGGAACAGTCTCCCTTGACTTCCACAGAACTGATGTGAGGATAATATAAAGTACTGGATGGGAATGCTTGGGACCTGTGATGCAAAGGAAAGTAAATGGGACCCACAGGCTCCCAGCCCCTCTTTCAGTGTCCTAGCTCCACCTTTACCAGGCACTGAGGTTCATATCTTATTCCTATTAAACAAAATCTAACTCATGAGAATGAGAGAAGACAGTGATGGGGTACTTGCAGCACTGTCAGTCAGACCTCACACCCTCTGTTGTGCGGACTGGAGGTGGCCCTGGAGGCCAAGCCATATGCTCTGTCCCTGATGGGCCCCTTCACTTCAGCAGGAAGCAGGTACACCAATGTAGACTACTATGCAACTGCTACCTAGCCCAAACACAAATGAAGTCAAACCTCCCCACATACTCTCGGGCTCAAGCTTGGGATAACGAAATAAGCAACAGTGCTTTGAGGGTACATGGGACTACAGGGCGCACCAATCAAGCAGAAATCCAGGAGGGCAGGGGCTTGCAGGTGGGTGGAAGGCGGGTGGGTTGTGGGAGACACAGAGAGATGCTGGGCAGGCCTCGGCCCCTCCCCAATCCTTCCCAGCGCGCCGCTGGCGACATTGCCCCTCCTGGGCAGGGGGCGGAGAAGACCGCCACAGGAGGGGAGGAGGCGGCTGCTGCGGAGGCGGTAGTGGAGGAGGGATTTGGAGTTTCCCTCCGCAGCAGTGGTAGCGGCAGCGGCCCCAAAGCTCTAGGAGAGGCCGCAGCCGGGAGGTCTGGTGGCGTTTGCTGGTGGCAGCAGCGCTTCTCACTGCCGAGCTACGGAAACTTCCTGGCCGCCACGCACAGAGCCAGGGATCAAGCTGAGGCTAGCAGAGGTGAGCAGAACACTCGGAGCCCCACCCCACCCCCACACCTCCTGGCTGCCTACCCCCAAGTGCGTTCCTCCACCTTGGACCCCCAAAGTCCTGCCAAACACATCCCAAAGGCCCCGAGGCATGCAGGGGAACAAGAATCTACAAGACCCATTAGGTCCTATCACTACACACCCCTGCCACCCTGCCCGCGCACCTTCCCTGCCATTTCCACTGGCTGCACAGTCCTGAGAGCACAGGTTCCTGCACTGCACATACCAGCAGCCCCCTGCTTCACTATTCACCACTATCCCCAACTCAAACCAACACCATCCCAGACCCTGCCACGCCCCAGTACACCCAGGTGCTGACACAGTGCCAACACATCCTGCGATGTCTGCACTAACATAGCTCTCTCTCTCTCTCTCTCTCTCTCTCTCTCTCTCTCTCTCTCTCTCTCACACACACACACACACACACACACACACACACACACAATGCCCCTACCATCACAAACTTCCCATATGCCCATTACAGACACCCACCCATGCCCCCACAGTCCAGAGACACTGTTATCCACCCACTATAACAAAATGCACACCCCAGCAGCTGGTACTCCCCATTCCCCAGGCAGACACCTACAGCATCCCCACCACTCTAACATACAGGAACACCTGCTAGATTGCTAGATCTTCAGCATCCTGCCCTGTCCCCATCGCAAATAGCCCTGAAAACCCCCCTACATGCCACTGAGTCCCTCCCACCACCACCCCTAACACCTGGCACACAGGCTCTAAAGGCTGCAGCATTTGGTGACATCCCTGCCAAAAAGTAGCTCACTAGCTTGGGACACCCCTCCAGATGCCTCCTTAAAAGACCTTGAGATTCCCCAGGGACTGACTTGACCTCTTCTTCTCTAAGAGATAAAGAAGGCAATTGAGGCCCAAGGTATAGCACTTAGATGTGGAAGCTAGGGGCTGAGGGGGGCAGGAGGTTGGGGGGGGGGTGGAAGGACAGGAGAGGCAGGCACTGAAATGGAGGAGGCCTAGCTGGGACCAAAAGGGTCCTTCACTTAGTGCGTTGCTTCCTTAAGGGTTGAAGTCTGCATGCACTGTTTGTGTCCCAGACTGCGTGTATGCCGTGAGGAGTGCTGTGTGTGCACTCACGTGTGCTTGTGCGTGTCTGGGAGGAGTGTGTGCTCCATAGAAGGAAAAAGCATGAGCAGCACCCTCCTGGGCTCCCCTTGGCAACAATTGGTTTCATTCATTCATGTCTTCTTGGTTAACAAGCATTTCTTCTGCTAGTCGACCAGCGAGTGTCCCAGGCCCACTGGGGGGCTGGGGCCAGCTTGGGATGAGGCACACACCCGTCCCTGCCTTGGAGGAACTCCTAGTCGGACCAGGAAAAGCATAAAGCCATTCACAGTGGAAAGTGGGTTTTGTGGAAAAGACACTGGATTTGGTAGAATCACTGTCTCTGGGAGTTGCGCTCCTGGCCATGTGACCCAGCTGTGACAGCTGAAATCCTACCACTAGGCCAGGCAGGAATCCTGCATTTTGCTGGGGGCAGTGCAGCTCTCCGGAGTCTTAGGGGACATGAGAGAGCCCGAGGCACGCGCTGGGCCTGTTGAGGGACGTTGCCCCGGCCGGTTGGAGGCTCTGGGGCGCTCAGCGAAGGCGGCAGTGGGCTCAGCGCTCACCCTGAGGCGAGTTGCGCAAGTGTCTCCTGACTCTACTCGCCTAAAGGGGCCAGATGAGGCCCCCAGTATGGTGGCCTCCCTCAACCCTGGAGACTTTGAGAAGCAGGCGAGGGGCGGGGCCGGCGCTCAAGCAGACACTGCCGGGACCTGAGTGGGGGCTGGGGGAGGGGGGCCTTGGCTGCACCGAACCCTGCAGTGCGGGGGTGGCAACAGGTTTCCCATCTGTCCTTTTTGCTAGCACTGCGGGTGCGGCAGGCGTCACACACTGAGCACTGACTTTGGGGACTGAGTGTCCTTCATCTCCCTATCTCACAATAAGGTTGGGGCCTTGCCAGCAGGGTCCGGGAACAAGGTGTAGGGGAAGTACTCACCAGGTGTGTGCAGGAGTAGGGCTGATTGTAGATGCCTAGGATTCCCTTTCCTTCACCATTGCAGGGTGCCTTCCTCCCATGCTCATCCCCAAGACAGTTCCTATCACTTCTTCCAGAAAGCCTACTCCAGAGAGCACACCTAGACTTACTGGTTGAAGATCCTCCCTCCAAGCACACTGAGCCTCTAGGACTGGGAGGGTGGGATATGTCTTTCCAGCAGTCTGCATCCATGGCCCCATGCCACCACTACCCCATCCACAACATAATCAAGCCCCAGCCAGCCCTACTTACAAGTGTGATACGTTGCAGAACTTCTGTGTTGCCTTCAACCTCTGCCCTACCCCAAGGTCTTACCTGCAAGTACAGTTGGGGATATGGAGGAAAGATCTAGTCTGAATACCCATGGCCAGGTGGCACCAGATGCTCACTTCTGACACTGTGGAACTAGTACATAAGGGAAGAGAAGGTAGAACATTGAGAAAAAAATAAAGGAGCCATGCCACAGTGCTGCCTCTTCGAAGCCACTGGGAGATAGAGAAGGAAGCCTTCAGGCTTGCCCATAATACCAAATTGGGTATAGGGGCTGAGACATGAGCAGCCAACAGAGGAGATCTGAGTTGGACTGTGTCCACAGAGCCCCATTTGCCCAGAACCCTTGAATATCAACACTGGAACTCATCCTAGAAGCAGAGACATGGTGATGTGAGACCTCAGTAACCTGAGCTCACTGGTGGTTCACTACAGTGATGGAGATGGGGAAAAACTGGAGGACCCTCTGAGGTAGCCTTAGTGTATATGGCTCTCTTCTTCCTCAGCATCACTTCACACAGCATCTTATCTTGACTCTGGCTCATGAGAAGAGTCTTTCCAATAGGCACAGATGGTCTGCAGTGGTGCTAAATGTTGCTCTTTCAGGAGACTTTGCATTTTTCATTCTTGAGAAAAATGCTTTGCAGTGCCCATTCTGTGTGCACCAGTCTGCTTTATTGTCTTTGGTTCCTTAAGCTGGAGCCCCAGAAGTAACTCATAAGTGTGGGTTTTTCTTGTCTGATTCTTTGTTATTGTTGTTGTTGTTGTTGTTTGGGGTTTTCATTGTTTTTGGTTGTTATTGTTTTGTTTTCTGAGAGGCAGTTTGAGACAGGGTTTCTCTGAGTAGAGCCTGGAACTAGCTCTGTAGACCAAGCTGTCCTCAAACTCACAGAGATTCAAGCATCTCTGTCTCCTGAGTGGTGAGATAGAGGTATGCACGACCACCCCCATCCAGCTTTCTTGTCTGGTTCTTTTTTTCTTCTTCTTCTAGTTTTTCCATACAGGGTTTCTCTGTAACAGTTTTGGCTGTCCTGGAACTCGCTCTGTAGACTAGGTTGGCCTCGAACTCACAGAAATCCACTTGCCTCTGTCTCCTGAGTGCTGAGACTAAAGGCATTTGCCACCACCGCCCTGCTCTTGTCTGGTTCTTGTTGTATATTTGTTACACTCCAAAAGGGTACTACCAAAACAAAATCCCCCCTAGGATGAGAACAACACACTTGTTTCACAGCAACCTTGCTAACACTGGGTGTTCTCATTTTGAGAAAATTCTAGTAATGTAGTAACTGGGAAGTGTTTCCATATTTTTTTTGAATTGGCTTTCCTTCCATGCCTGAGCTTCAACCTTTCCCCAAATATTCTTACCCCATCGCATTCCTTCCTTCAGGCAGAGTATGCAGTCCTTGAGTTCCTCACCCATTTATCTACGGGGTCTTAACCCTTTGACTATTTTGTGCGAGCTTTATCTTATCTGTTGTGTGTTTTCCTTTAACAGTGTTATTTGCTTTTCTTGGGCTTTAGCAGAGAAAGAACACGTGGCCAGATGGGGCTTTTTAGAAGCCTCCCCCACCTCTCTTTTCATTGTCAGCACTTATCACCCAGATATCTGGATATTTTGTCCAGTGTCTTTGCTTACTGTTGGTGTGTCCTGATGGACTGGAAGACCCAGGAAAGGAGGGCCCTTGCGTGCCTTTACCTGTGTTCATCACCTGTCTGGTGGGCTGGTTGGAAGCTACCAGCTTTTGTGGACTGAATGGTGCACTGGCACGGGGCAGGGTGGAGAACAAGCTGAAGTTTTAGAAACTGGGACAGTGACTTTTGTCGCCATGGCCTGTGCAAAAGACAGAGGGAGCATGGGGATGGTGACATATTGCAGTAAAATGACTTACCTCCATGTGGATCCATCCAGGGGTTTATTGGAAGAAGGCCACAAGGAGGAGCCAGGGATGGCTTTTAGAATTCATCATGTGGTAAGAGCACAAAGTGCACCAGCTTAAAGTTGGGTGCTCAGAATTCCTGGGTACCTTTAGCCAGGCCTGTACAAATGAAGCCCAGATGGGAATAGGGAACCCAGGAGCTGCCTTGTGCCTTCAGGATTTCAGTGGCATTTCACAGTAGCCCAAATTGGATGGCTCGATTAACCCATTATACAGATGGGGGCCATCTAGTTCCAAACAAGGGCTGATAGTTCAGGTTATTAAGTGAGTTGTTTAAGGCAGTTTCTGGTTCTGGGGCCCTGGACTTTTGTCCCCACCCCTCTTCCTGCCTCCAGGGACTAGACTGGCGCCGAGCAGGGGCAACTGCAACTGGTCCCCTGCTGGGCCCCCGACCTGCCCTTGGCCTCTGCCCCGACCCCTTCCCGCCTGGGTGGAAGCCCTAGCTCAGCCTGCTGCTGGCAACTCCTACCCGGCTGTTCGCTCGCACTGGTTGGCTGGCCTGGCCCCTGAGCCTGCCCCGCCGCCCCGCCGCCCCGCCCCACCCCGCCCCTCTGAGCTGCTACTAAGTTGGTCCGAAGGCAGAGGCTTCCAAGGTGGAAGCTGGATCCGACTGCCAGGAAGCGGCCAGCGCACGAGTGGCGCGAGGCTTGGCTTCCACGTGCGAGCCTGCTCCACCACCCCGCCCTCTCCGAACTCCCGAGCCTGGGGACTCGCTCTCCAGGGACGATACCTGCACCCTGCCGTGGCACTAGCTGTGGCCAGACGTCCACGCGCGGCCGCCTGCTTCTGGATCTCGCTCCAGGTCTCTCCTTTTGTTCTCTCCTGGGGTGGGGAGGAGTGGGGCCGAGTCAGCTCTTACAAGACTCGCTTAGGCCCATCACCTCGGTGACCCTCTTGTTCTCTGGGTCTTTCTGGACATAGAGGCGATCCAGGCCTTGAACCCAATTTCTCCACACATCCAAAGTCAAACTTGGGGATTGATGGAGATCAGGGCAAGTGAGAAAGTCATAAAAGGGGTGTGAAAGAACTGGCTTTAGTCCTCCTAGAACCCCAGAAAAAGCCTTCTTTCAAGAGGCCGCTAGACACCCAGCTTTCTTCTTCTGGGGTATGTCTCACGCAGACTTCACCTAAGAGGGGCAGGGAGCAGCACCCCGCTGCCTCGGGTGTTTTTCCTCGGGCGCCTTCCTTGGTCTCCTCACTGTGGGTGGAGCGCGAAGAGAGAAGCAGGCAGTGGAGGAATGTTCCTACAGGGACACTGGGCGCCTGTCCTCAGGACAGGGGCTGACTTCCCGTCTCAGTATCCTGGTCCTCACTGCCTGAGTAGAGATAAACCTGCCCTCACTCCGTGCCCTATGTCTCTCAACAGCACCCGCTGCCAGACGTGCAGAAGTGCAGAAGACTGCGCACCCATGGAGAGTCTGGGTCGTTCATGCCTGTGGCTGCGCCAGGAGCTGTCGCCCCCGCGGCCACAGCTTCTACTGCTGGACTGCCGCAGCCGGGAGCTGTACGAGTCAGCGCGCATCTGCGGGGCGCTGAGCGTGGCCCTGCCTGCCCTAATGCTGCGCCGCCTCCAGAGAGGGAGCCTGTCCGTGCGTTCGCTCTTGCCTGGGCCACCGCTGCAGCCTCCCCCACCCGCCCCTGTGCTTCTGTACGACCAGGGTAGTGGCCGATGCCGCCGTGAAGAGGCAGAGGCCGAACCCCAAGAGTGGGAGGCCGACTCCGTGCTGGGCATTCTCCTCCAGAAGCTGCGAGAAGAAGGCTACCTGGCCTACTACCTGCAGGGTAGGTGAGGGGCAGTGGGCTGAGAGAGAGCACAGGCCGCCTGTAGTTACCTCAGGTCGGGAGAAGGTCCTGCCTTCCAAGGGGATTTCATAGTTACTTTATCCTTGGGCAAACTCCATCTTATTTTGTCTAAATGTAGGTAAGACTCCCTCCCAATAACCTGCCAGACAGCTTTTGGGAAGGCAGAGCTGAGTATGACCTTGGGCAAGTCCTTCATCCCTCCAAGCCCATTTATAATCTGGAAAATGGGGAGAATTAGTTCATAGGATGTTCCCTAGGGCAAGCAGCTGCAGTGGCGCTTACCATCCAGAGAAACAGCCACAAGTGCTAAGTAAGGATGAATGAGTGTCCACAGCACACACCACACGTGGCTCTCCAGGACAGATGAAACTGCGGGCTTGTGTATTCCCTTTGGCAATATCTGCACCTGGGTTGTGTAGAGCCAGCTGCCTAGCCCCAGTCAGGGATTCTGGGCTGCCCAGGTGGCTATAAAAGCAAGACACCTCCCCCTCTTCTTTCCTGACAGGTGGTTTCAGCAAATTCCAGGCCGAGTGTCCTCACCTTTGTGAAAGCAGCTTCAGTGGTCATGCTGGCTCAAGCCTGGCCCCAGTGCCTAGCTCAATGCCTGTGGTGGGGCTAGGCAACCTGTGCTTGGTCTCTGATATCTCCGACGCAGAGTCTGAGGCTGACCGCGGCTCCATGAGCTATGGCCCAGATTCGGAAAGCGCCACATCCCCTCCAGCTGGGCTGCTACCACCCTTCCCAGTCCAGATCCTGCCCAATCTCTACCTAGGCAGTGCCCGAGATTCAGCCAACCTGGAGAGCCTGGCTAAGCTTGGCATCCGCTATATCCTCAATGTCACCCCCAATCTCCCTAACCTTTTTGAGAAGAATGGTGACTTCCACTACAAGCAGATCCCCATCTCTGACCACTGGAGCCAGAATCTGTCCCAGTTCTTTCCGGAGGCCATTGCATTCATTGGTGAGTCCTCCCTTTCCTCCCTGTCTTCCCTCTCCACCTGACTCACCCACCAGACTGTTCTTTACCCTCTCCTGTAGGGGAATTCTTGCTAGCTTAGCTACCATTCCCAGAGTCCACAAGACACTCGGGGAGGTGGGGGTAGAGCTCAGGTCAGCTGCCAGTGAAACCTCCCAGATATGGGCAAGTGGGGTGGGGAGACTGTGATAGTGCCCCCCCAAATTCACTTGGATTTGGCCTCACTCATGCTGACCTTTGCTTGGGGGGATGTTTCTGTACTGCTCTACCTAGATGAGGCCTTGTCCCAGAACTGTGGGGTGCTCGTCCATTGCCTGGCAGGGGTCAGCCGCTCTGTCACCGTCACCGTGGCCTACCTCATGCAGAAGCTCCACCTCTCACTCAACGATGCCTATGACCTGGTGAAGCGGAAGAAGTCTAACATCTCGCCCAACTTCAACTTCATGGGGCAGCTGCTAGACTTTGAGCGCAGCCTGCGCCTGGAAGAGAGGCGCTCTGGGGGTCGGGGCAGTGGGGGGCCAGAGTCCACTGTCTCAGACCCACCTTCTTTCTTTACTACGCCTACCAGCGATGGGGTATTTGAGCTGGACCCCACATAAAACCATGTGGGGCTGCTAGGCTGGTCCCTACCCATGACCCCATGTATTAGCAGGGATGGGATGCAGCCATAAGCGGGGAGAGGGAGGGGAGGGAGGGGAAGCTCAATACCTCACTCAGGGGTGATGGAGCAAGGCAGGAACAGAGCAGAGACCTGCCCTACCCCATATTCTATTACACGTGCCTATGGGTGGGCCCGTGGCTACAGGCCTGACCCTCACCGCTTTAGGGCAGGACCATGCTCCAGAACCTGCCTCTTCTGCGACTGTTACTTTATTGTTTCTTTTGGGGTGGGAGTGGGGCTTCCTATCCAAGAGACCATTCCAGCCTGCTGCCTGCTGCCTGGGCTCTGTCCCTTCTTGCTGTTTCCTCTTCAGAAAGAATATATCACACTTTGCCACAGGGATCTGCTCATAGTTCCTTTCCTGTCCCCAAATGGCCACTTGTGGTAAAAAAAAAAAAAAAGCCTCGCAACTTTCACTGGTGTAGGCTCCTTCCTGCCTCTCTGACTAGGACTTAGACCTCTTGGGGCTCTGGGGTGTGGACCTGGAGACGCAATGGCTGCTCTCAGCATCCACAGGGACAGCCTCTCTGGGTGGCTTTTTGCTGGGCAGTGTCACATGGGAGAGCATGGGCCTGGGAGCCAATAGGCAGAATCCCAGCCACACATCTGGTGCCCTGACTGTTTCTTTCCTCCTCCCCCAGATGTCTTGACAGGATCACTGAGACTCTTTGTGACTGAGGGTGGTCAAACTGCCACCGGAGGAGATGGGGTCTTGGAGTGAGAGCTGAGGGGGAGGGAGAGAAGGATGAAGGCCTCAATTTACTGCTGTGCGTCTCATACAGCCAGTGTTGGTTTGGGGGGCAGGGAAGGGGCTAAGCTGCAGATACACACATGGTCATTCATTACAGTCCACACCCCTTTGTAAACAGTGTGTATGTATGTGTGTGAGTGTTCACACATGCACACTAGCCTACTCACACATTTAGCCTAGGGCTGGCAGTACCTGTGGCAGCAGGACCATCTTGTCTTTGAACCTGGAGAGGGTTGTGCTTATTTGTTTTTGTAATCCACTTCATAATTGCTTTCTTTAATTGTTCCTCCTGAATAAACAGTTTATTTAAGATACTGAGCAGTGCCGCTTCTTGGGCTCCTTGGGGAAGGGAGGGAGAGGAAAGGGAAACGTGCCCTTCACCCATTTATCATTTCCCATCTGTGTACACTGCCTGTTGGCTACCTGGTCACTCAAACCCATTTGGACTCCTATTCCAGCACATACTTCAGGGAGTGGGGTACAACAATAAGCCAAACATGAAGAAGCTGCATGTTTGGAGCTTCATTTCCAGGGGGTAATGAGATACAATGTGTGGGCCAGTCCCACAATTAGAGAAGGGAATCAGATACCCCAAATCAGTAAAGTTGCAGTGAGCTCCAAGCCCTGAGTCACAGTGGGATGTCCATTATGCTGAGGGTGAGCAGGACTTCAACAGGGAAAGGACATGAGCTGGATGTGTCATACAGTGTGGAATCAAGGCTGCAAAAGCCTAGGCAAGGTCAGGGAGAACCCTGGGACAGGTGTTGACTGGGCCATCTGAAATGTTATGTAGAGCTTACATCACTGCGTTGTCTTAAGTTTTAGGTAGGGCTCTTCCATTCAACACTGCCAGCGCATTCTCCACACAACAGCTGGCGGAACTAGAAAGCTGTTTCCAAAATTTAGAGATACAGAATAAGGGAAGAAAGAGCTACAGAGCATGTATAGGGGAGAAAGTAATGGAGGCTGAGTTGTTTTAGTCAGGTTTCCAGTCATCACAGGAATACCTGAGGCATATGCTTGCAGAGAGGGAAGATTGATTTTTGGCTCACATTTCAGAGTTCCAGGCCATGGCTTGTTGGCCCCTTCACTCTAGGCAGCACCTAATGGTGGGAGTGTGCAATGAAACATGATTGGACACTTCATGATCAAGAGAGAAAAGAGAAGAAAAGAAAGGGACTGGGTGTAGTATGAATCTTAAATGGTCTTATTAATAAAATCAAACCTGAGGCCAGGTATTGGGGTGAATGCTGGAAGATCAGAGACGCAGAACTAGCCACAGCTACCTCACCTCACCAGTTCCTCCACTGATCCTATTTCCTCAGACTGGAAGCCTCTCAGTCCTTATCCAAATGAATCTCAGCTGAACTGTTGCTCAGAAGCCTATACTCTTAACCAGCCAAAAGCTTCTAGTTTCTGGTCTTCATGCCTTATATATCTTTCTGCTTTCTGCCATCACTCCCTAGGATTGAAGGCATGTGTCACCATGCCTGGCTGTTTCCAATGTGTCCTTGAACTCAACAGAGATCCAGAGGGATTTCTGTCTCTGGAATGCTAGGATTAAAGGCGTGAGTGTGTGTGTGTGTGTGTGTGTGTGTGTGTGTGTGTGTGTGTGTGCGCCACCATTTTCTAGCCTCTGCATCCAGTGGCTGTCTGTTCTCTGACCTCAGTTAATTTAGGGTGCACAATATTTTGGGGAACACAATACCACCACAACTGGGGTCCCCCAAGACCCTTCAAGAACACACCTCAAATCAAAGACGTATCTCTTACCCCTAGGCTCCACTTCCAGTAGCACTACCTGAGGGACTAAGCCCTTAAACGTAGACTTTTGAGAGACATTCAAGATCCCAACTGCAGCAATGAACTTAGGAACAAGATATTTAGGTAGCACTCCCAGTCCAAAAGCCCTGAAATGTGGGTGAAATTTAAAACCCTGTGACCCAGATGACTGAGCTGATGAAAAAATAAGAAAAAGGTTCTGAGGGGGAAAAAAGTGAGGACCTTCCAGCCCAAAACTGCCTGGGGCATAGCCTTGGACTAGGAGCCAGGAGCCTCCACTGGAATGTAGCTTCCCATACCTGTTGGTGTATAAAACTGATAACACTCTTCTTTCTTTCTGGCAGGGTCACATGTAGCCCAGGCTGGCTTCAAATTCACTGAATTCATTGTGAGGCTGAGGATGTCTTTGAATTCCTGATCCTCTCACTTCCACCTCCCAAGACCAGAATCCCAGCAAAGTGTTGTTGTAAGTCATTAAATTTAAATCCCAGCACTCAGAGGCAGAGCCAGGTGGATCTCTGAATTTCAGGCCAGCCTGGTCTACAAAGCGAGTTCCAGGAGAGGTAAGGCTACACAGAGAGACCCTGTCTTGAAAAAATAAAGATGGTAGTTTGTGACAGCAACAAACAAATACAGTAGATGTCCTTGAAAAATACCCCTACAGAAACAAATGAGGATGCATGCTTATCTTGAACTTAGATTTGGGTCAAAGTGAAATGAAAAGAAAATGTCACCTCCTAAGAATTTCTTGCCACAAGCTGAAAATGTCATTCAGAGTGGCCTAGGTGTGAAGTCATGTATCTTCCCCAGCATATCTCTGGGAAGAACACAGGTACTGATGGGGTTGCTGGGAAGCTCTGGACATGTCTTGAAGGTACATCTGGACTTCAATTATGATGGCCCAGTAAAAATAGTACTGTTGGACCTGGAGAGGTACCTCAGTGGTTACTCTTGTAAAGGACCAGGGATGGGTTTCTAGCACCCAAATGGTGACTTACAACAATCTGTAAATCTAGTTCCAAGGAATTTGGTGCCCTCTTTTGGCCTCCACAGGCACTGCACATATGTGGTACATAGACATGCATGCAGGCAAAATACTCAAAAAATAAAATAAAATATTAAAATCAATCTTTAAAAAAATCAAAGTTTAAGCTGGGTATAGTGGCACACACCTGCAATTCTGCAACTGGGAGATGAGATCAGGAGAATTAGGAATTCAAGGCCAGCTTATGCCTTGTCAAAGAACTACTGGCCACTAATGAATGCTGAGAGCAGGAGAAATAGTCTTCCCCAGGGAAGAGCACATCAATTGGCTATCCAATACCAAATGGTCAGTCCTGACAACATATATACAAGTAACATTATACAGACTGAGAAGATTATATTTAGAAATGTGTGCGTGTGCGTGCGTGTGTGTGTGTGTGTGTGTGTGTGCGCTCTTGCGCGTGTGTGTGCATGTGTAACAACAATTAATACAAAAAGAAGCCATGAACTTGTAAGAGAGCAAGGAGTGGTTTATGAAAGGGTTTGGAGGAAAGAAAGGGGAGGGGGAAATTATGTAATTATAATCTCAAAAAATAGAAGAAATAATTTTTAAAAGACAATGGCTGAAATTTTTCCACTGTAGAATGTAGCTGGAGTTTTCCTGCCTGGCCCACAGTCAGGACAAATCTCTCTTACCCACCAGTCCCGCAGCCGCTCAGACCCAACCAAGTAAACACACAGAGACTTATATTGCTTACAAACTGTATGGCCATGGCAGGCTTCTTGCTATCTAGTTCTTCTATCTTAAATTAACCCATTCCTGTTAGTCTATAAGTTGCCACGTGGCTTGTGGCTTACCAGCACCTTACATCTTGCTTGTCATGGCGGCGACTGGCAGTGTCTCCTCTTAGCCTTCCACTTCCCAGAATTCTCCTCTCTCCTTGTCCTGCCTATACTTCCTGCCTGGCTACTGGCCAATCTGTGTTTTATTTATTATATTTATTATATTATTACATTTAACATACAGAACATCCCACAGCAGTAGAAAGACTCTGTGGGGGAGTTGCTAAATATCCCCAGTCTCTGTCTTCCCCTTTACCCTTTTATAAATTAAAATACCCAAAGGTCAATAGAATATAAACATCCCAAGTAGAGATTTCATTTTCTGTCCTCCCTTGTGCCAACTGTGGTCTTGTTCTGATAGCACCTTAGCATTATGTGTACGTGTGTACGTGTGTGTGTGTGTGTGTGTGTGTGTGTGTGTGTGTGTGTGTGTGTGTGTTCTTTTCTTTGCAGATGCACATAGAGGGTAAAGAACAACCTCCAATGTCAATAATTCCTGAAGCATTGTCCACCATGCTTTTTGAGACAGTATTTCTCTCTGAATAGTCTGACTACCCAGTAAGCCCCACCAGTAGGCCTATCTCTGCCTCCCCAAGTCTGTATTTACAGCATGAGCTATCACACCCAGCTTTTTAATGTGGATTTGGGGGTATTGAACTCAAGACCTTCTGGTTGCAAGGTAAGCAATTTACTGACTGAGCCATCTTCCCAGTCCAGCATTTTAGCATTTTATTTATTTATTTTAGTTTTTTGAGACAGGCTTTGTCTGTGTAAACTTGGCTGTCCCGCAATTCACTCTGCAGACCAGAATGACCTCAAACTCACAGAGATCCTCCTGCCTCTGCCTCCCAAGTGCTGGGATTAAAGGCATGAGCCAGCACTGCCTGGCACATTTTAGCATTTTAATCAGTTATTTAAAATTCACAGTCTTATAGACCCAACCTTTCTGCCCTATCTGATTCTGGCTCTGGTACCCACTTGGCCTCATCCTTTAGTATGCCTTAGAACTGTCTTGTTGAGAGTTGAACCAGGGGAAAAGAATTAATATAATAGTCTCCTGTAATATGGTAGTGAAGTAGCAGGGAGAGGCCATGTTCTATAGGAACTCACTCTCTTTAGGCTGAGGTTTTCATAGAGGTAAGAACTAGTGGCTGGCTGTTCTGCTTCTCTGGTCTTTCAGCTTTCACCTTGATATCTGGCTCTGGGCTTTTTATTAAAAGGCCATCTAAGATTCGAACAACATCTGGCATCCAACTTGTGAGGCATGCATTTACGACAAAGCTGCTTGCCTGTGGCCTTGCAGGCCCTGGCTTAGGCCCTAGCTACATGAGGCCAGAGTCTCCACCCCATGTGGGCCAGAGTCCATAACCCACTGGCTAAGTTTTTGTTGCAGCCTCTGTGCAGCAAACTCCATTAGTTTTTTGAGCTCCAAAAACCATAGGAGTTAGCTGCTTTCTCACATTCCATCCTACAGACAGCCGGCTCTGTGGCTTCTTCTCTCCTGGTTGGTTGTGGGCTCTCCATGGATCCCCATCTTGGGCTGCTAACACACTATGTAGCTACCTTGAAACCCACTCAGGCTTCTACTGTTCTACACAGCAGCAGTCAGCCTCACATCTGAATCATCATTGTTGGCAGATTTGGTGAGACAATTGGGATTTCTTAAAGGGAGAAATTAGTTAAAAAAGAATTTTGTTCCCACATTAAAAAATGGGAAACATTTTTACAATGGAGAGAATTTGGTCTCTATTTGATAATACAATTGACAATCTGAAAATGGAACAATTAAATAAGAGGAGAATTAATGGAGATGGGATTTATGTAATGTCATTTATAAATATTATTTGTTTGATCATTTTTGTTTTATCATTTAAAAAGTTGGTTAATATGAGTACCAAGATAAAAGTTTTAGAAAAACTTGTTAAAACAGACCATAGAGAAATTCAGACCCAGACAGAGGGATTTAAAGGTGAACCAATATCAGCATTGCATTATATGATTACAGAGAAACAGTGTAAGGATTTCAAACAGCCAACTTTAATCTATCCAGTAACCATACAGGAACTGTCAAATGCTCAAGGCTGTGTATGAGCTGATTGGACTTCTATGCAAATGTTAGATTTGAGGAGATTCAAAGAAGATATAGTGTCATATGGTACACATTCCCCATTTGTGAAGCAAATGTTAAACTCATGGTCAACTTGTAATAGAATTATCCCCCAAGATTAGAGAGATATGGTTACAGCTGTTTTATAATCTGGTCCTGGATTACAATGGAGGAGCTGGTGGAAGAATGAGGCTAAGACCATTGAACAACAAAGTAGGGCTAGAGGTATGGAAATCTCCCAAGATCAATTTCTTGGAGAGGGAGATTATGCTAATGTAAAAAGGCTATCTCTATATGATGACCACACCTAGGCTTTATGCCAAATTGAAGCCTTGAATGCTTGGGACAGAATTGAAGAAGTAGGAAAGAAAATGGAGTCATTTACAAAAGTTATAAAGGGCCCAAAAGAAACTTCACAGATTTCTTACAAAGGCTGTCTTCAGCAGTAAATAGAATGATACCAAATTCAGAAGCTAGACAGATAATAACTGAATCTATGGCTTTTGGAAAGGCTAATACACAATGCAAAAAGATAATTAGGCCATTAAAGGCAAGATCAGCACCATTGGAGGAATGGATCTGAGATACAATGAATATTGAATCTCATGACCATGATGATACGTGGATATGAGAGGTGATTTCCAGAGGTTTGAAGAAAAATAGTAATGTCAGATGTTTCAATTGTGGTAAACAAGGTCACCTAAAAAGGGAATATAAACAGAATATTCCTAGAAACAATGTTTCTTCAAGGAACAGTCCCAACAGAACACCCCTCTCTTCTGGATTATACAGAAGGTATGGTAAAGGCAGACATTGTACTAATAAATGTAAATCAAGGGACAGACAAGGTAATCCTTTGCCTTTGCCATCGGGAAACTCCCTGAGGGGCCTCTCACAAGCAAATTCAGTTCAGTCCTTTCCTGCAGTCATAGAAGAAACTGCTTCTCAGAGCAGTTAAATAACCAAATGACTACTGTAAAAACAAAACAAAAAACCATACTGCTTGGGGTGATAGAGCAGCTACAGAAGAGAGAACAAAAAATTCGGGAGAAACCATAAAGCAAATTTTTTGGCAAACTTCTATAAATGAACAAAGACCCAAATTAAAACATGAATAAATGACATTCTCAATGAAATTCTTGTAGACACAGATGCAGATGTAACAATAATTGCACCAGAATCTTGGCATCCAAATTGGCCTCTTCAGGGGGTAAATGTTCAGCTTTTAGGGACTGGAACATTATCTCAAGTGAAACAGAGTGTAAGATGGCTCAAATATATAGGGCCAGAAGGACAGAGAGGAAAATTAAAGCCAAATGTGGCTAATATAGCTATGAATCTATGGGGCCATGATTTATTACAACAATGAAATACCCAGATTAACATTCCTCCAGTCTCAGAAATAAACCATAAACTAACACATGTTTCTGGGGAAAATATTAGAAGGTTTTATAAAGAACAGTCACCAACCATCCAGATTGTACAAGAACAGAGCACAACAATGGTTGATCTTTCAAAGACACCAACAGCTCTACCTTTAAATGGTTAATAGACAAGCCTGTATGGGTTCATCAATGGCCTTTAACAACAGAGAAACTCCAAGCTTTAGAAGAGCTGGTACAAGAGCAGTTAAATGCTCAGGATATTGGAGAATCAACCAGACCTTGGAATTCTCCTGTATTTGTTATTAAAAAGAAATCTGGTAAATTGAGAATGGTAACAGACCTAAGAGCAATTAACAAGGTAATTCAGCCAATGGACTCTCTACAATCTGTAATTCCTTTGCCTACTCTGTTACCTAAAGGATAGCCTCTTATAGTTATTGATTTAAAAGGCTGTTTCTCTTCAATCCCCTTACTAGAAAAAGACAAAGAAATATTTGCCTTCACAGTGCCTACTTATAATAATTCTCAGCCTGCTAAGAGATATCAATGGAAGGTTCTCCCACAGGGAATGTTAAATAACCCAATCCTGTGCCAATATTTTATATGACAGCCTTTGGAAGTAATATGTAAACAATTTCCTCAATATATAGTTTACCACTACATGGATGATATTTTACTAGCTGATTGGAGTGTAGATACTATAGAAAGAATGTTTGAAGAAGTAAAGAAAATTTTGCCTTGTTGTGCATTACAAATTGCTCCTGAAATGCTACAAAGAGCAGATTCTATTAATTATTTAGGATATAAGATAGGTCTACAAAAAATCAGACCCCAAAAAGGTACAAATTAGGAGAGATTGATTATGTACTCTTAATGACATTCAAAGATTATTCAGAGACATGTCCAATCTACGGACTAATATTGGGATAACAAATGATGAACTGAGTAATCGGCATAAAACCTTAGAGGGTGACAAGGACTTAAATTGTCCAAGAGAATTATCAGCTGAAGCTGATAGAGAATGGGCCTTGGTAGAAAAGAAAATACAGAATGTACATGCGGATCATTTGGATCCAAAGCTTGATTTTGGTTATTTTACCCTCTAAGCATTCTCCTATAGGAATTTTAATGCAGAAGGAAGATTATATATTGGAATGGATATTTCTCCCAAATAAACAGAGTAAAAAATTAAAAACTTATGTGGAAAAGATTTCTGACTTGATTTTAAAAGGGAAATTGAGGCTTCCTCAATTAGCAGGAATAGACCCAGCAGAAATTATAGTACCTTTAACTAAGGATGACATTGACAAATTATGGGCAGAAAGTGAACCTTGGCAAAGAGCTTCAGTAATTTTTTGGAAGAGATTAACAACAAATATCCCAAAAGTAATAGAATTCAACTTATACAGAGAGCTAACTGGATCCTGCCTCGCATTGTATGGGAAATTCCAATATCTGAAGCCCCTACATTTTATACAGATGCAAACAAACAAAGAAAGGCAGGTTACAAATCAGAAAATTTAAGTAAAGTGATACAAAGTCCTTATAATTATGTCCAAAACATCAGAATTATATGCCATTCTGATGATATTAATGGATTTTACAGAACTTCTTAACATAGTTACTGACTCTCAGTATGCTGAGACAGTGGTCTTACATATTGAAACTGCTGAGTTTATCCCTGATGAGTCAGAATTAACTTCGTTATTTATTCAGTCACTATAAATGATCAGGAATAGGAATTATTCCTTATACATAACTCACATCTGATCCCATATGGGTCTGCCAGGCCCTCTAGCACAAGGTAATGATGAGATTGATAAATTCTTGATGGGGGCCTCAGAATTTCACAAAAAAAAAATCATGTCAATAGTAAGGATTTAAAAAGGGATTTTTCCATAACCTGACAATAAGCCAAGGAAATGTCCTACTTGTTCTTTATACAATCAAACTCTACTACTAGCAGGATATAACCCAAAGGGAACTCAGAGGAATGAAATCTGGTAGATTAATGTATTTCAATTTGTAGAATTTGGAAAATTGAAATATGTACACCACACCATTGACACCTATTCAGGAGTTCAATGGGCGACTGCTCTGAGTTCTGAAAAGGCTGATCACACATTTGCTAGAAGTTATGGCCATCATGGGTATAACTGTACTAATTAAAACTGAAAATGCTCCAGCCTATGTCTCTGGTAAAATGAAACAGTTTTTTTGCTTATTACAATATAAAGCATATTACAAGTATATCACATAAGCCTACAGGCCAAGCTGTCATAGAAAGATCAAATAAAATTCTAAAGGATATGCTAAATAAACAGAAAGGGGTAACAGAACCCTCCAGAAATAGATTACATAATGCTTTATTAACTTTGAATTTTCTCAGTGTTAATGGGAAAGGAACAACAGCTTCAGAGAGACATTGGATAATAGAAAAAACTACAGAATTAAATTAGCCTATACACTTTAAAGATGTGCTGACCTCAGAATAGAAACCAGGATATGTGTTACGTTGGGGATGAGATTTTGCTTTTGTTTCTACAGGAGAAGAAAAGCTATGGATACCAACAAAATTAATAAAGGTTATATTTGAACAAGAGAGACCTCTTAATTAGAGGACGTGATAGTTCATCAACCAACATGACCATCCAATTTATACCATTAACACATGCCTTTTCATTTAATCAGATATAAGTTGCCAAAAGGGAACCTCCCCAAAGTTAGGCTTGGGGAAGGGTTTTTGTCTTTGTCTTTCAGGAAGATGAAGGCTAAGGAATCTGAAGAGTACTGGACAAATGAGACATCTGATGGAAAAGGACAAAACATCCAGGGAAAAATGTCCCAAGAAAAAGAGTAAAATGGCCTATTGGTATATCACATAAAATTTCATAAGTCTTCCTAAATGTTTGTTTCTGCTCTTCTCTACAGGCACTTAACACAAATGTAGTTCTTCTTGTAGTCCCAGTTCAATGAAAATTTAAAGCTGACTTTGGAGTTGGAGAATGGCTCTCTCCTTCTCTAAACCCAAGCCTGTTGTTAAAAGGAAAATGCAAAATGTCTATATCATGTCAAAAGAGTCACCTGATATGGGACAGTAGAAAACCAAAATTAAGGGACTATTCTATTGCTACTAATCTCATAATTCTTTGGTTCTATTTTGATTCTTTAAAACTTTTCATAAGGTATGAATTTTATATCAAAATTTATAAGATTAATATATATATTAAATTTTTATCATAATATTAATGGTCATATAGAGTATTGACCAACTCTAGAAAAAAAAGCTTCATTTAGCTTCCTGTACATGATTTCAGGTTTGAGTCTCTATCAGTTTTCTGCAGTGAACCATGACCACACCTAACGGCGACTTTGAAGTCTCCAAAAAGATGCTGGGGCCCCACAACAACAATCCCATCAGGATAATACCACTAAGCTGACAAACACCACCCAAAGACTGGCTTTGAACTACAAACTGTTCAGGACAATTTTGAAATGGCTAGTTGAGATGATTCAGCCTCACAGACTACTCAAACAAGGACTTGAGACAAGCCCTGCACTTTCCCATTATGCAGAGACTGGACAACAAATAATACAGCTCCCTCTCTCAGGACTTGACAATTAACCCAAAATTTTTCTTTTCAGAATCCCCTAGAGATGCTTTCACCCCTAGACAGCAGGAAGTAATTTTAAGAACACAATGCCCACATTCCCAAGAGGTGGGGTGGGTTGTTTTTGGTCTTCAATGGGTTATGGAAAATTGTCATTGTTTAGGATGGTTGGTTACAAGTTGTTAATTGTTAATGGTCAGGAAAAAAAAGCTAAACAAAGGAAATTAGATTTGGTGTTCTTGTTTTTTAAAAAAAGAAGAAAGACGATATAGATATAATAAAATAAAAAATAGATTATTGAATCTACTCTCAAAAAAAAGATATAGAAATGATAGATAAAGGGTAGATGACCGAATCTACTCTGAAAAGAAAAAAGGGGAGGATATATATATGATAAGATAAAAAGGTAGCCTCAGTGGTGGCGCACACCTTTAATCCCAGCACTCAGGAGGCAGAGGCAGGCAGATCTCTATGAGTTCGAGGCCAGCCTGGTCTACAAAGCTCATCCAGGAAAGGCACAAAGCTACACAGAGAAACCCTGTCTGGAAAAACAAACAAAAAAAAGATGAAAAGGTAGATTATTGAGTGTGCTTTTAGGAAGTAACAGCAGGTTTTAAATACTTTACATTGGATTGAATTTTTGTATATTGTATACAAATTATGTATATTGATACAAATTTGAGATTAATTTTGTTAGAAAATACTGCACATATATTTCTAATCTTGTCCAAGGTATTGAACCTATACAGCTCATTTAACAATGTAATGCAAATTGCTAGTCCTTAAAAGTTATTATTACCAACTAATTAGGATATAAAGAAATGAAAGTTAGTAGTTATTACAATCAAACTTGTAGTCAGATTAGGTATGTTTTCAAGGACAGAAATATATTTTAGATAGACATGTCATCTTCAAACACTTCAGAGATCTACAGAATATGGCATTTAAGGTGTTTTAAGAACACAGATTTTTTTTTTATGACATTGAGACATGTCTGCTCCTAGCAGCACCAACCTACTTCAGAGAAGATGATGGGCATTGAAGAAACTCCATATGGAGTTTACGTTCTTTGTGGCAAAAGTTAGCCACTGGGCAAGAAAGTGCCCTTTCCTCAACTGCTGACAGTATGCTGTCTAAAATGGACAAGCAGCACACAAAAGAAAGGACTGCTAATCTTTGCCAAGACACAGTAGGACAGCTCTTCAGAAAATCTAGCTTCATAGATGAGTCTGTTAGATATGCTAGACCTGTAGGCCAAAGATGGATGCTGCAACTTTGCAGAGGAACCTTGGGTGACTGTCCAGGCAGCCAGCTGTTTCTGTCATTTCTCACATATTTGGAAGTTGCTTGTTTGCACTTCCTGCTTACTTAGATAATATTTCCTTCTTGGGTCTCTGAGGGAGTTGAAGACTAGATAGTTATAGTTTTCCTTGTTAACAAATTCAGAACAGAAACTCACTAAAGAGGTATAAAGTGTATATGTTTGAAAGACATCAAAAGATATTTTTCAGTTGGTAATACAAGTTAGGATAGAAAGTGAATTAGGTACAACATTTTGGACTCACCAAAATAGGATAAATAATGGAGTATTTTCTCTGAATCTGTCAAATGTTACTGGACTGAACTTTGTTAATGTAATTCTTGACTGTATATATTATCTATACTTATTGTACTTATTGTATATAGTTTTTCTTATATTAGTTATAACATTTTTTATTATTTTAGACACAAAAAAAGAAATGTGGTGATATACTGTGTACTCTAATCAACTTGCCTGAAGATCAGAGGACAGAGCCAGCCACTAGATTAGACATAGAAGTCAGGCAGTGGTGGCACAGACCTTTAATCCCAGCACTGGGAAGCACATAAGCCTTTAATCCCAGGAAGTGATGTCCGAGCAGAGAAAAGTATATAAGGTTTGAGGAAACAGGAACTCACTCTCTTTAGGCTGAGAATTTTTTAGAGGTAAGAACTAGTTGCTGGCTGCTCTGTTTCTCTGATCTTTCAGCTTATATCCTGATATCTGGCTCTGGATTTTTTATTAAAAGACCATCTAAGATTTGAAAACAGTGAACCAATGAGTTTTTGGGGGGAGTACTTACAAGGGCATTAATGAGGGGTTACTTAAGAGCATGATGACTCAAAGGCAGCTGCATCATCAAAAAGCCCATCTCAGCATGGGTAAATAACTCATGGGAGATGGAGCTCCCTGAATAACTTGCAGGCTCCTTAGCCTGCTATCGAGTCTCTCCTCAGACACTATTTGCTGCTGAGGCTAGAGAGACATCAGTGGGTAATTCTTGTAAAGGACCTGGGTTAAGTTCCCAGTACCCACATCAAACATCTCACAACCACCTGTAACTTCAGTTCCAGGGACCCAGTGGCACCTTCATGTACATGGTGCCCATACATACAATCAGGCCCACACACATACACATAAAATAAAAATAACAAAATAAATCTTTGATCCTAACACTTGGGAGGCAGGGGCAGGCAGTTCTCTGTGAGTCCAAGGTCAGCCTGGTCTACAGAGAGAGGTCCAGGACAACCAGGGATACACAGAGGAACCCTGTCTCAAAAACATACTTTCAAAGTTTTATGAAAAGAAATAATCAGATGCAAGAAATTCAATGAACCCTACTAAGAAAACCTGGGTCTTGTATCAATGTTTTGATACAAAGACATACTTCACATAGGCTACTAATGAGGAAAAGAGGTGAATTTAGGTCACAGTTTTAAAAATTTAAAGTAGAGGTTTGGGGATTTAGCTCAGTGGTAGAGTGCTTGCCTAGCAACCACAAGGCCCTGGGTTCAATCCTCAGCTCAAAAAAAAAAGAAAGAAATTTAAAGTAGAAAGAACATAGACAAGACCCTGAGGCAAGGGCCACCACTTAGCTGCATCAGCTCAGAGCATAGGTAGCAATTGCACAAGTCCCAGGAACCAGTGACCATCCCATCCCAAGACAAGAACAGAGAGATTGTGGGGAACTCAAAGAGTCACACAGAACTACTTCTTAGCAGCATATCCCAAATGACATAAGGACCTCACACAGACTCCACCTCTTAAAGGTTCCATCACCTTCCAGTCCTGCCACTCTGGAGTCCAAGTCTTTCATCACATAAACCTTTGATAGAGATACAATTAAACTCTATCCCAATCATAGCAAATACAAAGAAAGCTACTCACAGACACTTCAACAGTCACTATTTAAAGACAAAAATACACAAATTGAGAAAGTAGCAAGAGAAAAATGACCCACAAAGACAATTTAACATTTGACTTCTTGTCAGAAACAATGTAGGTCAGAAGGCACTGGAGTGATATATTCAGAGTGCAGAAATCAAACAATATTATCAACCAAAAAGTCTACACCTAGCTTTAAAAAGTAAAGGTTTAGGGTACAGATGTGGCTCAGTTGGTAGAGTGTGTGTCTAGGAAACAAGAGCTCTGAGTTCCATTTCCAACACTGTATAAAACCATTCTCTAAAATGTATTTCCCATTTTTTCCAAAGATTTTATTTTGTTCTTATTTATGTATGTGTGGAAATATACATGTGATTGCCCATGGGATCAAAAGAGGATTTCAGATTCCCTGGAGTCAGCTGTGATCTCAGCTTTACAAGGTATTTTACTATAAAAGGTCTCCCTTCATAACTTATAAGGCTCAAGTCAGTGTTCCAGATAATTCAGGGGCTGGCAAAGACACTATTTATGACTTGCTGACAGTCAGCTTCTCATTATGTACTCACCTGGCATCTCTTCAGTATGTGCCTGTGGAGAAAGACAGCACGTGAGCTCTCTTGGTGTCTCTAATAAGGACCCTAATCTTATCAGATAGGGGTCCCATCCTGATTTTATTCATTATTTCCTTAGAGGCCCAGTTTCCAAGTATAGTCCTTGAGAAGTAGAGTTTCAACATGTGAATTGGGAACAAACCCTTTCAGTCCATCACAATCTACAGATTATTTGAAGATTCAATGATATCTCTGCCAAAACCTTGGTTGCTTTCTTTTTCACAGAAATTGACAAGTTGATGTTAAGAATTTATATGGGAATGTAAGAAACTTAGAACAGACAGAACAATTTTGAAAAGAACGAAGTTGGAAGACTCTTGCATCCTGATTTCAAAACTTATCACATAGGTACAATAATCAAGACACTGTGGTACTGACACAGGGATAAATGGAATAGAATTGAGACTCAAGAAAAAGATACCTAGCAGAGTGTGGTGGTATGCGCCCTTAACCCCAGCACTTGGGAGGCAGAGGCAAGCGGATTTCTGTGAGATTGAAGCCAGCCTGGTCTCCAAAGCGAGTTCCAGGAAAGGCACCAAAACTACACAGAGAAACCCTGTCTCAAAAAAAAAAAAATTAACCAATGCTCACAAGCCAAGAAGGACCAGGAGGAATGTAACCTGACTACAGTTTATTTTCCCACCTACAAATTTTCCTTTTTCTTCTCTCTCCCTAGCCTAATATCCCGTTGTCTCATCTGCTAAAACCATGCATTTAATATTCCACAGGTATACCTAAGAGAAAAAGTTTCCTCTTTAAAACTCCTCAACTGCATGTTCTACCATTAACACATATATTTGTTCCCAGCAGAAATTTGAATCATTTAAAGAGTTATAAGTTGTCATCCTCTAGTCTACATCCTGGCTTCCAGCCCACATGCATGTGCTGTCCAGCTCAACCCTGTGCCCCACCCTTCAGCTCATGAAACAGAGATTTCTGCTCTCCTGGTGGCCTTTCAGCACAGACTGCATGGACAATGCATAAAAGGCCTGCTCTTTCCCGAGTTTCCGCTATGTCCCAGCCTTCTGAGCTGAACTCCAAACTTTGCCCTATATCAGCATGAAGCAACCACAAGTGAATTCTATGTCTCAAATGTCACTTCCCTCTTTCTCCCTTTTGCTTACAGAGCCTTCCTACCCAGAGACTGGTCTGTCTTTAAAAAATGTTCTATTACTAATTGTATAAATTCTGCCCATGATCCTGAAACATATCAGATATTCTCCTCATGTACTTCTGACAATTCTTCTGTATGTAAGTCTTGCTATGTATAACCTGACATGGGTTAGTAATGTCCTCTCATAGATAATGGTTTAATATTGCCTTGATTACAAATTTATATTATGTAAGCTTCAACTGCAGCCTTGGGCCCACAGATGCTCATGACTAATTCAGGTAATTTTATCTAACAATACCTCCTTAAAATACAGTTGAACCAAATTTATACCACTAACTAGAGATTGATAGAGTCAATATTCCAAAATGACCATTTCTTTTTGATAAGTCAGAATCATAGTATTTAGACACATTTGACCATATTATGCTATACTAGCTAATGATAGAATTTTATGTTATTCCTCTGTTCCCCTTCTTGGGACAGAGATATTCTTATTATATACAAAAATACCTATTAGATAGTTAAACTAATTCTCAGCTTGCCATCTGTATAGATTATTGTTTATAAATATATATTGATACAAATATTGATCATATATCAATATTAATTAACTGTTACTTATCATTTTTCCAGTCATCTCCAAACTTAATAAAACATCCTTTTTTACTAAACAAAAAAAGAGGAGTTGCTGCAGGCCACAAGAATATGAAATAGAGATTCAGCTGTATATGGTAAAGCAATACCTGGATGGATCAAGTAATCATTCTAGAGGAAGCCAGATCTCAAGGAGTATTTGATGTTATTGTGCTTTTAATATATCAGCTGTTTCCTGCTATCAATTTCTTGTGGCTTGCAGCAGACTATAAGATAGATAATGATAGAGGAAAACAGACAAAATCCTGCTCTGACCACCTGAACATTTACATACATGTACCACACAAACATATACCCATACATACACACACTGTTCTATAGCAATTTCATCTCACTTAAAACTCCATCTTGGAAGGAAACTTGTTAGTACTCAGGAAGTTCTTAAAGGAGGCTCCTCCTTAAGACTTAGGAAGTAAACAACTCAGGAATCTCAAGAAGACCCTGAAACTTACTATGTTCACAAGACCCCTCCATTTCCAAGGTTATATAAGCAGTAAGAGGACTGCTGAGGAAAATTCAACAGTTGAGCTGCCTGAAACTTGTGCAGAGATATCCAGCATTCTTACTTTCATCAGATGTCACCCATGCTGAGCTGGTTGTTAATATTCTGACCCATCCCTTGAAATCCCACCCTGTGGTGGTATTGTGTTCCCCAAAATATTGTGCACCCTAATAAACTTATCTGGGGTCAGAGAACAGAACAGCCACTAGATACAGAGGCTAGAAAATGGTGGCACACGTGCCTTTAATCCCAGCATTCCAGAGGCAGAAATCCCTCTGGATCTCTGTGAGTTCAAGGCCACATTGGAAACAGCCAAGCATGGTGGCACATGCCTTTAATCCCAAGAAGTGAGGGCAGAAAGCAGAAAGGTATATAAGGCATGAGGACCAGGAACTAAAGCTGGTTAAGCTTTCAGGCTTTTGAGCAACAAACAGTTCAGATGAGATCCATTCTAGATGAGGACTCAGAAGGCTTCAGGCTTTTGAGAAACAGGATCAGCTGAGGAATTGGCAAGGTGAAGTGGCTGTGGTTTGTTCTGCTTATCTGATCTTCTAGCATTCACTCCATTACTTGGTTCCAGGTTTGTTTTTATTAATAAGACCCTTTAGGATTCATGCTACACCACCCCCTTGGTATCCACCTGTGTTCTGACATAAAAGCCCCATTCTAAGGAAGAACTCCTCTCCTTCCTCTCTCTTTCACTTTCCCTCCCATGAGGTGTGTACCCTTGAACCCCCTCTCTCTCTCTGTCTCCTTCTTCCTGTCTCTCTGCCTCTTTATCTCTCTATTATAATAAACTCTCCACGTGGATGCATCATCTGAGTTGAATATCATTGGCCACCACTGCCGCCATGCCTTGCATGGTGTGTGTCTGCCCAGCCCACTACAACTGCCAGCATGGTTCCATGCTTGCAGGATACCCACAGCCTCCCCCACCCCTGCACTGTAGCACAAATTGTTAGAAGGTCTTATTAAGAAAATCAAACCCAGATCCAGGTATTGGGTTAAAGCTGGAAGATCAGAACAAGCCACAGCCAGCTCACCTTGTCAGTTCCTCAACTGATCCTGTTTCCTCAGACTGGAAGCCTCTGAGTCCTCATCCAAATGGATCTCAGCTGAACTGTGCTTCTCAAAAGCCTGAATGCTTAACCAGCCTAGTTCCTGGCCCTCACACCTTATATATATACATATATATACCTTTCTGCTTTCTGCCATCACTTCCTGGGAATAAAGGCATGAGTCACCATGCCTGGCTGTTTCCAGTGTGGCCTTGAAATCACAGAGATCTGGATGGATCTCTGCCACCCAAGTGATAGGATTAAAGGTGCATGTGTCACCATTTTCTGGCCTCTATGTCTGTCTAGTGGCTGTTCTGTCCTCTGACCCCCAGATAAGTTTATTAGAGTGCACAATGTATTGGGGGACACAATATATCACCACACCCCACCACATAATAATTCATAACATTGGCACCCAGCATTGCCAGGCAATCCCTCTGCTTCCTCCCACCCACAGCAGTCTTGAGGAGCTTTTGGAACCTTGTACCACCGACCATTTTTTCGGCTGGGGACCCACAGGAAACTTCACCCTATCAGATCAGTAATCCCCCAACCTCTTTGGTAAGCTTCCCTTTTAGCCATTTTCCCACAACTGAGGATTTAGTTGTTTCTCTCAATTGTGGTGCTAACCACTTCTCTTTTGGGCTCTAAGCCCCTTGAGCCTATGCCCTCCATGGCCCATAGCCATTGTGATGATGGTCCTTGGTTATCTTGAGTCATTCAGTGCTGACTCTCAGGGATGCTGGAGGTCAGTCTCATTTCACTTGCTGTCTGCCCAGCTCATAGCCCCTCAGCCCTCTCCTATGTGATGGCATACAGGAGAAACCTGTGCCATGAATTCCACGGACCATAGCCTCTGTGACGATGATCCTTTGGTTATCTTGTGCCATTATACCTCATTGTGGAAAAATGTGCCTACCCTATTCCAGGCCCCTCCCTGTCACCTCCAACCATGTTCCTCCAGCCTCTGCTAAACATTATCTGTTGCCAAGTTCATTTCTGCAACATATAAAATCGCCCCCTCCAGCAGCTCATGGACTAGCTGCACAAATATGTGGTTACTTGATTGTATTTCTGCCTCTGCCACCACCGTCAGGACGAGCCATTCGGAGCCCTGCCCCTCCCACAGCTAGTCTTTCCTCTGCTGTTGCTCCCACTACTGGGGCTTGAGTGATGGCCACGTTAACTTGTTTCTGACTGACTTTGGGATGCTTCATTTTGCCTGTTCCTTATCTGTTCAATTTGTCTTGACAAAAAGAAAAAAAAAAACACATGAACACATGATCAGGTGCCATATATGATAGGGGTGATCATGTGGTCAGGCAGTGCTATCTTAAATAAGGGCAACCACATGGTCAAGCCACCATCTTAAATAAGGTCAAAACAAGTCATATGGCCTCATCGCCATCTATGAAAACTTTACAGTCTCCAGAGCACACTTTTGCCCTCACTCATATTTGAGCATATTTTGCAGTTTCCTCCTCCTGCCTGGGCCAAGGGGCTCTCTAGATATGCCAGCCCCTCCACCGCTGGCACCAGCTTTGAGGATGCCAACCCCCAACCAAGGATGCTAACTGGGGTGGATTCACCCCCACCTCCAGAGAAGCTCCTGCAATCCTAAAGAACACATCATCCTTCAATTCACTGCTGCAACCTCAAGGAACAGAAACCTGAGATCTCCACACCCGAGATCTCCATGATGACATCCAACTATGCTTCTTCACTCTTGCCTCCCGCCATGCGTGACTCCCAGTTACCCTCTCCCCACTTTACCCCTTGCCACCTTGAAGTAGCCTCGATAATTCAGTGCCTTGTTCCTCCACTTACTCCCATAACTCACCTCTTTTTATAATAATCAAACCAGAGGAATGTTAATATTCTGATCCGCCCGTTGAAATCCCACCCCCTTGGTGCCCACCTGTGTCCTGATTCTAAGCCCCATTCTAAGGAAAAACTCCTCCTCTTCCTCTCTTTCTCCTACTTTCCTCCCACAAGATGCACACCCTCGAACCCCTGCTTTTCTTCTCTCTTCTCCTCTCCTCTCCTCTCCTCTCCTCTTCTCTCTCTCTCACCTATGATCCTGTAATTAACCCTCACACAGGCTCCTGTAAGTAAACCTCACCCATGCTCCTGTAAGTAACGCTCACCCATGCTCCTGTACGTAACCCTAAACTATGATCCTGTGAGAAACCCTCACCCATGCTCCTGTGAGTAACACGCACCTATGCTCCTGTGAGTAACACTCACCAATGCTCCTGTGAGTAACCCTCACCTGTGCTCCTGTGAGAAACATTCACCCATGCTCCTGTAAGTAACCCTCACCAGGCTCCTGTAAGTAACCCTCACCCATGCTCCTGTAAGTAGGCCCTCACCTATGATCCTGTGAGTAACCCTCACACATGCTCCTATGAGTAAACCTCACCTATGCTCCTGTGAGTAACCCTCACCTATGCTCCTGTAAGTAATCGCTCACCTATGCTCCTGTGAATAACCCTCACCAATGCTCCTGTAAGTAACCCTCACCTATGCTCCAGTGAGTAAACCACACCTATGCTCCTGTAAGTAACCCTCACCTATGCTCCTGTGAGTAACCCTCACCTATGATCCTGTAAGTAACCCTCGCCTATGCTCCTGTAAGTAAACCTCACCCATGTTCCTGTGAGTAAACCTCACCCATGCTCCTGTAAGTAAACATCACCTATGCTCCTGTGAGTAACCCTCACCTATGCTCCTGTAAGTAACCCTCACCTATGCTCCTGTAAGTAACACTCACTATGCTCCTGTAAGTAACCCTCACCTAAGCTCCTGTGAGTAAGCCCTCGCCCATTCTCCTGTGAGTAACCCTCACCTATGCTCCTGTGAGTAACCCGCACACATGTTCCTGTGAGTAACACTCACCTATGCTCCTGTGAGTAACCCTCACCTATGCTCCTGTGAGTAAACCTCACCTATGCTCCTGTAAGTAACCCTCACTATGCTCCTGTAAGTAACCCTCACCTAAGCTCCTGTGAGTAAGCCCTCGCCCATTCTCCTGTGAGTAACACTCACCTATGCTCCTGTGAGTAACCCTCACCTATGCTCCTGTGAGTAACCCTCACCTATGCTCCTGTAAATAATCCCTCACCTATGCTCCTGTAAGTAACCCTCACCTATGCTCCTGTAAGTAACCCTCACCTATGCTCCTGTAAGTAACCCTCACCTATGCTCCTGTAAGTAACCCTCACCTATGCTCCTGTAAATAACCCTCCCCTATGCTCATGTAAGTAATCCCTCACCTATGGTCCTGTGAGTAAACCTGACCCATCCTCCTGTAAGTAACCTTCACCCATGCTCCTGTAAGTAATGTCTCACCTATGCTCCTGTGAGTAAACCTCACCCATGCTCCTGTAAATAACCCTCACCCATGTTCCTGTGAGTAACCCTCACCCATGCTCCTGTGAGTAAACCTCACCTATGCTCCTGTGAGTAACCATCACCCATGCTCCTATAAGTAACCCTCACCTAAACTCCTGTGAGTAACCATCACCCATGCTCCTGTAAGTAACCCTCACCTAAACTCCTGTGAGTAACCCCTCACCCATGCTCCTGTAAGTAAGTAACCCTCACCCATGCTACTGTGAGTAACCCTCACCTATGCTCCTGTGAGTAACGCTCACATATGCTCCTGTAGGTAACCCTCACATATGCTCCTGTAATTAACCCTCACCCATACTCCTGTAAGTAACCCTCACCCAGGCTCCTGTAAGTAAACCTCACCCATGCTCCTGTAAGTAACCCTCACCTATGCTCCTGTGAGTAACCCTCACCCATGCTCCTGTGAGTAACCCCTCACCTACAATCCTGTAAGTAACACACACCTATGTCCTGTACATAACGCTCACCCATGCTCCTCTGAGTAACCCATCACATATGCTCCTGTGAGTAACCCTCACATATGCTCCTGTAAGTAAACCTCACACATGCTCCTGTAAGTAACCCTCACCCATGATCCTGTGAGTAACCCTCACCTATGTTCCTGTAAGTAACCCTCACCTATGCTCCTATAAGTAACCATCACCAAAGCTCCTGTAATACTCACCTATGCTCCTCTGAGTAACCCTCACACATGATCCTGTAAGTAACCCCCACCTATGTTCCTGTAAGTAACCCATACCTATGCTCCTGCAAGTAAGCCTCACCCATGCTCCTGTAAATACCCCTCACCTATGTTCCTGTAAGTAACCCTCACCCATGTTCCTGTGAGTAACCCTCACCCATGCTCCTGTGAGTAAACCTCACCTATGCTCCTGTAAATAATCCCTCACCTATGCTCCTATAAGTAACGCTCACCTATGCTCCTGTAAGTAACCCTCACCTATGCTCCTGTAGGTAACCCTCACCTATGCTCCTGTAAGTAACCCTCACCTATGCTCCTATAAATAACCCTCCCCTATGCTCATGTAAGTAATCCCTCACTATGGTCCTGTGAGTAAACCTGACCCATTCTCCTGTAAGTAACCCTCACCCATGTTCCTGTAAGTAACCCTCACCCATGCTCCTGTAAGTAACCCTCACCCATGCTCCTGTAAGTAACCTTCACCCATGCTCCTGTAAGTAACCCTCACCCATGCTCCTGTAAGTAACCCTCACCCATGCTCCTGTGAGTAACCCTCACCCATGCACCTGGGAGTAAACCTCAGCTATGCTCCTGTGAGTAACCATCACCCATGCTCCTGTAAGTAACCCTCACATACACTCCTGTGAGTAACCACTCACCCATGCTCCTGTAAGTAACCCTTCACATATGCTCCTGTGAGTAACCCTCAACTATGCTCCTGTAAGTAATCCCTCACATATGCTCTTGTGAGTAACTCTCAGCTATGCTCCTGGAGGTAACCGTCACCGATGCTCCTGTAGGTAAACCTCACCTATGCTCCTGTAAGTAAACTTCATCTATGCTCCTGTAATTAACCCTCACCCATGCTCCTGTAAGTAACCCTCACCTATGCTCCTGTAATTAACCCGCACCTATGCTCCTGTAAGTAACCCTCACCAATGCTCGTGAAAGTAACACTCACCCATGCTTCTGTAAGTACCTCTAACCCGTGCTCCTGTAATTAACGCTCACCTATGCTCCTGTGAGGAGGCCTCACCCATGCTCCTGTAAGAAACCCTCCCCTAAGCTCCTGTGAGTAACCCTCACCCATGATCCTGTAAGTAACCCTCACCTAAGCTCCTGTGAGTCACCCGCACACATGTTCCTGTGAGTAACACTCACCTATGCTCCTGTGAGTAACCCTCACCTATGCTCCTGTAAGTAACACTCACTATGCTCCTGTAAGTAACCCTCACCCTAAGCTCCTGTGAGTAAGCCCTCGCCCATTCTCCTGTGAGTAACCCTCACCTATGCTCCTGTGAGTAACCCGCACACATGTTCCTGTGAGTAACACTCACCTATGCTCCTGTGAGTAACCCTCACCTATGCTCCTGTAAGTAATCCCTCACCTATGCTCCTGTAAGTAACGCTCACCTATGCTCCTGTGAGTAACCCTCACCTATGTTCCTGTAGGTAACCCTCACCTATGCTCCTGTAAGTAATCCCTCACCTTTGCCCCTGTCAGTAAACCTCACCTATGCTCATGTAACTTACCATCACCCATGCTCCGGTGAGTAAACATCACCCATGCTCCTGTCAGTAAACCTCCCCTTGCTCCTGTGAGTAACGCTCACACATGCTCCTGTGAGTAACGCCTCACATATGTTCCAGTGAGTAACCCTCACCTATGCTGCAGAGAGTAACCTTCACCTATGTTCCTGTAAGTAACCCTCCCCCATGCTCCTGTGAGTAACCCTTACCTATTCTCCTGTGAGTAACCTTGACCTATGCTCCTGTGGGTAACCCTCACCTATGCTCCTGTGAGTAACCCTCACCTATGCTCCTGTAAGTAACCCTCACCTATGCTTCTGTAATTAACCCTCAACTATGCTCCTGTAATTATCCCTCACCCATGCTCCTGTATGTAAATCTCACCCATGCTCCTGTATGTAACCCTCACCTATGCTCCTGTAAGTAACCCTCACCTATGCTCCTGTGAGTAACCATCACCTATGCTCCTGTAGGAAACCCTCACCTATGCTCCTGTTAGTAATCCTTATATATGCTCCTGTAAGTAACCATCACCCATGCTCCTGTTAGTAAACCTCACCTATGCTCCTGTGGGTAACCCTCACCTATGCTCCTGTAAGTAACCCTCACCTATGCTCCAGTAAGTAAGCATCATCTATTCTCCTGTGGTTAACCCTCACCTATACTACTGTAATTAACCCTCACCTATGCTCCTGTAAGTATCCCTCACCCATGCTCCTGTATGTAAACCTCACCCATGCTCCTGTATGTAACCCTCACCTATGCTCCTGTAAGTAACCCTCACCTATGCTCCTGTAGGTAACCCTCACCCATGCTCCTGTACGTAACACTCACCTATGCTCCTGTGAGTAATCATCAACTGTGCTCCTGTAAATTTCCTTCACCCATGCTTCTGTAAGTAACCCTCACCTATGCTCCTGTGAGTAACCCTCACCTATGCTCCTGTGAGTAACCCTCACCTATGCTCCTGTAGATAACCCTCACCCATGCTCCTGTAGGTAATCCTCACCCATGCTCCTGTACATAACACTCACCTATGGTCCTGTGAGTAACCCTCACCTATGCTCCTGTGAGTAACCCTCAACCATGCTCCTGTGAGTAACCCCTCACCCATGATCCTGTGAGTAACCCCTCACCTATGCTCCTGTAAGTAACCCTCACCTATGCTCCTGTAAGTAACCCTCACCTATGCTCCTGTAAGTAACCCTCACCCATGCTCCTGTCAGTAAACCTCACCTATGCTCATGTAAGTTACCCTCACCAATGCTCCGGTGAGTAACACTTACCTATGCTCCTGTGAGTAACCTCTCACCTATGTTCCTGTGAGTAACCCTCACCTATGCTCCTGTGAGTAACCCTCACCTATGCTCCTCTAAGTAACCCTCACCTATGCTCCTGTGAGTAACCCTCACCTATGCTCCTGTGAGTAACCCTCACCTATGCTCCTGTGAGTAACCCTCACCCATGCTCCTGTAAGTAACCCTCACCTATGCTCCTGTAAGTAACCCTCACCTATGCTCCTGTAAGTAACCCTCACCCATGCTCCTGTGAGTAAGCCTCACCTATGCTCCTGTGAGTAACCCACAACCATGCTCCTTTAAGTAACCCTGACCTATGCTCCTGTGTATAACCCCTCACCTATGTTCCTGTGAGTAACCCTCACCTATGCTCCTGTGAATAACGCTCACCTATTCTCCTGTGAGTAACCCTCACCTATGCTCTTGTAAGTAACCCTCACCTATGCTCCTGTGAGTAACGCTAATGCATGCTCCTGTGTGTAACCATCACCTATGCTCCTGTAATTAACCCTCACCTATGCTCCTGTGAGTAACCCTCACCTATGCTCCTGTGAGTAACCTTCACCTATCCTCCTGTAGGTAACCCTCACCTATGCTCCTGTAAGTAACCCTCACCTATGCTCCTGTGAATAACCCTCACCTATGCTCCTGTGAGTAACCCTCACCTATGCTCCTGTAAGTAACCCTCACCTATGCTCCTGTAAGTAACCCTCACCCATGCTCCTGTAAGTAACCCTCACACATGCTCCTGTAAGTAACCCCTCACCTATGCTCCTTTGAGTAACCCTCACCCATGCTCCTGTGAGTAACCCCTCACCTATGCTCCTGTGAGTAACCCTCACCTATGCTCCTGTAAGTAACCCTCACCTATGCTCCTGTAAGTAACCCTCACCCATGCTCCTGTCAGTAAACCTCACCTATGCTCATGTAAGTTACCCTCACCCATGCTCTGGTGAGTAAGCCTTACCTATGCTCCTGTGAGTAACCCCTCACCTGTGCTCCTGTGAGTAAGCCTCACCTATGCTCCTGTGAGTAACCCTCAACCATGCTCCTGTGATTAACCCTCACCTATGCTCCTGTGTATAACCCTTCACCTATGTTCCTATGAGTAACCCCTCACCTATGCTCCTGTGAGTAACCCTCACCTATGCTCCTGTGAGTAACCCTCACCTATGCTCCTGTAAGTAACCCTCACCTATGCTCCTGTGAGTAACCCTCACCCATGCTCCTGTGAGTAACCCTCACCTATGCTCCTGTAAGTAACCCTCACCCATGCTCCTGTAAGTAACCCTCACCTATGCTCCTGTAGGTAACCCTCACCTATGCTCCTGTAAGTAACCCTCACCTATGCTCCTGTAAGTAACCCTCACCTATGCTCCTGTGAGTAACCCTCACCTATGCTCCTGTAGGTAACCCTCACCTATGCTCCTGTAAGTAACCCTCACCTATGCTCCTGTGAGTAACCCTCACCTATGCTCCTGTAAGTAACCCTCACCTATGCTCCTGTGAGTAACCCTCACCTATGCTCCTGTAAGTAATCCCTCACCTATTCTCCTGTCAGTAAACCTGACCTATGATCCTGTAAGTAACCCTCACCTATGCTCCTGTAAGTAACCCTCACCCATGCTCCTGTGAGTAATCCTCACCTATGCTCCTCTGAGTAACCCCTCACATATGTTCCTGTGAGTAACCCTCACCTATGCTCCTGTGAGTAACCCTCACCTATGCTCCTGTAAGTAACCCTCACCCATGCTCCTGTAAGTAACCCTCACCCATGCTCCTGTAAGTAACCCTCACCTATGCTCCTGTGAGTAACCCGTTACCCATGCTCCTGTGAGTAACCCTCACCTATGCTCCTGTGAGTAACCCTCACCTATGCTCCTGTGAGTAACCCTCACCCATGCTCCTGTGAGTAACCCCTCACCTATGCTCCTGTAAGTAACCCTCACCTATGCTCCTGTAAGTAACCCTCACCCATGCTCCTGTGAGTAACCCTCACCTATGCTCCTGTGAGTAACCCTCACCTATGCTCCTGTGAGTAACCCTCACCTATGCTCCTGTGAGTAACCCTCACCCATGCTCCTGTAAGTAACCCTCACCTATGCTCCTGTATGTAACCCTCATCTATGCTCCTGTAAGTAACCCTCACCCATGCTCCTGTGAGTAAGCCTCACCTATGCTCCTGTGAGTAACCCTCAACCATGCTCCTGTGATTAACCCTCACCTATGCTCCTGTGTATAACCCCTCACCTATGTTCCTGTGAGTAACCCTCACCTATGCTCCTGTGAGTAACCCTCACCTATGCTCCTGTGAGTAACCCTCACCTATGCTCCTGTAAGTAACCCTCACCTATGCTCCTGTGAGTATCCCTCACCCATGCTCCTGTAAGTAACCCTCACCTATGCTCCTGTAAGTAACCCTCACCCATGCTCCTGTAAGTAACCCTCACCTATGCTCCTGTAAGTAACCCTCACCTATGCTCCTGTAAGTAACCCTCACCCATGCTCCTGTGAGTAACCCTCACCTATGCTCCTGTAAGTAACCCTCACCTATGCTCCTGTGAGTAACCCTCACCTATGCTCCTGTAAGTAACCCTCACCTATGCTCCTGTAAGTAACCCTCACCTATGCTCCTGTAAGTAACCCTCACCTATGCTCCTGTAAGTAACCCTCACCTATGCTCCTGTGAGTAACCCTCACCTATCGTCCTGCAAGTAATCCCTCACCTATTCTCCTGTCGGTAACCCTCACCTACTCCCCTGTAGGTAACCTTCACCTATGCTCCTGTGAGTAACCCTCACCTATGCTCCTGTGAGTAACCCTCACCCATGCTCCTGTGAGTAACCCTCACCTATGCTCCTGTAAGTAACCCTCACCTATGCTCCTGTAAGTAACCCTCACCTATGCTCCTGTGAGTAATCCTCACCTATGCTCCTCTGAGTAACCCCTCACATATGTTCCTGTGAGTAACCCTCACCTATGCTCCTGTAAGTAACCCTCACCTATGCTCCTGTAAGTAACCCTCACCTATGCTCCTGTGAGTAACCCTCACCTATGCTCCTGTGAGTAACCCGTTACCCATTCTCCTTTGAATAACCCTCACCTATGCTCCTGTGAGTAACCCTCACCTATGCTCCTGTGAGTAACCCTCACCCATGCTCCTGTGAGTAACCCCTCACCTATGCTCCTGTAATTAACCCTCATCTAAGCTCCTGTAAGTAACCCACACACATGCTCCTGTAAGTAACTCCTCACCTATGCTCCTTTGTGTAACCCTCACCCATGCTCCTGTGAGTAACCCCTCACCTATGCTCCTGCAGTTAACACCAATTAACCTTACTTGTCCCATTGGTTGAAAATTTTCCCTTGTCTGTTTGTTCCTTATTTGGAGTGAATATATGTTTATCCATATCCTCTCAAAATGTTAATATAACAACCACTTAAAAGAAAATATGAGCATCAATTTTGTGATCAGGATTAAACTATAGGTCTTTATACATGACACTATTGTATAGTTATGTCCTCCAAATTGAAATATCCCCTCCTGGATAGATGAGGGAAGCTCATGTAATATAATGTAATTTTAAATTAAGAAAATTTCTAAAGGCTCTGAGAGCTCAAAAATTTACAAGATTCTTTCCTCAAGGTTAGGAAAGCAGTTAGCAACTGTAAGCTGAGCTGCCAGCAAATTTTGCAGGAAGCTCCAGGGATGTAGCTTTCATGAGTCATCATCCGTGCTGGGATATGCTTTACAGAGATGCAGCTGTCTTTGAGTCACCCATGCTCCTGTAAGTAACCTTTCACCTGTGCTCCTGTGTGTAACTCCGGTAAACTCGCAGTTCAGTGAGCTACAGTTGAGTGGAATTGTTTATTTGGGCTGTCATCAGTGCCTTATTTGAAATGAACAGACATTTGTTCATGTCTCCCCAGGAAAAGTAGCACAACATACACTACAAGCACAAGAAGCAAAAGAAAACTATTGGAGTTTATCACAAGTTTAAAAGATTTGCGAATCAGCCAGGTGGTGGTGGTGCACACCTTTAATCGCAGCACTCAGGAGGCAGAGCCTGGAGGATCTCTGTGAGTTCAAGGCCAGCCTGGTATACAGAGGAGTTCCAGGACAGGCTCCAAAGCTACACAGAGAAACCCTGACTTGAAAAACCAAAAAACAAAACAAACAAACAAACAAAAAATGATTTGTGAATTAACAAGTAAAAGGCAGCCCACTGAGTGGGAGAAAAGACTTACAAATTGCATATCTGATAAGGATCTACTAACTAGAAAATATAAAGAACTCATTAACAAAAAGACAAATGACTAAAAAAATGGACAAGTAGAGGATCAGAAGTCTAAGGCTAGGTAGGCTCAGCTACATAACAAGCTCTAGCCAATTTATCTGACATAAAACCCTGTGTCGGGCTGGAGAGATGGCTCAGAGGTTAAGAGCACTGACTGCTCTTCCAGAGGTCCTGAGTTCAATTCCCAGCACCCACATGGTGGTTCACAACCACCTGTAATGAGATCTGGCACCCTCTTCTGGCCTGCAGGGATACATGCAAACAGAACACTGTATACATAATAAATAAATAAATCTTTAAAAAAAACTGTGTCAAACACACACACGCACACAATGACTAATAAGTATATGAAAAGATGTGCAACATCATTGATCACAAGAGAAATGCAGATGAAAGCTATGAAATACCCTTGAGGAACTTGTAATGAAAATCACAGTGTGGGCAATAAGGTGGAAAGTGGGAACACTTCTGCTATGTAAAGTGGTATGTCTGCTTTGGAAAACAGCCTCCCATAAAACATGGAATTCCCACATGTCTCAGCATTTCCTTTTCTAGGTCTATATCCAAGACAGTTGAAGCACTTAGGGTAGTGCATGCCTATATCCCACTACTGGGGAAGCTGAGGCATCAGGTAGTGAGTTCCAGACCAGCCTAGAGACCTTATCACAAACAACAATGGATAATGGACAATATGTTTACACAAAATATTCTACAGAAATATTCATAGCAGCATCATTCACAACATGTAAAATGCAGAAACCACCCAAACATCTGTTAGTGAATAAACAGAGTGTAACTGATTCATAAATGGAATATTATTCAGTTGTTTAAAAAATTAGGGGGTTGGGGATTTAGCTCAGTGGTAGAGCACTTGCCTAGCAAGCACAAGGCCCTGGGTTCAATCCTCAGCTCAAAAAAAAAAAAAAAAAAGAAAAAGAAAAAAAAGGAAAAAAAGTTTAAATCTTAAAAGGGGGGGTTGCTGGAGAGATGTCTCAGCGGTTAAGAACATTGGTTGTTCTTCCAGAAGTTCTGAGATCATTTCCCAGCAACCACATGGTGGCTCACAGCCATCTATAATGAGATTGGTGCCCTCTTCTGGCCTGCAGGCATACATGCAGGTAGAACACTGTATATATAATAAAACAAATCTTTAAAAAAAATTAATGAAGTCTAATATATACTACAATGAAACATTATGCTGAGGCTAAGCAGCCAGACACTGAAGTCCATATATGGCATGACTATGTTTATTTGAAATTCTGGAGTAAAGCAAATTCACACAAACAGAAAGTAACTTATTGGTGGGCAGGGAGGGCCTAGGTAGGAGTGACTTGTAGTGGGTAGCCATCCCAGCACTGGCCTGGAAGTTCCAACCCCCATTGAGGCTTCAGTAATCCTCACGCCTACAAGGCAGAGCAGAGGAGGAAGCGGAAGACCCAGGATCAGGAGGAGGTCTCTCTTGGTTCTGGGACCCTGGACGCTGGAGGTAGACTGAGCAGAGTTCTCCAGAGAACACTGCCGGACTACACCATACCTTTCCCAGACCCTGCAACCTATCCCTTCATTTGTAAGTTACCCCACAAAATAAACCTCCCTTTTAACTACGTGGAGTGGCCTTAATAATTTCACCAATAGTGACTGCTAATGGGTACAGGGGTTTTTTTTGTTTTTTTGTTTTTGTTTTTTGGTTTTTTTTGTAGTCATGAAAATGTTCTGGAGTTAGACAACTGCAATAGTTGTGAAACTCATTGAACTGTACGTGATATTGGGGCTGGGAATGAAGCAGTATCTCATGAATTCCAGGCTGTCCTTGAAATTGCTATGTAGTCCAGAAAAACTTTGAAGTCCTGACCTTCTGCTTCTAGCTACTAAGTGCTGGGATTACAGGCCTATGTTACCATGCCTTTGCACTTTAAGGGGTGAATTTCGTACTGTGTGAATTCTATTCCAATAAAAAATTTTATTTTCAGACAGGGTCTCAATGTATTGACCTGGGTGGCTGGAACTCACTTTGTAGACCTGGCTAGCCTCAAACTCATAGAGATCTACCTGCCAGGTACACACATGGAGTACAAACATGCATGCTGGCAAACACTCATACATATAAAATAATTTTTAAAAATTTTAAAAAGACCAGCAAGGAGAATCTGGAAAAAAACATTTGGCCTCTGCTCAGAGGATCATTCAAGGTTAAGATACAGCTCCCTGGTGACAGTGAAGGAGGAGACCTAAGGATAAGGTTTTAATTTTGATCAAAATGGCCAAATATTTTCAAAATACTGAAAAGCACAGCTCAGTTTGTGAAAGCTCTAGCCATGAAAGTCCAACAACCTGAGTCTGATCCCCAGAACACATAAAGTGCTCCTTAGGGTTAGGGATAGATACCCAAGGCCTGGCTAAAGCAAGGCTTGGGTAGAGAATGTGGTTGCAACATGTCCTTCAGACATATGCCTGGCAGGAGGGAGCTTGTGGCTATGCTGCCAACTCAGTCACTGTCTATCCAAGGGACCTTCAACCTTAGCTCTTTCCTGGGTTCTTGGCCATACCCTTGACTGATATATCCATGACCCACTCCTGCCCTTCCCCTGACAGCCCACCTCCACTGAGTTCCACTTTAGCTAAAGGTTCTCTGTGTTGTGTGCCTTGTTCCTCATGTGAACCCAAGAAGTGCCTGTCTCCCACTCACCATTTCTACTCCACTTCTGGGCCATTCTTCACTCTGAACTCTAGAGGGATCTTGTAGGGCCCAGATGTTTCCTCACCACCACCCCACCCCTGCCACTATGGAAATATTTCCCTGGTTTCTATTTAACGGACATTAAATGAAGTCAGAGGATGGTAACAATTACACAAAATCCTTTGAAGACAAAACTGAAATCTAGGCTGGTATTCTCTCTCTTTGGGAACACTGATAAGAGGGTGCTGGAGAGAATTTTCCCTTTCTTCAGTTACTGAGTCCTTATGTCTCAAGCAAGCCCCCTCCTTCACATAGAAGCAGGCAGGATAACTCGGAGTGAGAGAACAGTTTTCAAATTCTCACTCTGCCACAGGCTGTGTGGCCTTGGCTTAGTTACTTAGAGTCTCTATGCCTCAGTTTCCCCACTTTAATGATGAGGGTGATAATGACAGCAGCCACCTCACTCACAGGTGAGCTTTAAGTGACTATACGTTAAGCTTTTCAAAGCCTAGTATAAGGTAAGTGCCCAATAAAGAGACATTGTCAGCTTCCTTTTTATTATGAGAAGAGAGAAGCCTTCCATAAATATTAGCTATAAAGCTAAATACATATTTGCTAAGAGAAGAGTGTAGAGTAAGTTGCTTTTTCTCTACTTTTGGATCCTTCAGGCATCTTGAACTTAACTGTATCCAAAAGTGATCTCATTACCTCTCCCACAAAGCCATCCCAGTTAAGTCTTTCTCCAGGTCTGTTGCCAGGGACATCCACATAACTCCTAAAGAGCTCCTATCTCAGGCTGGAGTTGAGTTTCAGTTTGTAGAGTGCTTGCCTGGCATATGCTAAACCCTGGGTTGGATCCCTAGCACAACATTACACACCTATAATTCCAGTACTCAGGAAGTGGAAGCCTGAGGATCAGAAGTTGAAGTCCATCCATGGCCACATAGCAAGTTTGAGGCCAGTTGGGTTTACTACATGAGACTTAGTCTCAAAATAACAACAGAACCGGCTCCTATCTGTCACCCACATCACCCTACAAGTTGAGCTTCTCTGAAACCTCCGCCACTCACATTTGTTCCAAGATAGAGTATAAGTCCTATTTGGCCAAGATCTGGTGAGGCAATGTTCTCTTGTGACACCCACAAGAGGGTACCCCCTGAATTCCTGTCTGTCCCTGAAAGACTGAACCTGATTCCTGATTCACAGCGCCTGACTTTTACAGGCATCTCAAGCCCAGCTCTCACCCCAAACTGGACAAGAATGCTGTTTGTGGAGAACATATCAGTAGCATCCTTGCTCACAGGCTGTCTCCTTCCAGGTTTTGCTGTGGCTCCTTCCTCTATTGACCAGCCTCAGTGTCTGAGCCTGCAATGATGTCTTAGCACTCCTATCTTCCAGTAACAGACAGAGAAGACAAGCAGTCCATCTGCTAGGTGACCCAAAGGGAAGATTTGAGAAGGATGAAGGACATGCTACCTCTGTATGACCCAGAGGTGTCCTTGGCACTCCACTCCAACATGATCAGGATGGACCTCTCCCTGCTAATTCAGATTTATATAAGACAGGATTTAGGAGGTTGGCAGGCAATGAATGAATTTGAGCCGCTGCCCCAGGTACTAAAGGAATTAAGAAGTGGCTTACAGATGTCTAAACATGTGTCTGTGGCATCCCCTGCTGGTAGTGAGGACATATTGCACCCTATGTCAAGGCCATTGTGTCAGGGGGGCAGCAGTGACATAGTCCTGTGACTAGTCTGGAAGAGCATTCACTGATTCTTTCTGGAAGGCTGGCTCTGATGCTTATGCTCAAGGCTCCCAGAATAGCTAGGAGAAAACTTTTCCTGTACAGTCATCCTCATAAAACCGCTGCTTTCACCCACTAAGAGCCTCTCACCCTTGGAGTTTAGAGGTCCAATTAGTACTGCATGAACAAAATAAGAATGGGTGGGTGTCATGAGTGACTGAGGGAAAAGATGAGATATAGAGACAGCCAAAAAGAGACTGGCAAAGGTGACAAAAAGACAATGAGGACCCAGGACAGGACACTGGAGGTGAGTGAACCAAGCAACTCAGACCTATTTATGGTACCAATGTCCAAGGTTTCCCTCCAGTGACCCCATGGGAGGAACAGCAGGATACAGGGTAAGCATGTCAGGGATACATGGCCCAAAGCCTGAATCACAGAATACCCTGGGGTGACCATGAAGACAGTAGAGGAAGCTGCTCACTTGCTTTCAGACCTCCTGGCTCCAATCCTGAAACCTAGAGTAACCTCTGCCCCAGAAACCCAGGCCAGCATTGTCTTGTGTCTCAGTATCTCCCTTTGGATCCCAAAATTTGACAAGATGAGACTTCACACACACACACACACACACACACACACACACACACACACACACACACACACACATCCCAGTCAGGCTCTGTCATCCAGCTCACATATTGGAAGCTAGAGCAGAAGGAGAAAGAAGAAGCACAGCCTCCTCTAAACTCTGGCTGGCTGAGGCCTACCCGACTGGGCCCAACAAGGCAGATTTCTGGAGCCCTGGCCTACTGGTGCTAAGTGTGACAGCTCATCACACCAGAAGCAGCAGTAGAGGAAAGTATCCCGAACTCTGGCCACCTTCCCCACAGGCTCAAGCCCTTTCCAGTCCAGGGTATCTATACAGCCCTAAGGATCTGGAGCAGATGCTGCTGTTGGTCAATAATGTCTCCTGCCATCGCCCCCTGCTGGCAGCCCAGTAGACCTTGCTGGCATCCATTTTCTATCAGACCCAGGGCAACCAGGCAGCCAGGCATCCTCTTATTGGCAGCACACTGGGAGACAGAATCAGAAGTCCTTGAACTATGCTATGATCCCAACAAGGAGAGGTATGGGAGGCAGAGCACAAGACCCAGTGCAGATCCACTGGCAGTGGACTTGCTTCCTTCATGTCCTTCCTTGAGGTGACCCACAGCCCCACACTCATCCCAGACAGTTCAGCACCAAGGCATTGCTCTGTTTGTCTTTATTGGTTGGGAGGAGAGGGAACGAAAGGGCTACAACACAAGCAGGATCACCCACAGTCAGCAAAGCACAGAACAGCCACGTGATGCATGTGTGCGTGCAAAGTGCAAGAAGGATGGCCCCCAAATCCACTTGCAAACACTTCCTTGGTTTCCATAAAGTGTGACAGCAACATGAGGAGGGGAGCCTCCACCACAGGTGAGGTTAGAGGCTGGGAAACATACTGGTGAAGCCCCTACCCCAGTGCCATGCACCACACCCACAGTCTCAAACTTTGCAGCAGAGGCCAGCCTGGGGGACAAGGGGCAGGGAAGGAGACCAAAAGAGCTGGAGGAAAGAAAAGCTGGGAGTCAATCCACTTGGTCTTCATTGGCATCCACCTTGGGTGGAGGGGAGAAAAAGGAAGCAAAGGAAAACAGGTTCAAGAGGTGCCCAGCCTTCTTAGATCCTTCCTAGCATTTTACTCAAGCCTTGGCTTTCCTTTCATAGAAACTTCAGAGGTCATGCCCCTATCCCACTAGCATAAGATGTCTGCTGTAATCCTCTGCCCAGCTTCTCCCTCTCTGACACTCTCTGACCTTGACCCTTCAGATCCCACTTAGTTCTTGCCATCCTTTAGGCTCCCTAAGAAGCCAGTTCCCAGAGGATGCAGGGCCTACACACCTGGTTGTCACCACTTGGGGGACTGGCTAGTCCCAAGGCCTGGGTGGCTGTGACGGGTCATACCCTGCCGAGAGGCTTCCTCACCGTCTGGGCTCTGCCCCAGCTTACGGATGTGACGTAGGAATGATGTGGCATTGAATGCTCGCTGTGGAAAGAGAGTGCGGTCAGGCCAAGCTGGGCCCAACAACAAGACCAATTCCAAAACCAGCACCAAGACCCCAGTGGCCACACCCTGAAACAGGAGCATAGCAGTCTTTCTCTCCATGCTCACCTTCCAGTGGGTCCGAGCAAAATTCTTCTGAATTTGCTCACTGACAGAACCTAGGATGTCCTTGTCCAAGGCTGCATCCCCAGAGATCCTAGAGAAAGTTTGAGAGTTGGCACAGGTGTTGCTCCTGCCCCTGTATCACCCGCTAGGCATCCCACTCACCAAAGATGTTGTAAGGCCTGTTGGCAGGTGAACCTCTTCTGGGGATCACGCTCCAGCAGGTGCCTGATGAAGTCTTTGGCTGAAGCAGAGGGCAAGGTCAGTCTACCCTGTCCCTAATGCCCTTTGTCACTCCCCAGCACAGGGCCATCCTTGCACTCACCTGATTCTGAGATGTCATCCCAAAAGGGAGAATCAAATTCATAGCTGGCCCTCAGAATCTGGCTGAAGAGTTCAGGGTCGCTCTCATCATAGAAGGGGGGATACCCACACAGCCTGGCACCCACAGATGAATCACCCAGATGTCCACCCCTCCCCAACCCAGCAGGGGCAGGCAGGTAGGAGTTGAGCCGTCCCAGCGGTCACTCACAGGATGTAGGAGATGACACCCAGGGCCCACACATCTACAGCCTTCCCGTAGGGTTTCTGCTCCAGGAGCTCTGGGGCTGGCGGCCAGAGGCAGACAGACAGACAGACATGTCTGCACAGGCACGCACACATGTCATGCCCTTGAGGGCCACACCTGGTGTACCTATTCAGGTAGCAGTTGCCCCAGGTCCTGGAGCTTTGGCATCCCCAAGGTCACCAGCTCCCTCCCCACCTCAGTGAGCCTTAGAGTACTTTCCTCTTACCCACATATCCTGGGGTCCCACAGGCTGTGCCTAGCATGTTGCCAGCTTGTATTTTTGACAGGCCAAAGTCAGAGACCATGATCTTGGAGTCTTCAAAGGGTGTGGCATAGAGGAGGTTTTCAGGCTGATGACAGATGGGGCCAAGGAAAGAGCCTATGAGTCCCAGAATGGTTTAGGCATCGGGCTAGGGTGGGCCTCCAGCACCCTTAGTAATTTCCCCACAGCCAGACCGAAGTGGATTTGGGGGAAGAAGACACTCAGGGCCAGAGGTAGGTGGGATAGGGTGGGGGCACATCCAGGCACCTTGAGGTCCCGGTGCACAATGCCCAGGCTATGAAGGTAGGAGACAGCACCAAGGACCTGCCCTACAAGGTGGCTGGCATCCTTCTCTGTGTACGAGCCCCTCTCCATGATGCGGTCAAATAGTTCACCACCAGTCACGCTGAAGGCAGGAGGAATGAGGCAAGAGGTCAACTGACCAAGGCATGGATCTGGGCATTGCACCCCTTCTGCCCAGCCCCCCACCCCAGCAGCCCTCCTCACAGCTCCATAGCCAAGTAGAGATGAGAAGGGCTCTCATGAACATCTTCCAGTGCCACAATGTTGGGGTGGCTGATCCTGTAACAGAGAGAAAAGGCTCTTTGTAGACCACTGCATCCTCTTCACTTGGAAGAGCTCTGTCCTGAGCCCTCCCTTCTCTTTCTTCACCTGGGCTCCCATTCCCTACCAATCCCTACCCCCACTAGCCCAGGCCTTCCTAGAACACACATTTCTGTAGGCCATTTATAAAGCACAGATGGATAGGGTGCCTCTAATGTCACCATGGAGACATGCAGACTCAAAGGGGAAGAGATGCCTAAGGCCCCCCTGCAGATTGGCAACCAGGGCTGGTAAGTCCAGAGGACTCAGCCTGTGGCCTCAGGTCTCCCCAGTCCAAGGGGCAGGTGGGCACACCTGCGGAGTACCGCGATCTCATTCTCCACCAGGGCCTCCTTGCCCCGAAGTGCTTTCTTGGGGATACACTTGAGGGCCACAAGATGAGCAGAGCCCCTTTCCTGAGCCAGCATCACCTCGGAGAAGGCACCCCTGCCATAGAGCCAGATGGTGGGAGGCAAGAAGAGAGGGGGAAGGTGCCAATGAGAGGAGGAGGAAGACCAGAAATGGAGGAGGTGCTCAGGTCATACTACCCACCCTAACACACACCTACAAGTGTGCACACACATCCCCACACCACCTCACACACATTCACCCACATTGACACATTCACCAACATTCACATACCACCTCCCACACAGGCAAAACATATCTCACAATTCACCCCCATGTTCACGATCATAACACACTCACCACTTGTAGGCTCCCTCACACATTCGCTCACATTGTACTCGCCTCACATATGGAAATGGTCACTCCCACAGCCCGGCATGCACACTCACGAGCCCAGCTTCTCCCGGATCTCATAGACACTGCTGATGTCCTCCGTCTGTTTCTTGAGCAGCAGCATGTCTGGGGGACACAAGGGGAGGAGGTGGAACTAGGCCCCTTGGCAATGCGCAGCTCCCTTGCCCACCAAGCCAGATCTCTCCCAACTCAGGATGGAGTCACCCCACAGTCCAAGTACACCTTTCCCCTCCCCCACAGTCAAAATCACACTCCCACTGAGGCAGGCCACTGCATGAGGGCCTCCCACCCAGTTATGCTGCTGCCAGCCTGTGCTCCCCGACTCCAGCATCCAGAGAGCAAGTAGTGTTAGCCACCAACACTACACCCCCTTTCTGCCTCCACTCATCCAGCCAGCACTGCCGGTTATTTTCCAGAAGGCTCCATACACTCCCATCCTGGTTCATCTAGGCCCACCTCCACCCTTAAGGCCTGTGCCCCTCCCCCACCAGACCTGCCACGGTCGCACAGCTCAAGCACACTCCACTTAGGCCACCAACCCGTTCGAATGCACCTGCGACCCAGCTCGCTGCCACCTGTCACGATCACGGCCACCCAACCGCTGCCTAGCCCCTGGTGCCTTAGAGTCGGGGAACTCCGCAACCTCGGCCGCCTGCGTCCAGAGCTGCGTGGGCCGCGCGCGTGCGGGCAAGGGGTGCGCCGGGCGTGACAGGTGTGCGCAGGGGAGGGGGTGGTTGCGGAGCTAAGGCGCCGGCCATTGGCCTGGAGCATGTATGCCCTGGCCCGCCCACCCCACTAGCTCGCTTGCCCCCAGCCCAGAGCTGCAGGCAGGTGGTCCAGACCTGCAGCTGACGCCGCCGCAATGTCGCCTACTGCAGTAGCTGCAGCGCTGAGCCCCCCGCCCACACCCTGCCGGTCCCGCCCCCTTTGTGCACGCCCCCGCGAACCCTGGGCTCTGGGTGGCTGTGGCCGCAGCACTGCAGAGCTCCTTGTAAGGCAATTCCCGGGTTCTGGCCACCACTATCTGGCTCCTTAGTTATGCTTGCTGATTGCTGGATGTTCTGGTGCCCTGGTAGCCCACTGAGTAGCCCCAGGACCTTTGCACCACTGGTGACTTCATCCAAAAGTGTTGCCATATGTGGTGATATATTGTATACCCTAATAAATTTGCCTGAAGATCAGAGAACAGAGCCAGCCACTAGATTAAACATAGAGGTCAGACAGTGGTGGCACACACCTTTAATCCTAGCACTCGGGAGGCAGAGATCCATCTCGATCTCTGTGAGTTCAGGCCACCCTGGACTACAAGAGACTGACTCAGTCTCAGCGAGAGAAACAGAGTGAGGCAATGGTAACATACACCTTTAATCTCAGTACTGGGAAGCACATATGCCCTTAATCCAAGGAAGTGATGTCTAGGCAGAGAAAGGTGTATAAGGCATGAGGAACAGGAACGAAAGGCTTTTCAGCTGAGGAGTTGTAGAGGTAAGACGTGGCAGTAGCTTGTTCCTTTGTCTCTCTCTGATCTTTCAACATTTACCTCAATATCAGGTCCCTGGGATTTTTTATTAAAAGACCATTTTAGAATTTGTGTTACAGCCATACATTGTCCTGGCTGTCTTCCTTCCTTGAACTGTTTTAATGTGCTGTCCACAAACAGGTTGTCTGGGCCATTTGCTATACAGCAGCCTCTTTTCCTAGTACCTGCTGGCCCTTGAAACCTTGATGTCAACATAGTGGTGACCTGGCATAAGTCTCCACCAGCAAGGCTCTCTCTGCTTCCACCCTTACCTCCTGCTCCTCCTCTTTTTACCACAGCATTCCCTTTACAGATGTCATGTGGCTCCAGGAGGCACATATGCCACTCTCTGGCAGAGTAGGAGTCTTTGCAGGGTCTGATAACTCTTCCCCTCTTTAGCCTCCTTGGCACCTGCCCACTGGCCTTTCCATGCACTGACTTTCTTTGTCCAGATGTTTACTCAATTCAGCCCTTACTCCATTAATTAGTCTGGCACGCTGCCTCCTCAGACAGGCCTCCCCTACCTCTGCCTGCCAGTTCTCTAGGTCATGACCTGTCCCCTCTTCAGAACACCTGCCACTGCAAATCACCTTGCCAGGTCTTCTGCCCCAAAGCAACTGACCCAGTCAAGGTGAGGCACTCAGGAAATACTGAGGCCAACCTTCACTCAACAATTAGAGGATTCCTCCATACCACCATCTCCATGCCATCCAGCCCTATCACAGCTCTGAGTCCTTCCTGTAAGAAGGGTCTATTGACTGTCATAGGACAACATCCAGACAAGTCTTTGTCACAAGGCCTCTGCCAAGGCACAAAGACTAAAAGTAGCTTGTTCACTCTAGTGTTCTGAGCTCCTGCCCCTTTACCTTTCTCACTTGTCTCTCCTGGTAACTAAGCCTAGATCCAATCTTATCCACATGCTCAGGTGTCATGAAAAGGAGGGGAGTGGAAGGGGCACAACAGGAAGTGCTGCTCTTGCAAAGATCCCTGCAGATCTCCAAAGCCCCAGGATGTCTAATGTCTTGATGATAGTTGTTGTTGTTGTTGTTGTTGTTGTTGTTGTTGTTGTTTAACTCTTTGCTCTTTTGCTCTTTTAGGGCCCACCACCCAGCTCCCAAATAATCACACATGGAGACTTAATTCTTACTTAGAAACACCCAGCCTTAGCTTAGCTTATTTCTAGCCAGCTTTTCTTGACTTAAATGATCCCATTTATGGGACTTGAGAGATGGCTCAGTGGTTAAGAGCACTGGCTGCTCTTCCAGAGGTCCTGAGTTCAATTCCCAGCAACCACATGGTGGCTCACGACCATCTGTAATGAGATCTGGCACCCTCTTCTGGTCTGCAACTGTATACAAAATAAATAAATTAAGAAAATTATCCCATCTACCTTTTGCCTCTGGGTGTTGGTGGCAGTTAATAAAGAACTTTTCAAAATCCTTTCAAGGGATGCCTTACACAAAAATCAGATGAAGGGGCTGGAGAGACGACTTAGCTATTAATGAGGCTTGCTGCTTCTTCCAGAGAACCTGAACTCAATTCCCAGTATCTACATCAGGTGGCTCACAACCACTTATATATTCAAGTTTTAGAGGATACAATGCACTCTTCTGGCCTCCATAGGTACTCACAGTCATGAGCACAAATCAACACCCCTCCATATACATTATATTTTCATGAATTCTTTGAAAATTTAATACATTCTGAATATATTCACTCTGCCCCCAATTCTCCCCAGACCTATCCAAAGTACACAGAGAATTCAAGTAGAAAAGTGAGCACTCCAATTTTTAAAAACATGCCAAAGCTCTGAAGAGACACCTCAACAAAGAAATGTAACAGGCAAATATGCATGTAAAAAGGCATTTACCACCATACCTCATTAGGGAATTTCAGAACATTCTTAGCTACCTCTTAAAATGGCCAAAACCCAGAACACTGATAACAGCTAAGGTTGGCGAGGACAGTGGGACAGTCATCTACTACTGCCTATGGGAATGAAAACTGGAACACACACTTTAGAAGACAGTTTGGCAGTTTCTGTGAGTGTGGGGGGGGGGGGTTGCCTTGTTTAGTGGGAGGATTGCTTTGTTTTTTTTTTTTTGAGATAGGATGTTTATAGCTCAGTCTGACCTCCACCCCACAGAGATCTTCCTGCCTCAGCCTCCCAGGTGCCACTACACCTGACTAAGCAATTTCTTTATTTGGGGGACAGGAGGTTGAGATAGGGTTTCTCTGTGTAGCCCTGGCTGTCCTAGAACTAGTCATGTAGACCAGGCTGGCCTCAAACTCAAAGATCCCCCTGCCTCTGCCTCCTGAGTGCTGGAATTAAAGGTGTGTGTCACTAGTACCAGATGAGGGCTGGCAATTTCTAATGAACCTAAATTTACAATTACCATATGGTCCTGTGATATTATTCCTTGGTGTTTATGACACTGACTTGAAAGTTTATGTGTTCCAGCTTTATTCATAAAATTAGTGAAGACTGGAAGCAAGCAGGATACCCTCAGTAGCTCAGTGGAGGACTAGTCAGTGAGGAAGAGGAAAAAATTATTCACTCACACAGAGAAACTAATAATTTTTCAAAAGGTTTTGCTGAGCCAGGCATGGTGGCACACACACTGAGAAAATACAGTCAGGAAGATCAGGAGTTCAAGGTAATCCTCAGGTACATAGCAAGTTTGAGGCCAGCCTAGGATACATAGGACCTTGCCCCCACCCATAAAACAAACAACATATTGTTAAATGAAAGAAGCCATGAGGAATGAACCACCTACAATAGACTCCATTTATAGAACATGCCAGGAAGGCAAAACTATAGAGACAAGAAACAAATCAGCAGTCATCAGAGGAGTGAAAGGGGACAGTATTTTACTAGGGGAAATATAGATTTTTGAAAGCAGCAAAACCATTCTGCATGGTGATGTCATGGTAGAAGGTTGACATTCAGCAGAAGTATCTAGGCAGTGGAAGAGGGAACTGCAGTTTATACAAGCCCTGGTGATCTTCTAAGAGGTAAAGGAGTCACAACTTAGAGTGCAGACTGTGACAAAAAGAGATTAACCGTATCACGCACATATATATTCATCTCTGAAGTAAGGGAAATGATTGATTTAAGTCACTCTAGACAAAAGTAGGGTCTAGAAGACTTAAGTGCAGGCTGCACAACAAGCATAGGGCCCCAGATTCCATCTCCAGCAATGAAAATTATAGGAGAGGCTAAAGGGAAGAAAGGGAAGGGGTTGTGATATAATCATATTTTAATTAAAATGTATTCTAAAATACTAAAATAAATACTTGTGTTTAAGTGGTGAATCAGAAAAGTGCTTGCCACCCAAACATGAGGACCCAAGTTGAGGTCCCCAGAACTCACTCAAAAAGCTAGTTGGGGTCTCCAGAACTCATATAAAAAGCCAATGCATATCTGTAATCCCAGTCCTGGAGAGGCAAAGACAGGAAGATCTGTGGGACTTGATGATCAGCTAGCCTATCTGAATCAGTGAGCTCAGGTCCAGTGAGAAACCTTGCCTCCAATAAATAAATAAACAAACAAACAAATAAATAAATAAATAAATAAAGTGGAGGGCCAGCAAGATGGTTTGGCAGGTGCTTGATGCCAGGTCCAGTGACCTGACTTTCATCCCCACATGGTAGAGACAGAAATAATTCTAGAAATTTTTTCTCTGACCTCCATATGTGTGACATGGCACACACACACACACACACACACACACACACACACACACGTGCACAAAGACACTTTTTTTAAAAGGCGGCCATGGTGGAACACACCTTTAATTCAAGAATTCAAAAAACAGAAGCAGGAAAAACTTTATGAGTTCGAAGCTAGCCTGGTCTACATAATGAGTTTCAGGCCAGCCAGAGCAACATAGTGTTAATAAAATACTAAAGACAGATGAGGTGCAGTGGGAGGGTATGAGTTAACAATCCTAAGATCTCTGTAGGGCAGTTAAACAATTACTTACCTGGTGGCCAAAGGTGGAAGCCAGGTTGTTTGCAAAGGGAAGAGGCTAGAATGATCCATATGGTAATGCGTTAGAGTCAGAGACATCAATTTGAATTCTTATTTAGCTTAATGCAGACACCGATGCATGTCTATTTATAGTGTTCAGGGTAATGATTTTTGCAAGATCCTTGCTCTGTCTGCTGAGAGGGCCCAGAAACACTAGTCCACAGCAATGAGCATTCCCAATGAATGAGTCCTTGGAGAAATGGCTCATTCAAAATCCAAAGCAGGAAATACATAAACTGGGCATGCAGCCAGAAAGCAAGAAAGTGCTCAGGCATGTACACTCACACAAGTGATGGAGGAGGTGTCAAGGAAAGTGCGCTGGGAGAAAAGATCAGTGGAAGAGCACATACCTAGCATGTATGAAGCCATGGGTTCCCCATATAGTACAAAAAAAAAAAAAACAGTTTTTTTAAAGGGTCCGTGTTGGCTCACAACTGTCTGTAACTCCAGTCCCAGAGGATCAGACATCCTCCTCTGTCCTCAGGCATGCAAATGGTATGAAGACATACATGGAGGCAAAACACCTATACACATAAAAGTAATAAAATTTAAAAGGGCCCATGATAATTAACACTGATTGTCAACTTGGCAGGATCTAAAACTACTGAAAAAGCAAGCCTCTGGGCATTGTTGTGAGGGATTATCTATATTAGGTTAATTGAAATTGGAAGAACCACCTTAATTATAAGCACCAACATTCCATAAGCTCAGATCCCAGACTAAAAAGACAAAAGAAGAAAAGCAGAGAAAGCAAGGTGAGCACAAGCATTCATCCCTCTCTGAATCCTGATTGTGAATGCAATGTGACCAGCTGCCTCGTGTTCCTACCACCATGATTTTCTACCATGATGGACTATACCCCTCACACTATGAGCCAAAATAAATCCCTCCTTCTTTAAGTTATTTTTGGCAGTTATTTTGTCACAGTACCCACAAAGTTACTAAGACAGGGGGCCACAGGAGTCAACTGAAAGAGCTTCCAAGAGTCACAGACAAAAGAATGTAAGTAACACATTAGAGAACTATTGGGTATTAAAAAATATATAAACTACATCTAGTGTAGTGATACATCACCTGCAGTCCCAGCACTTCGGAACCAGAAGCAGTAGAATCAATGCAAGTTTGAGACCAGCCTGGTCTACATGACAAGTTCTAGTCCAGCTAGAGCTCTAGCCACAACAAGTGAAAGCCAGGTGTGCTGATATTGGTGAAATTATTAAGGCCATTCCATGTAGTTAAAAGGGAGGTTTATTTTGTGGGGTAACTTACAAATGAAGGGGTAGGTTACAGGGTCTGGGAAAGGTATGGCGCAGTCTGGTGGTGTTCTCTGGAGAACTCTGCTCGGTCTACCTCCAGCATCCAGGGTCCTGGAACCAAGAGAAGCCTCTCCTCTCGATTGTGGGTTTTCAGCTTCCTCCCTCAGCCCCGCCTTGTGGGTGTGACCATTACCGAAGCCTCAATGGGGGTTGGCAGAGACAGGCGGATCTATGTCAGTTAGAGGCCAGCCTGGTTTATATAGTGAGTTCCAGGACAGCCAAGGCTACACAGCAAGACCTTCTCTCAAAACAGCAACAAAAAAATCAAAGTAACAAGAGAACAAAAAGTACAAATATTCCTAAGTCCAAACTGTAATAAATCACTTATTAGCAAATAAATATCAGAGAATAAATAAAACTCCTGTGAGGAAGAACGCCACATAATCACCATAGCTACTCTTGTCTGTTACAGTTTGTGTTAACTTGTCCCTCAAAGGCCATGTATTAAAGGCTTGCTCACCAGCCAGTGGTACTATGGAGAGGGGTGGAACCCTTAATAGATAGGGCTTAGTGAGAGGAAGTTATGTCACTGGGGTGTGACTTTGAAAAGGATATTGGGGACCTCTTCTTGTGGCTTTGTGGCCAAAATGGAGTGAGTAGCTTTGCTCTGCCATGTGCTCTTGCCGTGGTGTTCTGCCTCACTACATGACAAAGATCCAAGTGATTTTGGCCAGAAACTCCAAAGGTTGTTAACTAAAACTAACCGAACCTCTGTATGGGAATGGGAAGTAACTAATATAGCCCCAGGGAGGTGAGCATGATGTTTTCCTTGTAAAGACAGTACAGTATGGAAATAGGAGAAAAGGCCCCTTTGATGGGTGGGAATCTGGCACACTTCCATCAGACAACCATTGTGAACACTGGACAATGCTGTTGTAAGGACTGATACCCCAAAAGATGGATGAGCATGGTCTTACAAACACCTAAGGCCCAGCTAGCTATGAGAGAAATGGTGGAAGACCCAAAAAGAGCATTCAACCTCAATCAGCTCTCCTCAGAGTTATCAGTCATCAAAACAAAGCACTCCTCACAGTCACAGTGAACATGATAGCCCAAATGAGTGTTGGATCCTGGATGGGATCTTGCGACAACAAAAGGACTTTAGAGAAATGCTGGAGAAAGCTGAATAAACTAGGCTATACTTGATAGAGGGTCTCTGTTGACTCATTAAATGGGATAAGATAAATGCAAGAATCTGGTATAAATGCAACAATCTAGCATAAGAATTTTGTGGCAGAGGGGTGTGGGAGTGCTCACTACTATTGCACCAATTTTTCTGTAAATCTAAAAGAAGTCTAAGCTGCATATAGTATCCCATATCTGGAATCCCAGTGCTCTGAAGATGAAGACAGGAGGATCAGAAGAGCAAAGTCACCCTCAGCTACATAGTGGGTTCAAGGTGCTTGGACCAAATGACATCTTGTCTCAAAACATTGAAAAAAATATTTCTCTCACACCTGTAATCTCAGCACTCAGGAGGTTCAGGCAAGAGGATCTACTTAAGTTCAAGGTCAGCTACCATCCCACCATACCCCCACAAAGGGAAGAAGAAGTTTATGTCAGAACACAAAACATCAGTCCTTTAAGATTGTCTGCAGGAGTGAGCACAACTGGTAGACAGGTAGACTGTGCTGGGGAGGGGGCTTCTGCTGCTGTACGCCCTGCTCCATGAACCTTGACCCTGGTCCTACCTATTTCCCTTCCCTGTTGGAAGTACAAAGCCCTGCCAAGTGGACCCCAGTTTTCGCTTTGTTCCCAGCTCATTCTAATTCCAAAGCTCTAATTCCAGAAGAGGAGGTGCCCGAACCCTGCCTTCAGCTGCCGAGCTCCTCATAGAATCACTGTAGAGGTGATAACTTCCATCCAGCCTTCTCCCAGTCCATGGCCACCTCAGGAAAGGCACTGGGTCCAACCTTAGCCTTACTTGCCAGCCTCCACCAACAATGGCCCTCTCCCAGCTTACTGCCTCTACCCTAGCTTGTTCTCAGCTTCTACTCCAGCTCCTAGGGTCTTTCAGCACAGTTCAATGCCTTTATGAGTGGAATACCAGGGCGCCAAAGGACAGCACTAGTTAGGAAGAGCCTGTGGCTATCAGCTCAGATCCTAGGGAGTCCACCATACTGTAGCATGAATCTTAAAGAGTCTTATTTAATAAAATCAAACCTGAGGCCAGGTATTGGGCTGAATGCTGGAAGATCAGACAAGCAGAACAAGCTACAGCTTCCTCACCTTGCCAGTTCTTCGGCTGATCCTGTTTTCTCAGACTGGAAGCCTCTGAGTCCTCATGCAGAATTAATCTTAGCTGAACTGGTGCTCAAAAGCCTAAAAGCTTAACCTAAAAGCTTGTAGTTTCTGATCTTCACGCCTTATTTATCTTTCTGCTTTCTGCCATCACTCCCTGGGATTAAAGGCTCACTTCTTAGGATTGAAGGTGTGTGTCACCATGCCTGTCTGTTTCTAATGTAGCCTTGAACTCACAGAGATCCAGATGGATTTCTGCCTCTGGAATGCTAGGATTAAAGGTGTGAGTGCCACCATTTTCTAGCCTCTGTATCTAGTGGCTGTTCTGTTCTCAGACCCCAGATAAGTTTATTAGGGTGCACAATATTTTGGGGAACACAGTACCACCACATTCCCCCTTTTTGTCTAAAATTTAAAAAAGCTTATAACTAATACAAGAAAAACTATCCAATAAGTATATATAATATATACAGTCAAGAATTACATTAACAGATGTCTAGTCCGTTAACATTTGACAGATTCAGACAAAAAACTCTATTATATATATTAACAATGTCCAGAATGTCCAGTCCAGTAACAAAAAATTTCATTACTTATCCAATTTAAAACAAGTAGTTCCTTTTTAAAAGTAGATTCAGTAATTGACCTTTTTATCTTATCATATCCATATTCTCTTTTTCTTTTCATAATAGATTCAATAATCTCACTTTTGTCAGTTTTATATCTTTCCTCTTTTCTTTTTAGAATAGATTCAATGATCTACCCATTTATTCTATTATTTCTTTATTTTTTTTCCTCAGAGCAGATTCAATGATCTACCTCAAATCTATATTCTTTTTTTCTTTTTCTTTCTTTTTTTTTTTAACAACAACTCTGAATCTAATCTCCTTGTTCGGCCTTTTTCCTGACCATTAACAATTAACAACTTGTAGCCAACCATCATAAACAATGACAATTATCCATAAGTCATTGAACCACCAAAAACCTCCCATCTCACCTCTTGGGAATGTGGGTATCTTTTTTTTAATTACTTCCTGCTTTCTAGGGGTGAAGACATCTTTAGGGGATCCTGAAAAGAAAATTTTTGGGTTAATTGTCAAGTCCTGTATCATTTGTTCGGTCACTGCATAATGAGAAAGTGCAGGGCTTGTTTCAAGTCCTTGTTCAAGTAGTCCGTCCGGCTGGATCATCTCATCTATCCATCTCAAATTGTCCTGAGCAGTTTGTAGTCCAAAGTCGATCTTTTGGTGGTGTTAAGCAGCTTAATGGCTTTACCATAGTCCATGTGGAATCATTGTTGTGGGATCCTGTCACCTTTTTGAAGATTTCAAAGTCACTGTTAAAGGCGTGGTCATGGTTCTCTGCAGACTTTTTTTTTTTTTTTTTTTTTTTTTTTTTTTTTTTTGCCTCCTCTGTGGTTTGGAGCAATCACAGTTCTGATAAATGTCTGTCTCTTGGAACCATGAATGTTCTTCCCTAGAAGAGAAAATCTTCACAGCAATTTCTCCCCAGCATTTCTCTTGTCAAACTTTTCCAAACTGACCTTTGTCGATGCTTTCTTGTAACACTATAGTCCTGGCAATTGTTCTCTGAACAAGCAGCGGTAAACCCTTCATCCCAGGTAGCAGCATCACCGCAGTCACCCACGATGAGAAGGAGCCTGCAAATCAGAGCAGCAGTCACTGCCACCATTTGTAGCTTGTGCCTGGCCGGCCTTAGCTTCTCCTTAGCAAGCCTCCCAAGCCAGCCTCAAACTCAGGATCCTCCTGCTCTGCTTTCTTCAGTAAATCCTACTGGCATGTGTCACCACAACCGGCCAAGTGCAGCTCGGGCCTGAGCTGGGGCCCACTACGTTTATTAGGGTGCACAATATTTTGGGGAACACAATACCACCCTCCTAGCAACTGTACACACACCCAGCAGGAGCATGCCCTGAAAAGAGCCTTCCCAGGATTGTAAGGTCCACTGCTTTTGTTCCCCTAGTGCTCCGAACTTCCAAGGAACTGTTACTGGACACATGAACTGTTCCCATCAGTGCACACATTTCCACAGTCTAGTTGGAGCAAACACCACAGACACAAAGGCTGCCAGCACTCTGCCTGCTTGGCTCTGCTTTGTAGCTTCTTGAGAAATGGTTTATGGGTGGCTGACAGGGCAGTTGCCACCAGTGCCTCGTTCTTTAGCCTCCTGACCATCAATGGAAAGTCAGTAAAGAAAGAGAACCAGGGTTCGATCCTCAGCAGAAAGAAAGAAAGAAAGAAAGAAAGAAAGAAAGAAAGAAAGAAAGAAAGAAAGAAAGAAATAGAACCAATGCCACTGCAGAATGCCAATGGGCCAGTGTGGCCCTAGTCCAGAACTAGCCATTGGGGTATGGAGAGGTTCAGGCCCTAAGAAGATTAGGTGGGCAAGAAAACAGCTGCAGGAAAGGTTGGCTGCAGGGAATTTAGGAAGACCGAAAGACTGGAGGGGAGCCAGATGGTGGTGTCACTACCAGGCAAGGAATAAGTGGGACCCCATGGAATCAGGTCTTGAGGCCTGTTGAACTTATCCTACTGAAATGTAGAGGCCCATGAATCCTCAGGCTATTCTCAACGGCATTTCATTTTTGTTTCCCAGTTGTCTGGCCACTTTCTGAGCCAACAAAAAATGGTGGCAGTCCCAGGTGCCTAAACATGGGCAACTGGTACCTTAAAGCACCTCTTTGTGCCTAGGTGAAGATGATATTCCTTCCTTATGTTTCTGTACCTGGGCTTGGCACATGCCTCTTCATTCAGCTGCTCAGCACAGTCCCAGGATGGCCCTCACGCTTGCATCTAGCCTTGACTGTTTCACCTCTAAACTTCCCACACACACAGCAGTGACCATCTCCTCAAAGTGCTATCAGTTCACCCACATGTTTCTCAGGCCACTATGTTCATTCCCTCCCACCCTGACTCCCTGGACAAGCAGGGTCTTAAATTCCTAAGAGCAGCTCCCACTCTGTTCTCACTTCCACAGCCTGATTTTTCTATTATTGACTGGCCTCTGTCCACACCTCATCCAGGTCACTGTTGCAGCAGCCCCTTTCCCTTTGCAGCTCTCAAATCTGCACTTTGTCCTTCTACTGCAATGGAGTCCTGTGTGCTCATTCCTTGGGATCCTCTTCTTTCCTCTCTTAAATACCCCTTTTCTGTGTTCTTTGGGTGGCTCCAGCTCTTCCAGGATGTGTGCTATGGGTAAGTCCTGTATGGCCTTGATTTCTCCAGGGCTTTGGTCCCAGGATGAGCCAGAAGACCCAAGTTAGGGTCCTCTGATGAGCAAGGAGACTGCCATGAAACAGGTACAGCACACAAACACACACACACACACACACACACACACACACACACACACACACACACACACACACACACATGAGAGAGAGAGACAGAGACAGAGATAGAGAGACAGAGAGGGAGAGAGTACGTGCTCCTACTGCTAACCTGGGTGGAGATGCTGGTCCTCCCACCTCCCTCACCTATCAGGCTCAATCTGGCTCTGGCTGGAACTGCTTTTTTTTCTAAAGCTGCCTGATAGCTGCAGGCTTAGCATGATGAGATGAGCCATCTGGGGACTTTGGTGTCTGATCAGATCAGGAAGCTTGGGATTGAAATGGGCCACCCCAGGCTAGTCTTGGCCCTGGAAAATTCCCAAGAAGCCGCTCAGCTGCTGATGGTCGCTGGAGGCCGCTGCGGAGCAGATTAGGTAGTGCGGAGTTTAGGGGGAGAGTCTGTACAGCAACCAGGCACCAGGGGGCAGCCTTATCCTATTCTTATCCCAGTATCCGTAGGTCACACGCCCTACCCACCCCCACACCAGGCAAAGGGTGGACTGACCGGAGTTATCTATGGATTCCCTTCTCTACCTTGGTGACAAATTGTAACATTGATCCTCTACCAAGCAAGCTACCTTTTGCTCACTCTGGAGAAAAACAGAAATTGGTCACACCCAGAGCTGACATCTTGACCCTCAGCCTCCAGTCTATATCTTTGAGGAGGCCTAAAAGTCTTGAGGAGACAGCTCAATGTTTCTGGCAAAGTTCCACAGAACCCCTGGAGGAAGACCTCACTCTACAAGCCATCACAGAGCTAGTGCTTCAGGAGGCAATCACACAGTGCACCTACTTTGGTGCAGGTACCAAGAAACTTTGCACCTGGGTACCCAACTCTCCCTAGGTCCTAACTGGGAGACGTCAGGAAGGCTGGATGGACCATGGTGAAGGATAGTACACTGGGAAAGGAGACTCCAGGCTAGAAAGAATGGAGAGAAGGGAGAGAAGGGAGAAGGAGTTAGGATGTCTGGAAGTCAGCTAGACTCAGTTTTCCTGGTGATTCAGAAAAACCTGAGGGGACTTTGGCCCCACCTGGGCCAGGTGATCTTGGAACGAATGGAGGCTCGGCCCACTGAGGAGGAGGTGCTGACCAGAGCCCCAGGTAGCAGCCATCCTGCTCCAGACTAGAGCTGCCTCTCCGGAGGAGGAGGGGGGAGGGGAGAGGAGGAGGAGGGAGGAGGAGGAGAAGGAGGAGGGGAGAGGAGGAGGAGGAGTGAGGCGGAGTGACGAGGAGGGCGGGATGGAGGGGGAGGGGGAACAGCCGGGTCGTGGGGGTGGGGCGACAGTGACATCACCGGGAGTCGGTTCTTAAGCAGCAGCCGGGCGCACCGGGATAGAGAGGGACAGTTGGAGTGCTTTGGTGAATTTCTGAGTCTGCCGCCGCCCGGAGAGCGGCTGTAGCCGCCGTCGCCGGGAAGGAGGGGGCGAGGCGCGCCTTAGGCCACCGGAGCGGCTACAGCCAGCTGGGCCGCGGGCAAGCAGGACAGCCGCGCGGAGCTGGGCCGGGGCCGGGGCGGGGGCGGGGGGGGGGGGGGGGGGCGGACCGCAGGCCCCTTGCTCCGGCCGCCGCTTGTAGACAGTGGGCTTCCGATGCCACCCGCGGCGCGCTAGGGTGAGCCTCCGGCCAGGCAAGCAGTCACCGCTGCAGCCGCCGCCGCCCGAGCCGCGGGCAGGAGTCTCGGGAGCCGCCGCCGCCTGGTCAGGCTCCACCGCCGCCCGCGCGCTCCCGGGTCCCCGACACACATGAGATTCTTCAGGCTCACTTTCAAGTGCTTCGTGGACTGCTTCTGACTGCGCCACCCTCGCCGTCCCGCACCCCGCCCGCCCGCCGCCCCGTTCCCCGGCCCGGCCGCCCCCGAGGCCCCCGGGCGGGCCCCCGCTTTCGGGGCCCTCTCTCCAGGTGCAGCCAGAGCCCCTTGCCCGCCCGCCACCCTCGAGGCGCCGCGACCCCTGGCCCGGCCTCGCGGCCCCAGGGACCATGGCGAAGAAGAGCGCCGAAAACGGTATCTATAGCGTGTCTGGTGACGAAAAGAAGGGTCCTCTCATCGTGCCCGGGCCCGACGGTGCCCAGGCCAAGGGCGATGGCCCCGTGGGCCTTGGGGCGCCCGGCGGCCGCCTTGCCGTGCCGCCTCGAGAGACCTGGACACGCCAGATGGACTTCATCATGTCGTGCGTGGGCTTCGCTGTGGGTCTGGGTAACGTGTGGCGCTTCCCCTACCTGTGCTACAAGAACGGCGGAGGTGAGCGCCCCCGCCCCTGAGCATCCAGGCTTCTTATCAGGGGTCAGTTCCCACCCCCAGCCTGCCACAGGCCCACCAAAGCAGTAGGGTGAAGTCCAGAGGGTGGGGAGGCCCGCCTAGAGCGCGTGGGGGTCATGGTGCCCCATCACCGACCAAGCACTCAGTGACCCAGGGCGCCAGCCTCCACCACCCCTCCCTCACCGGTCATGTGCCTGGCAGTGTAGGGGGAGGCAATCAAAGAGAGCTTCCTGAAGAACTGAGGGGCTGCCTCCCAGACTAGGAGTGATTGGCCACTGAGGTGGGAAGGGAAGGCCTGCCCCCAGTGGAGGGGACTCTGGGAGGTGAGGAGCCCTGCCTGCCCCCATGGGTCAGGCACACAAGTGACACATTGTGTGCCCCCCCACATGTGCACGCAGGAACACACACACACACACAATAGGCCACTCTGTCACTCCCCCACGCGCTCCCCTCCCCCCCCCCTTTTTTTCTCTTTTCTCTCCTCTCTCCTCCCCTCTGTCCCAGGCTTGGAACACTGGGTGCTTGAGCCAGGCTTGGGAAGTCTGCGGCCTGGCCCGGCCCGCCTGGTGCCACTAGACAGGCTGCATGCACATCCCATACCCAGCTGCCTAGCTTCGCAACAGTAGTGAGCACTTGCCTGTCCTGGGACTGCAAAGCAGAACTGGATTGCTGGAGAGCTAAAGCAGCTGGGTAATGGGTGGGAAACGAAGCGCCAGAGGGAAAGGCCTCTAGTCCAAGGTCACACACAGGAAGGATGCAGGGAGCAGGAGTCCACCCGGCAAACTACAGTTAACTCTGTTACTAAGTAGCAGAGAGAGCTGAGCTGGAGCAGAAGTAGGGGTCCTAGAGAGCAGTCGTGGGGAGTAGGTCAGAGCTGCAGCTGCTCAGTTCTCCCCTCCTTCCTACCACCCTATTTAATTACTGAAATCTTGCGTCAGCCCCTTTCCTTGACTTGTCTACCTTTGTTCTACACTGATACTCCCCATAAGCCACCCACCCGGCTTCCTCCTGTGAATGCAAAGTACAGGGTAGTTGGGCTCACTGCCTTTAGACAAGCCCCCAACCCTGAGCACCCAGCGTGGCGCGAGTGTGTTCTCTCTCTCTCTCTCTCTCTCTCTCTCTCTCTCTCTCTCTCTCTCTCTCTCTCTCTCTCTCTCTCTCTCTCTCACACACACACACACACACACACACACACACATACCCTAGCCATTCTTTCCTGTCTTGCTGCCTGCCAAAAAGAACTGTGGGACAAAAGATGGCCTGCATGCACATAAGCCTGTGTGTTTTTGATGCCTGTTAGGTCACCCTAGATGTCCACAGGCCAAGGGCCTCATGGTACAGGGAATATATACTGGCTAGGCACTGCTGTTGTGCCTCCTCTCAAACCTAGAGCTCATCTCCTAGGATTGTTCACCTTGAGCTTCTGAGTCAGTGGCCACTCCTGCACTGATTCACTCAGTGGGAAGTCATGGGACTGGTGTGCAGCCTGAAGCTGGGGCTCTGCCTGGACCTTCTAGGACTTGTAGAGGCCAGGCTGGTCTACGAGGCCTGGACAGTTTAGCTAAGGGGTTCAGGTTAAGTCCCCTCCTGCTGCAGAGGGTCATTGGAAGGCATCCTGAGTCCACTCCATGCTTCCTCCACTAGGTGTGTTCCTTATTCCCTACGTCCTGATCGCTCTGGTGGGAGGAATCCCCATTTTCTTCCTGGAAATTTCACTGGGCCAATTCATGAAGGCCGGCAGCATCAATGTCTGGAACATCTGTCCCCTATTCAAAGGTGAGCCACCCTGAGCCAGTTCTCAGTTTTCCTCTCTCCAACTACTGAGATGAGGGCAGGGGAACAGAGTATGAGTGTGACCCACTTGAAGAAATCTTATCTTGCACTGAGCAATAGAGTTGGGGGCTAGGAAATACTCTCCCAGGCTTAGGAAAGAATCTACAGGACATAAAGATCACACAGTTAACTTGAAGAGTCAGGAACTAGAGTGGAGTAGCGAGCGCGCTTGCTTTAAAAAAAAAAAAAAAAAAAAAAAAAAGATGGAGCAGAAACATCTAGGCTTAGGGACAGGACCTGTTGGACATACTTGACTTACTACAGAGGTCCTACTGTTATCCTTGAAGAAGCTGGATACACAGGGGTGAAGCAATTTGCCAAGGTTGCCCATTGAAGGGGTGAATATTTCCCACACTTTAGGTTACTAGAAAGCTCTCCCAGCTGATGTGTAATGGTGACTACTGGGTAACATGGGTGGAAGCTTGCCTTCTGTAATTGCAGGGTGACAGTGGGACCTGGAAAAGGGACAACATTTGAAGCTGAACAATCAGCAGAATGTAGTAGCCACATAAGGTAGTACAGGAGGGCTGTCTAGCTCTGGGCTAGATAGAGAAGCTGAAGCACAGAGAGTAGTAGAAGAACAGGGCAAATGGGAAAGGTAGCCTAGTGCTGGAACACACACAGTTGTGCTCAAAAAGCTTGGAGAAACCTCTGGCAGGATAAAGGGAAGTAGAGAATACAGGGAGGGAAGTAGACATACAAGGAGCAAGCTGTCAGGAACTCAGCAGGAATCAGTGCCAGCTCTGGAAGGGGAGATAACAGGGGTGGTAGAAAAATGGCCACAAAGGAGTCCAGAAGGAAAGGAAGCTTCTCACTCATCCTCAGGCCTGGGCTATGCCTCCATGGTGATTGTCTTCTACTGCAACACCTACTACATCATGGTGCTGGCCTGGGGCTTCTATTACCTGGTCAAGTCATTCACCACCACTTTGCCCTGGGCCACATGTGGGCACACCTGGAACACTCCTGACTGTGTGGAGATCTTTCGCCATGAAGACTGTGCCAATGCCAGCCTGGCCAATCTCACATGTGACCAGCTTGCTGACCGTCGGTCCCCTGTCATCGAGTTCTGGGAGTAAGTCTGGTGCCTCTGGGCCAAGCCCATCCTATCTCATCCCTTGGGCTCTCTATGTGGTCAAGCCCTGGAAGCACATGGCCAGGGATGCAAAACAACTACTCCTGGGCTTTGTCTGTCCCTATTCTCCAGGAGTGCCTAGGCCAGTCCTGGGGCTTAAATAGACGTTACTCCTACAGCAACATGACATTTGCCATTGTCCTATCATGTTGACCTGGTTAAGGAGCTAAGATTGAATATTTGCAGAAGGTTGAGGTGAGGATGATGACCTGGGGTAGTCCTCCAGACACCTGATGATGGGTCCTGGACCAGGGCTGTGATGAAGAAGGACCTATCAACTCCAAAACAAATCCTAGTCACTGTACCCTCTGTTGACATGATCCTCAGGTGCCCTCCTTTCTTTTCTACCCTAGGAACAAAGTCTTGAGGCTCTCTGCAGGGCTAGAGGTGCCAGGGGCCCTCAACTGGGAGGTGACCCTATGCCTGCTGGCCTGCTGGGTGCTGGTCTACTTCTGTGTGTGGAAGGGGGTCAAGTCAACAGGAAAGGTATAGCTGGAGGCAGGCAGGGTGGGGGCAGCATTGCCTGGGAGGTGTGCATGTCTTCAAGGGACACAAATACAACAGGAGGTGACTGGACTGAGGCTCAAGCCTACAGAGTAGACAGGTCCTTACACTCATATCTTTTCTTCTCACCCTGTTGATAGGCATTCTTTCTCAATGTCACATCCAGAGATAGTTGCCTTCAGCCCTGAGGGTGAAAGGCCAGGCAGTAGCTACCCTTCCCTGTGTCCACCACTCCACCTTGGCCCTTTCATTTTCCATTTTCTTCCTCTCCCACTGCCTCTCTCTCTGTTTCTCCCTACTCATCCCTAGATGCCTAAATCAATTTTTTCACTCTGGGTAGACCTGATCTTTGGGGCTCTCCTCACCTTTGTGATCCTCAGGTCCCTCAGGAAGACTTTGTATTTTCCTCTTTCAGAGGTTCTCTCTCAGGTTACAGATACAGATGAACCAACATATTAAAACTGCCACGCCATGGGACATGGTCAGGTGCCTAGAGGGGCCAGACTGCAGTGTGTTAAGATTCATTCACAACAGGGTCCTCAAGTATTGTGTCTCCTTTCCTCCCTCTCCCTCCTTCCCTCCCTCTCTTAAGCAATAGCACCAAGCTGTAAAACCAACTCCAACCGCTTACCCAGCTAGAATCCCTAGCTGCCAAGGACTGCTCCAAACTATCAAGGATGACCTGGAGTTTGGGACCACAGGGCTCTCAGGGCTATGTGCTTATTATAATCCCATGTAACATTACCACAGATTCTCCTTGCCCATACTCCCCAAACCTTCCTGCCCTCCTATAGGCATACCCCAACGTGGACATACCCAGAAGCTGCTCCTCAGGAGAGTTCACATTGTCTCAGTCCCCATGGACTGATTTCCCTTTTTATACTTCAGATGTGCCTAGGGACCCTCACCTTGGAATGCCATGGTCCTGTCTCTGACCTCCTACAGCTGACTAGTGCCTGCTATGAGGCTGCCTGGGCCCCAGCCTGGCCCCTAGCTTCCCTGGGGGTAGTTGGTCATTTAGGAATAGAATGAATGCTACTGGCTTTCCTCACCCAAATTCTGAGCATGATTGCAGTTTGGGGAGACTATGGCCCATGTGGTCAGCTCACAGTAGTACTGAGAGCTAGCCACTAAGCTTAGGCAGGAGGCCTCTTAAGGGGGAACAGAAGTTCAGAACCTGAGCACCCTGGCCCCCTAGATCGTGTACTTCACTGCTACATTCCCCTATGTGGTCCTCGTTGTGCTGCTGGTGCGAGGGGTGCTGCTGCCTGGAGCCCTGGATGGGATCATCTACTATCTCAAGCCTGACTGGTCAAAGCTGGGGTCCCCTCAGGTGAGGAAAGGTGGTTTGTGGCAACAGGATTGGGGGCAAAACCTGTTGAGCAGGGTCCCTTATAACTGCTCTTTGTCCATCCCCTCCAGGTATGGATAGATGCTGGGACCCAGATTTTCTTCTCTTACGCCATCGGCCTAGGGGCCCTCACAGCCCTAGGCAGCTATAATCGCTTCAACAACAACTGCTACAAGTAGGCACCCGCCTCTGCCCTGCCTGCCCTGCCTGCCCTGCCTTGGCCTTGCCCTGCCCTGGAGCAGTGGAGCTGCTTAAACCAGAACATTCTGCCCTTCCACCCCCAGGGACGCTATCATCCTGGCACTCATCAACAGTGGGACCAGCTTCTTTGCTGGTTTTGTGGTCTTCTCCATCCTGGGCTTTATGGCCACAGAGCAGGGTGTGCACATCTCCAAGGTGGCAGAATCAGGTGAGCTCACCTCAGCCCACCTCCAGAGCTGCAGAACTACCCTAATGTGGGGCATGCACAAAAACATTCTGAAATGTGACAGACAAGTTCAGGTAGCTGTTTGATGGCTCTAAGCACCTGAAACAAGGCTGTTCTCTAGAGCCAGGGGGGCCCCCTTGCCACCCACCTCTAGGGCTGCAAAGTGTGTCTTCATAGTTGTTGAGTGCTGGAGATAGAAAACGAGATGCTCCTTCAGCCCCTGCTGTGTCACCCCAGGGCAACCAGCAACTGCCAGGGCTCTTGGAGCCCAAGGAGAGTAGTGTGAATCAGGAGCCCTACTAATACAGGGTGAGGCTACCAAGGACCACAGCCTTCCAGACCCCTGGTGTGAGATGTCTGTAGGACCTCAGTGGGCCTAGCCATGCTGAAGCACAAATAGTCCCCAAGTTTTTATTATTTTATTATCAGGGGATGGGCATGACCTTGAGCATCAGGGTACTCAGGATGGTGCTGAGGACCAGTCTCACCCTGCATCTTTGCACTCAGGGCCTGGCCTAGCCTTCATTGCCTACCCACGGGCTGTCACACTGATGCCTGTGGCCCCACTCTGGGCTGCCTTGTTCTTCTTCATGCTGCTGCTGCTCGGTCTGGACAGCCAGGTTTGCAGGAGCTCTAGGGCAAGAATCGGGTAGGGGCTGGTGGTCAGGGGGCTTGGCACATTGGGCAAGAGATGCACGGGGACCTGGGGGACCTGGGCCTGAGCTGCCCTGGTCACAGTTTGTAGGTGTGGAGGGCTTCATCACCGGGCTCCTGGATCTCCTCCCGGCCTCCTACTACTTCCGTTTCCAAAGGGAGATCTCCGTGGCCCTCTGCTGTGTCCTCTGCTTTGTCATCGATCTCTCCATGGTGACCGATGTGAGTGGGAGTAAGGTGGGCTACTATGGGTCTCCAGCCATGGGCTATCATCTTTCCTGACCTGGCTCTGTTCTTCAGGGCGGGATGTACGTCTTCCAGCTGTTTGACTACTACTCAGCTAGTGGCACTACCCTGCTTTGGCAAGCCTTTTGGGAGTGTGTGGTGGTGGCTTGGGTTTACGGTAGGTCAGGGTGAAGGGCTGGGCTAGAAATTATAGGGTGGAATGGAGGTGTTTGGTCTCCAACTTTATCCTTCCCATCCACCTCACCCTGTTCCAGGAGCTGACCGCTTCATGGATGACATTGCCTGTATGATTGGGTACCGACCTTGCCCCTGGATGAAATGGTGCTGGTCCTTCTTCACTCCACTGGTCTGCATGGTAATAAGACTGGGGAAGCTAGGCAAGTGGGGCAGTCTAATGGGGCCCCAGTGACGGAAAACATTTGTGTCCACAGGGCATCTTCATCTTCAACGTTGTATACTACGAGCCGCTGGTCTACAACAACACCTACGTGTACCCATGGTGGGGTGAAGCCATGGGCTGGGCCTTTGCACTCTCTTCCATGCTGTGTGTGCCCCTTCACCTCCTAGGCTGTCTCCTCAGGGCAAAAGGAACCATGGCAGAGGTAAGATCCCTACCCCACTCTTCCCTGGGAGAGGCAAACCATCATCCAGAAACACAGTCACCTCAGACTACAGGTAGATGGAAGGAAAGCTAACCCATCATGGCTTCACATGGCACCAGGGAAGCAAGGCCTACCTCTCATTTTCCACACAAGGACCACTTAACCTTGTTTCCCATTGTAGGGAGCATGGCCTGGAAGGGTGCTGTAAGATAAACAGGCCTGGTCTGGTGGCAGGTAGTAGGAGCTAGAGAGGCAGAAGCTGTTGCCATGGGGTGGAGCAAGTGACTCATGGGAGGTTCAACATGCCCTCCTCTCCCACAGCGCTGGCAGCACCTGACCCAGCCTATCTGGGGCCTCCACCACTTGGAATACAGAGCTCAGGATGCAGATGTCAGGGGCCTGACCACCTTGACTCCAGTGTCTGAGAGCAGCAAGGTCGTCGTGGTGGAGAGTGTCATGTGACAGGCACCCCCAGCTCATATCACCAGCTCATCCTTTGGTAGCCATAGCAGCCCCTGCTTTAGCCTCTACCCACCCCTCCAGGGGGCTTGCCTTTCCTTGACAGTTTGGGGGTCTTCCTGGGGGGGGGGAGGGGAGGAAGCTCCATGAGTGCTAACAAAAATAACTTTCCATTTTTAATAAAATGCCAAAAATATCACAACCCACCAAAAATAGATGCCTCTCCTCCCCAGCCCCCAGCCCCCAGCCCTGCTGGTACTTGCATTGCTTCCAGGCCCCACCTCCTGTCCCTCCTTTCCTCCCAGTCCCCAGGACCCATCTCCTAGCCTTGCCAACCCTACCTGCCTGCCTTCCAAGCTCTGCTCTGTAACACACCTTCACCCTAGAAACAACAGTGGCAGCTTGGGGAACAGGAGAGGAGGGAAAGAGTAAGGTGAGACAGGAGGGTAGGCAAGAGAGGGACAATGGAACCAAGGCAAATGTTTCATTTGGATTAGAGTCCTCTTCCCACCCGTTCTAGAAGCTAGAGAGCCAGTCAGCAATGGAACCTTGTGTTCTTGCGCCAATTGCCACCAATATTAACTGTATGCACTTGGGTCTGAATATGTGCGTGCGCGCGTGTGTGTGTCTGTGTGCATGAGTGTGAGTGTATAGAAGATGTGTACATCTCTAATCTCTTAGTGAAGGTGAATACCAGAAGTAAAAAGAGCCTCTGGGTAGAGGAGGCTTGTATTTTGCACATTTTATATGAAAAAAACTGAGAGTGAGACTTCTGCTTGTATATTTCTAAAAAGCCCCAACCATCCCCACCATACCACTCCTTTTCTTCACATCCCCACCTTTCTTCTCTGACCCTAGCCAAGGAGTGTGAATTTATAGACTTAATTTTCATAGGCAAAACAAAAGCTTCAGGCTGTTGAGTATGTGAGTCTGTTGTGTGGATGTTTCATATGGTCTCCAGCCTGAGACTGGAGTAGAAAAGTGGGGGCCTCAAGGGCATCCCCGCACTATCCCTTTGCCCCTAAGTCTATGGGGTAGAAGGCTACAGCATTGTCCCAGGGATCTGGGTCTGCTTACCTGGCATGCTCAGGCTTGCCCACACCCTGTTCCCTGGGCTGGGCATGATTGCAGGGATCACCCATGGACACAGCCCAGGGAAAGGATCCTGGGCACAGTTCCCACCTCTAAGCTAAAGGCTGATGTACTTCTGACATCTCAAGTCTTCCGTGTAGCAGCTTAAACTCACATCTGTGTCCCGTCAAGCCTGAAATAGCCAAGTAGCCCCTAAAAAGGCTTCCTTCACACAGGGCTAGACTAAGCCAGGGAGGTGGGGCTGGGTAAGGGTGCAGGCCTTTGGGGACGTTCTTACTGTGCTAAAAAAGCCACTGCAAACATAGCAATAAAAACACTTCATTTTCCAAAACTGGCTCTTGCTTCTGCTTCTCTGGAACAGAGATGAGGTAGGGATACAGGTGTGAGGACCTTCCTCCAGCTCCAGCTCTGTATTAGGTAAGGCTCATTCTGGGGGATTCTACACCTAGCACTATGTCAGAAACTGGAAATAGAACAGGGAAGGAATGCAGGCATAAAGCCTCAGTCCCCCTAGTGTGAAGAACATGGGGTGACAGTAAGTTCAATAGGAACAAATGTAGCAGAGAAGGTAGGCTGCAGCCATGAGTTATTCTTAAGAATTTTACTCAACCGGGCATGGTAGCTCATGGCTATAAGCCCTGCACTTAAGATATTGAGGTGGGTGGATCAATAGAAGTGTGTTCCTGAGCAAGTAACCTTCCAAGATTGAAAAGTAGAGGGCACATGGAGATCACAGACAATAAAAGGTAAGCTGAGGCAATGATCCATGGACTAGGCACCACCATCTAGACCTGGTTTGTGACACTGGAGTGGGGTAGGAGAGGTTCTTTGGACTGGGGTCTACTTTGCTGGCAGGGCCAGAGGGGGCTATGGATGACAACATGATATAGGATTGAGGAGTCAAGACAAACATCAGATATTTGGCTTGAGCCACAGGAAGAATGGTGCTGCCAGGTCCTCTAATGAGGACAATTGGGAGTTGGCTTTGGGCATGTCATCCGGGAAATGTCATCCAAGTGGAGATCTCTGGTTGGCAAATGGACACAAGAGTTTGTAGTTCTAGAAAATCTGGCCTGGAGCTAAAACTTCTGAAGTTCTCACCACATACAGAAGAGTCGTGAGTCTGGAAGGGCTGTGGGTAGAGCATAAGTGGGTACAAAGGGAGACTCAGCTAAGTACACTATCCTGGGCCCTGGCTGGCCTTTAAGGGTCAAAGATGGTGCTATAGTTCACTGTGTAGCAGAGATCATGGAGACCTAGACAAGAGTAGTCTTGGGCTACATGGAAAAACCCCATTAAAAAAATGGGAATAAAAAGTCAACTGGGCCAGATAGTATACCTGTCAAACCAGCTACTCAGGAGGCTGAAGCAGGAGGACCAAAAGTTCAAGGTTGCTTTGCTGCAGTGAGTTCAAGGCCAACTTAGTAGCTGAGGATGTGATCAATGACAGAGCACCTACCTAGCATATACAAGAGCCTGGATTTAATTCCCAGGTTCCCAAAAGAGATGGGTTGGGATAGGGTGTGGTAGAGTTAGATGAGCCTGGCAATCCAAGCTATTTGGGGGGCTAAGATAGGGGAATCATAAATTCAAAGTCTCCCTGGCCTACAGGGTAAGTTTAAAGTCATCCTGGGCAACCTATCAAGATTGTCTCAAAACATAAAGAGCAGGAGATACAGCTCAGAAGTAGAACACTTGTCTAGCATGTGCAAGACCCTAAGCTCATTGCCCAATGGAGGGAGGCACCCAAATGTACATGAATGAATTAAAGTATGGCTTGTCCACAGAATACAGTATTTAGCTTGAAAAAGGAAACTGAGATATATGCTGCGTGGATAGTCCTAAAGGACACAATCAGTGAAATGAACCACTTCCAAAAGAACATTGTATGATTCTACTCACAGGAAATTCCTAGAGCAGTCAAATCCATAGAGATGGAGTAGAATGATGAATACCAGAGGCTGGGATTATGGGAACATGGTTTAATCGGGACAGCTGCAATATGGGGAGATGAGCACTTCATTGTGCAGACGGGTGATGCCAAGTTCTACATGTGCAAGTGCTTAATGCCATCAAACTATGCACTTGAAAATGGTGAAGATGTTTTATGTGTTACAAGTATATAAATTTATGTTTTACTATAGTATAAAAAAGTGACAGAACACAGGTCTTGGAAGGGTGGGACACAGTGCACACAGAGGTCAGCCTCTGATGAATTGGAGGGATGGTAACCAGACAGCCCTAGTTCTGTTCTGTACAAAGTGGTTCTATTCCATGCAGAGCAGGAAGCAGTCATTACCTGGGGCCGTCTATAGCTTCCCTGCCCTCTTCTCAGCACTCTTCTTCAGTTTCTGTCTTCATTCCTTTATAGACCCCTGCTCTTGCCCAGAGTGCTAAACCCAATCTCCTTCTTGCTTTCATCCCTAAGTCTCAGCCTGTTATCTTCAGCTGCAAAAGATCTTCCTAAAGTCCACTAGAATTCTCCCCAAGCCCTCATACCATTCTTTCTCTCAACTCCACCCATGAGGAGCTCACAGCTTCAGGCTCTCTCCACCAGGTATTCTGGATTAGAACTCTGGTCTACATTCAACTCCTTCATGCTAAAGGTGTTCCCAGCAAACTGTCTTAACACCAGATACAGAAAATAGTGACATCACAGAAAGGCAACTTCACAGAATTCACTGGGTGCTATAATAGATGGGGCCTATTTACTCGGAAATCTGCTTGTATAAAGGGCTTAGGAAACTGAGACCAAAAGGTCCAAGTAGAGTGAGAAAATGGAGTGGTGAACCATCAGACAGGATGCCTTAGAAGCTGGGCCAGAGAGGGTAATGGCCAGGGTCAGAGTGGAACATCAGGAGAGGTGATCTGGACTTTAGCTTTCCAAAGCACAGACAAGCAAGCTCAGGGAGGCCCAAAGTAGTCCGGAACACTTCCTGGAAAAGCAGACTAGTCCTATGCCTTGGAATAGCAACCAGAGGGTGTTACCTGAATGTCACTGCCCCCATGGGCACCACCTCTAGACTGTTGGGAAAGGGGTGAACTCCTCACAGGGCAGCCATGCTTTGAGGGTGGGAAAGAGTAACAGTATGCTTCGCCTAATCCCAGACAGGTCAGACAGGAGTAGGAACATAGTTATCTGTCAACCATCTAGCCAATATCAACATCTTCAGGAATAACTCCAATTCCAAGAGACACTTCTACCCTGCTTCCACAATCCTTCACAGACAGTAGGCATAGTAACAGTTAACAGTATAGTAATAGTGAACAGTAAGGCTGATGGAAGGGTGGGACAGGCACCTGATCAGGGACAGGCCCTTTCTTGCACCCTGCTGAATGGCAGCTTAGCTGCAGGCTGATCTTGCTCTAACCAAGTAAGCAGTAAGGGCATGGACATCTCAGCAAAGCAATCCAGTGCAGAGAGGCAGGATCCCACTCCATCAAGTCTTCATAGCTTAAGGTAGACCCAAGAGAGACCCAAGCACTGTGCAGTCCCTTCTTGATTGCCTTGCAGCCCCTCTCCACTGCCTTGTTCTGCCCTAGCTCTAGGTCACTTCCAAGGACAGTCTCCTCTCCCAGTCAGCATTAGTCAGAGGTCATGCTGTAAACCATCAGGAGGGGGTTGGGCAGGGAGTGACTAGTGGCACTCTGCCACATTCTATCTGTCCTGAATGTGATGAATAGGAACCCAGAGAAGGCACCAGGAAGTCTTGCTGGTTTAGCAGGCTTCCCAGACATTTGCCAACTCCCAGGGAGACTGACAAGACAGACACTCCCCAAGAGTCATAAAGTAGAGTTGTCCTGGCTAAAGGGGAGAAAGAGGGGGGGAGAGGGGGAAGGGCAGGGGCAGAGAAAACAAGAGCTTTGAGGGCAAGTGTGAGCCTGCTATTCAGGGGCTAAGAACAAGTTCAAGGAAAGGAGGAGTACCACACTGAGCCTCTGCAACCTTCCTGGACACTCTTCAGCTTTGAAAGGGGAGAAGCAGAACCATCCCCAAAGCCTCAGACACAAACACCTTGTAACATAACAACCTTTATTGCCCCCGGGATAACACAAGTGACTTGCCTCACAGCCTTCTTTAGGACACACAGCAAAATAAATGGGGCTCAACTGCAGGCCAGGTCACAAGTGCCCTTCTACATTTCCAGGAGTAAAAAGTGCCCTGGCCAGGCAGGACCATGGCAAAATTACTCCAAATGAGCAACAATCAGGTCCCTTTTGGTATGGTAGCAGTATGTCTAAAGGGGTCAAAATAATGATCTATAAGCTTTGGAAGAAAACTGGGGAAGTAGAAGGGAATAAACCCAAGTACCAGGGGGAGAGGCTAAGCTCCCAGGAATCAGTGAGCATGGGGCAGGTGGAAGCCAGCTGCAGGCAGTGGGAGAAACAAGCCTTTACTCCTCCTTCTTGTCAGAGGGACCACGTACTGAGGCCTGGAAAAGGAAAGAAACCTCAAAAAAGTAAGTTAGCAGGGCCCACCCCCACCCCTTGGGCCTTTAGTATTATGGCCCCAAGCATTTGGTTCTTCTCTCCTGTTAATAACAAGTACCCAGACAAGCAAGGTGCCCTACCCTCAACAGTACCCAAAAGCTTGCCAGGGTGGGTGTGTCAGCCTATCCATTCACTAGGGAAGACCCTGGACCTAATGCCAGGAGAGGACTGGCAGGACCTCAGTGAGCTGAGGGGTACAGTGGCAGCTGGAGGTGGTAACTATAGTTCTCTTTTACTACAGTGCAGTGAGAACAGAACCAAGACCTCCTCTAGAGCACACAGCAGACCACCAGCCTTTAAGTCCCAATTTAGGGTCTTTCCATCATTGTGTACTTTCCATTGGTGTTCTTAAAACCCAAATCCTTAGGGGTCTGGAGTGCCATAAAATCATGAAGACCTGGGTTCAATCCCCACAACACATAAAAAGACAGGTATAGTAGAGCATACTTATTATCCCAGAGCTGGAGAGACAGATCAAGCAGATCTCTATAGCTAGTCAGCTTAGTCTGAGATCTTGTCCCATAAAAGTAAGATGGATAGCTCTTGAGGAGTGATACCAAGGTTGTCCTCTAGTGTCCATACACATGTGTCGACATGTACATGGACATATGGACCCAACCCCCCCAGTCCTGTCCAGACAGCCTGGTACATTCATTCTGAGGGCCCAGGTAATCCCTGTGGGGCTAGGCCCTTCCTCTGACCCACTACCTGACGTAAACCAAACAAATCTAGGGATATTTACTTGGCTCCTTCCACTCGCCTTCCTGTCTACCTGAGCTTCCAGCTATACCTAGAATTGTGAGGCTAGCCTGAAAACTCAGATCAACAACTAGCACCCACCAGATGATATGGTGATATACTGTGTACCCTAATCAATTTGCCTGAGGATCGGAGGACAGAGCCAGCCACTAGATTAGACATAGAGGTCAGGCAGTGGTGGCACACACCCTTAATCCTATCACTCTGGATCTCTGTGAGCTCAAGGCCACACTGGGAACAGAGCTAAGCAGTGGTGGCACACACCTTTAATCCCAGTACTGGGAAGCACACACACCTTTAATCCCAGGAAGTGATGTCTAGGCAGAGAAAGGCATATAAGGCATGAGGAAACAGGAACTCACTCTCTTTAGGCTGAGGATTTCATAGAGGTAAGAACTAGTGGCTGGCTGTTGTGCTTCTCTGATCTTTCAGCTTTCACCCTGATATCTGGCTTGGGATTTTTTATTAAAAGACCATCTAAGATTTGAACAACAAGGTAAAGTGTCTTTTCAGACTCTGCCAAACAATACCCTCCTCCTATCCCACAGGAAAGGTAGACAGAAGAAGATCCCTACTTATTGAGGGGTTTTGCTTTTTGAGGCAGGGTTTCAGTATATAGTCTAGGCTGACCTGGAATTTTCTCAATTCTCAGCCTCAGCTTCCTAAAGTACTAGCATTTTGGGTGTGGCCACTGCACCCAGCTTTCCTGTGTATGTTAAGTAACCCCTCTTTAGGAGTTTGACACTGGATTTAAGGTACTAAGGGCTCAAAGCAGAGAGCCAACCTATTGACATGGGCTGCCCTTAGCAGGTTCCAGCCCAGCATCTAGTACCATGCCCTATCTCCTGCATGAAGGGTTCTAAGCAGCTAAATCTGCTCCAAGTCCACACTTAGCAATAAAGGAGGCATCAGGCTCGCCAGCACCCCTAGGAACTATGCTGCAGGACCCCGACCACCCTAACTCTAACCTGCACCTATAGGTAGAAAAATACTGACCTGCAGCTTGGCATGCTCTTCCAGTAGGCGGTCATATTCCTTGGTAAGGCCCTCGGACTGCTTCTGCATGGCCAGAGCCTCATTTTCAGCTTTCTCTAGTTCTGGCAACAATACAAATGAAGACAGGAAGAAATTAGAAGACTGGGATTATATAAGAAAAAAAACCTACCTACTTAAAACATGGGAAACTGCTCTGAATCTATCTCAAAAGAGGTTGTACAGACAGGTTCCAATGTTTGTCAATGTCTCTGTCTTTATGTCTCTGCCACTAGAGAGGTGAAAGGAAGGGATGACCCAATAGCTAGATGGCACAAAAAGTCACAGCACTGCCCCTATTATTCCCTTCAATGGAGGGACTTTAGTGGTTCTCAGAAGGGGTGACCTTTTGAATGGCTGGCAATGAGAAGCAATGAGCAAAATCCCAGCATTAAGACTCCTAGTGACAGTGATACCTTACAGAGTATTAGTGGCCAATGCCTACAGTGCTCAATGAGTCTGGGGTTAATCTAGGAGATGGAAAAGAGATGGGAGAAAGGGAGAATAGACCACACAAATTCTTCTTCCTGACATTTCTTTTGTTTTCAGCTACTAGCATCTTGAGGCTCCCCCTGCCTGCCTGTCTTGACAAGAAAGCCCTAGTAGGCACTACTAAAGCATGCACAGCAACTACTAGGGCTTCTCCAAAGCCTAGTCAAACCAATGACATGTTCTAGCAGTGAACTAACTCAGTCACATTTGGGTATGATGTTGCAGAACGCTATGTTTGTTTCCACCCAACTTTGAGTTTGCACACAGAGTGTGCTATTAATACTTGATACAAGGGGACAGCAGTATGCAGTAGAGCCTCTGAATATAACAGGGGGGCAATCCTCACTTTTCTTGGTGTTGGCCAGCTCATCCTTTAGCTTCTTCAGGTCATTCTTCAGGCTCTTGTTCTCCTCTAACTTCACCTCAGCACTCCCAATATCCAACTTGCCTCCGTCCTCAGCAGCTCCCTAGGGAAAGTGAAGGTAAACATCTCCAGACCAATGCACTCCATGGAACTGTGATTTCTCAAGCTACCTAAAGCAATTACTCGCCCTTTTGGAAATGTCAAGACAGAAGTGGCCACTACAAGATCCCAGGCATAGATCAGGACATGACTAGCTGCTGAGGAAAGGAGGATGGCCAGCAGGGGTGTCTGCTACAAGCTCACAGGCCACACACTCTGCCCACCCGGGCCTCTAGACCTACCTTCCCACCATTAAAGTTCAATGGTTCTGTGGAGTTTATTCATCTAACCAGAGACTCAATTTGCTGTCACCTGGAACTCTCTGCCCAGATAACCTAGCCATTTCTATTCCTTCTCTTCCCTGGCTCTTGCAAGCAATGACCCCAAAATTTGTTCCTATCCAGCTGCACCCCACCAATCGCCAAACCATCACTCTCCTTCCTATCTTGGCTTACACTTCACCTCTTCTGACAGGCCAACAAACTAGTCTCTGCTTCTTTCCTAGTACCAAGGGGTCCATCAGCCCCATGTTCCTGAAGGGTTGCAGCTGACAGCTAACTTTTGAAGAATAAGAGGCTGAGAGTCCCAGCATAGGTCCCTGCTCCCAGATTTCTCATCAGAAAAGACTGTAACTGGAACCAGCATATGAATACAATAATGGCAATACCCTTTTCCACAACTGTGTCCCTACAAGATAACAGAAGGCAACAGACTCACCCCAGATCCTTCCAACAGGCATATCATCCCCATTAAAACCTTCCTTTGTCAGGCAACAGCATTCTCACACAGGTCCCAGACTAATAGTGACCACTGCGGACCCTCAGAAATGTGGCTCTAGCACTGTGTTTCTGGGCATCCCACTCAGGTTATAAAGACCGACTTAACTCACCTTCTTTAGCTGGTCATTCTCCTCCATGTATTTCTTGGCCGCCTCACTGGCACTTTCTGCCTGCTTTTTAAAGGCTTCATTGGAGGCCAGAAGTGTGGCCTGCTGGGAGATGAGAGTTACCAGGCGTCTAAGCAGGCTGCAATTGTTTACAAAAAGAAGGGAGAAATGAGAAGCTCAATAGCAAAGGGCCTGGCAGGAACTCTTCCTGGCTGCTACCTGCCCAGCCTGCCTCCAGCCCTGGCAACATAAAGTGGGACCCAGGAACTGTCCTCTGCTACCTCCCCCAAACAGCTACACTGTGCTCTGGGAAGTATCTCAGGGAGGGATTGGAAACAGAAGCACACCCAGGCATGGCCTAGCTATATAGCAAAAGGTCTTGAAACACCAGTATTTTCCAGGTAAGGAACTAGATGTGCTAGACAAGCCTCAGCACTGTTTTCCTCCCTGCAAGGCCAGGCCTGCCTCCCTAAAAGAACAATGTCAGAAAAACAAATTTGGGTGCTTCCAACTTGCCAAGTAAATTCCTCATAGCTACTTTATGAGGTAGTTAGTACTGCTACCCTCATTTGACAGAAAACCGAGCAGGGTGAAGCAATGTATCTAAGATAAAGAGCCAGAAATTCACATAGCTATAATTCCAACTCCCATTTACTTGACTCCAAAACCTACTCTCTCAGCTTCTAGGTCCCAACGTGAATAGAAAAAACTTCTCCTCCAAATCCCCTTCCCAAACACATCTTACAACCAGCTGACAAAATGTTATCTGTTATATGATAGCATTCAAACTGAGGTTGTCTTTCACCACTTGGGACAGAGAAAGAAGAATCAGAACACAGGTGTCTGTTGCCTGTCTCAAGCAGCTGGAAAGGTAAACAGGTAGCAGGTGGGGATAAGCACTGGTCCCTGAACAGTAAGACTAGATAGAGAACAGAAGGAATTGCTACATCCTTGAGAAAGGCACTGCTCAGGCAGCCAAGAAAGGGGAATACTTTCCCACATGTCTCAGAAAGTCTAACCACAGCACTTGTAGTCAGGCAAAATACATGCAGAGGCCTGGGGGAAAGGAAGAAAACATGCCTGATGCCTGTTCCAGGACACTTCAACAAAAGTGCTTGCTCAGAGGAGTAGCAGCAGCCTTAGTGGCCTGCTCCAGAGCTGACCTCTCTGGTCCGTAATGCGCTGGCATTCTGTCATCCCTACCTACAGCCTGGGCAGGCAACAGAACCAGAAGCACAGAGCAGGTAAACTCTATTCTCAGCTTCAGCCTAGGCTCTGCAGGGTTCTAACAGAACCCTTTTTGGGAATGCACATGTGGAATAGAGGGGCTCCATAGGTCTTGCTTTGGGGAGAAGCTCCCAGGGGTCTCTGATGGCATAGAAAAAACCAGGCTGTTGATTCCTGGCAGGAGAGGAGAGTTTCCAGTGACATGTGCTATCTAAAATTAGCGGCCCAGACCTCGTGGCCTAGAGCTCAGGTTTCCTGCCTCAGCCCCAAGCTGCCCACCAGCCTGCTCCCCAACTGGGCTGAAGCCCTGAAAGTAGAAGAAGCTACCAAGCACCCCAGCAGCCAGCAAGAAGTCATGGGTCTGACTCACAGTGGTCAAAAGTCACAGAGAAGCCAGAAAGAAAGGCAAGTGTGACTAGCCCCAACCCCTAGCACAGAAGCTTCCTGGTTCCCAAACAAGACCCTTTAAAGTTTAAAAGAACCCTTCCCATAGCTATAAATGGGGACAAGGGGGCAATGCATGTCACTTGGTGGTAGAGATGGAGCCCATGGACACTGCTGGGTCCTAGCAAAAATCAGTGAATAACCAAAGGTTGCTAACTCCCACCTGGCCAGGCAAATGACTGTTAGGGAGTGTCCACAGCTGTCACCCCAGTGGTAGATGACTGCCACAACCAGAAAGGTGGTGCTGTCAGGAACAACAGTCACAATGCAACAGCTATTGTCTGTGCTATCCTAGGCCTTCCTCAGATATTGCGAACCAAGGTTTCCTAGATAGTCCAGGATACCCACAGAATCCAGCTTCCATAAAACCCAAGCATAAGACCTTGGACAGTGTCTGCTCATAATTCTGGCCTTTGGTTTTCAGCCATTAAGAGAACCACACTGCCAACCAGGTCCTGATTTTCCTTCCTCTGGCCAACTGTCATGGACATTTCCCACCTCCCTTCCAGGGCACTCTAGTTGGCTTCCAAGGGCAAACAATTTAATTGCACCAATACACACTGACAGTTCTTTCACACCACCTGTGTTGAAACTATGCCTCTAATCCATCCAAGGCTGACTGTGGGTAATTTTCCCTGGTATACTGCATCTCATGCCCTTGCCTACAACTCTCTGTCAACTTTCTTGCCATTTCCACTTAAGCCCTGGCCTTGCCCCCTAACTGCCTCAACCTTCACTCTTGAGTTTTCAAAGGATAGGCACTCTGTAACATATGCTGCTACTAACAAATCACTTTTAAGATGTCTGCCACCTAGTACTTTCTTCCTCAGGTACTCTGTACTCTAGATTTTCTTCCAGCTAACTTTATCCCCTAAAGGGTTTATCTACTACCAGACTCATAATTCAACTACCTACTAAACATCAGCTTCTGATGTTATCACAAACACTCCCAACAGTCTGCCAGGATAGGTCTTCCCTTACTCCATCAGCTGGAGCTACCAAGTGTGTCCCTGATGTAGTGCCAAGCATGTAAGTGGTCTTGGACTCTGTCCTCTTTGCTCCTCACCCCAAGTCACTATCCAATGCTTTCCATTTCAACTCTGGAGAGGATACCCTCTAGTCACCCCACTGCTAGTGCCTGGTGCTTCCTCCTACTGGCATCTGTACAGAGTTCCCATCCACCTCAGAGCTGACAAATTTGACTAGTTTCTCTCTAGTTGAGCCACTGTGTGAGAGTAATGCCAAGCCATCACCATCCCTGAAACATGCCTAGTTTTGCCCATCAGTCATCATATCCTTTCCTAGACAGTTCAACCATCACCTCCCTTGGGTAAGACTTTCTTGTTGGGGAGGCACCCTCTGATGCTCCCAAAGCAGCTCCTACTTGTATCCACTTGCTCGGGATATTCAGTTATCTGGTTGCCCTATCAGGCTACAAACACCTCTAGGCTGGCCCTATAACATGCCATCTCTACTCTCCCAAACCAGGTACAACGAAATGAAGCTTTCCAGGTGACCTAATTTCACTCCTGGGACAGGGGAAGGGGTGTGTTTGAGGCTGATAGTCAGGTCCAAGCCTGCTCGTTTTTTCTTGCTAAACCTATGTCTACCTGGCAGCCTGGCACTGGGGGAGGAGGGAGAAGACAAGCCAATATAGCACTCACCACCCTATCTAACAACAGAGAACATAAAAGCAGCGGGGAAGGTACTAGCTCAGACTCTGTGTCAGCGAGCAAGCTAGGCTTATAGATGAAGTGGCGGCCAAGAAGCGACATGGGAAACTCAATTCACAACCTTAAGCTAGGGACAGACCCAAGCTCTGTCCTCCACCCCAAACCTTAGGACCCTAGTAAGACAGATTAGGCCCTTTCCAGCATTTGCCAGCCTAGGAACCAGCCCTCTGGAACATTTTACTGCTCTTCCTCACACTGAGCTAGATCCCACTTGCTAGTCACCTCTCAGGCACTGTCTACACTGTTCTCTATGGCATTTTTCAGGTCCCTAGAACTGAGTGCGGCATATGGTGAACAGGGAAAAGCTTCAGAATTGCCATACTCTGATCCCAAAACACATCAGCCTACAGAAATCAGAAATGACTACTTCATGGCCTCTACTCCTGTTGTATTATCTATCATGCTCTGTTTTATCTTCTAAAGACTTACTCAGATTAACTAACTGTTCACACCTATTCACTTTAAAAAGCATAGGTGAAAACCAAAGAACCAAAGAAAGTTCCTAAAGGTCTAGGGTAGTCATTGATAACAGTTCAGATTAACTGAATCCAAGCACAGACATCAAGCCCAGAGAACAAAACTTAACAAAATACAGATGTGTCCTCAGCAGACAAATTCCTGAATTCAACTTGGTGCTCCTGGTAAAATATTCTTGGAGGCTAAGCAGGGCTATCATGCTTTTATAAAAGGCTGAGTAAATAAGAGAAAGCAGAAGAAATTGAATCTCTCTCTAACCTCTAGAGAAACAGGCCAAATACATTAAGTAGAGAGACATGGCTTACAGGCACTTTTCACCTATCTGTCCCAGCAAACAGAAGAAAAACATGAACAGGAAGTAGGGGAAGGAGCAAGTCCCAATTGAAAGGTCCCATGATGTGGCCCAGAACAGCCTCAGCTGAGAAGCCACCCCTGCAGACATAAGTTGTATACATAAGTTCTTCTACACTTCTGCCCCATACCAAGTAGGGCCTTGGTATCACAGTGCCACCTGCTGACTTCATGTTGTTATAGTCTAACAAAGTCCTACAGTGTGGCATGGCCTTGGGACACTCTGTGAATACACGCCTTAACTATTAGAAGACAAGGTGGCTACCCTGACAAGGAACCACAATCAGGAGATGCCCAGGCAAGACTCCAGGTGAAGCAAGGTAGTACCAAAGCTCCCACTGCCCCAGGCCTCTCAACCTTAAGTACCAGCAGTCATGAAAATAAGGAAGAGATAGAGGGTCAAGCCAGTCATGCTCAAAAAAAGGGGTTATAACACTCAAGGCTCTCCAAGTAGATCCACATGGTTGAGTTATGACAGAGGGTAAAGCAGAGAGACTCCTGGGATCACAGTAACAAGGATCTATGTCAAGTTTCTATGCCCAGTATCCCTTGACCACAGCACAGTAGACAAACTAGAGTGAGCAAGACTAGCAGTAGAACACTTTATAGGAAAGGCTCCTGCCAGTGGATATAAAGGATAATGGTGTCTCTGCTGTGGTAGTGGTCCTAAGGGTAGAGGAAGAGAGGCTTAGAGAAGGGACCCACAGGCTGTGTCATGAGTAGTTTCAGATTTGAAGAGAAGAGTTCTAGAGGCTACTACAGAAGAATATAAAAGTTTGTTAACAATACTGAGTGCTTTTTATGCTTAAGATGGTGACTAGTAAGTATGTGATTATGTGTTTTCCATTAAAATTGCACAAGACACATGGGATGAGACAGGACAGCATACCCTCAGTTCCTGGGTTCAGAGACAGGGTTAAAGTAGTGCTTTTCAGGCATAGCACATATTACAAGAAAATAAACCCAAGAGGTAGGAAAGTGGCTCAAGTATTATGTAAATAGGTGGCAGAAGCAAGCTAATTCCCGTATGTTCTGACTTTGGCCTAGCAGAAACCATGCCATCCTCCATGGGTGAGTGTACTTGGCTCTCTCTCACCACTAACACTCCATCTTTCTAGATTCCCTCTCCTTTGCAGCTCCCAAGCCTCTTCCTCTAGAATACACTCAGTCCAGACTGTGCTCAGTCCAGCTTGCTTGTCTTGTCCTCCCAGGCATACCCTCAGTGTGCTCTGTTGCCCCTACCCATGAGCCGCTCCCTCAGAAGCCTCCTTATGAAGCAGTTCACAGAGTTCCATTTCTTTCTTTATTGGGGGGGGCAGGGGAGTGTTGTTTTTGAGACAGGGTTTCTCTATGTAGCTCTGGCTGTCCTGGAACTAGCTCTGTAGACCAGGCTGGCCTTGAACTCACAGAGAACCATCTGCCTCTGCCTCCTGCCTCCCGAGTGCTGGGATTAAAAGCATGCGGTGTGCCACTGCACCCACCCAGAGCTCCCTTTCTAGCCAGCATCTAGGTCCTCACATTTAATGAGCTCAGAGTAGAATATCCCAGCTGCCAGTGCCTCCCACACCATCCCTCCTGCTATTACTACCTTGGTTCAGACACCAGCACTTCTCACAACGACTTTTCATGCCTAGATTCTCCTGCTTTCCTCCATCCCATATACTCTTACAAAAAATCCTAATCCATGATGCTGACATAGTAGTACTTAAATAACTTAACTGTCCGCCACTGAGAGACCTTGCCCTTTGTCTATCCTGACCCTTCTACCTTACTCTATCAGCTAGGACCTGTTCAGCTCCTCCCGGTGAAACAAGAACACAGAAGGCAAAGAGAAAGCAAGGGCAACACAGGGATCCCAAAAAGGACCAGGAGACTCAAACAAGGTCAGATTAGCTAAGGCATAGGAAAAAAATGACAACTGAGAGACATTTTCCACTGATTTTTTGTTTTTGTTTTTGTTTTGAGACAGGGTTTCTCTATGTAGTTTTGGAGCCTGTCCTGGATCTCGCGCTGTACACCAACCTGACCTCAAACTCACAGAGATCCGCCTGCCTCTGCCTCCTGAGTGCTGGGATTAAAGGCATTCGCCGCCACCACCCGGCCACTGATTATATTGGTAGATACACAATGCTGCAAAGATAGAGGAGCTATCTTGGAAAAGCTTTCACAATGAACTAGTTTAAAAATTCAAGTTAGCAACTGGGAGGTGGTGGTGCACACCTTTAATCCCAGCACTCAGGAGGCAAAGGCAGGGATCTCTGTGAGTTCAAAGCCAGCCTGGTCTACAGAGTGAGTTCCAACACAGCTAGAGATACACAGAGAAACCCTGTCTTGAAAAAAAAAAAGATTTAAGAACTTTTTTTTGTGGTTTTGCTCATGAAACCTGGAATATTTGTGCAGAACAGGCAATCCCTCTACCACTAAGCCAAACCCTCTGTCCCTGAGAAATAACTATTAATGTGAAAGTAAAATGTTATAGAAGTATACATCTTCCTGAAATGTAGAGGTAGAAATGTACACTGCATTGTAGGGGCAACTTCTAACTCTATACAGTCTTGGTTGACATTGAACATGCTATGATCTTCCTGCCTTTGCCACCCTTGTGTTGGGATTATAGGAATAAGCAGGTAAAACTTGATCCTGTTTTTTTTAAATGAGGTAGATTCTCTAGAATAAAAAAATTGCATGTTTGTGGTCAAAGCGTTCAAAATTTGAAACTTCAACACAGGCAGTGATAAGCTCTGGGAATCAGAGAGGTTTCTGAACTACTCTGTATGTCAATTTCTTCCTTGCAAAAGTGCAAAACTGCATTATGTGCCTTGTCTTAAAATGCTTAATGAGTAATAAGATTGATATTATTTATAGAAGGATCTGGAAAGGCATATGTCAAGACTGGCTATTACTAGGTATGGTGGTGCATTCTTTTAATCCCAGCACTTGAGAGGCAGGGGTAAGTGAATCTTTGTGAGTTTGAGGCCAGTCTGGGCTTCATAGTGAGATCATCTCAAAGGAAAAAAGTGCAGCTATAAACAGGGTTAGAGTTGGTGGTTCAGTGGACAAGAGTGCTTGTTGTTTAAGCATGAGGACTTGAATTCAGACACTAGCCCCCAAATAAAAAGCAGGCCATGGCTACACGTACCTACAATCCTAGTACTATGGGGAACAGAGACAGGAGGATTTCAGGGGCTTGCTTGCCACTAACTCTGAATGCTAGCCTCTTTTCAGGCTTAGTGAGAGACTATCTCTGTGGTGATATATTGGGTACCCTAATAAACTTATCTGGAGTCAGAGGACAGAGCTAGCCACTAGACTTGACATAGAGGCCAGACAGAGGTGGCACATACCCTTAATCCTATCACTGGGGAGGCTGAGATCCATCTGGATCTCTGTGGAGTTCAAGGCCACAGTGGAAATAGAGCCAGGCAGTGGTGGCACACACCTTTAATCCCAGTAAGTGCCAGCAGGGCGGAAATATAGGAGTGGGGAAACAGGAACTAAAGCAGTTCAGCTGAGACCCTCAGGGGTAAGGGCTGAGGATTTGTGGAAACAGGATTGGCTGAAGAGTTGGTGAGGTAAGGTGGTTGTGGCTTGCTCTGCTTCTCTGATCTTTCAGCTTTCACCTTGATATCTGGCTTCGGGTTTTTTATTAAAAGACTAAGATTCAAACAACATATCTCAAGGGAAAATAATGTGGAAAGTGACAGAGCCAGACACCTGATGTCCTCCTCTGCCCTCCACATCCCCACAAATACATGCAAATACACCAAGTGATCATACATTTTAGAGAGCTTATTTTCCTATTTTGCTCATTTAAAGTCTCATTTGGGTGAGACGAAGGTTAAAGGCAGTTGAGAAGAACTTAACTTAATATGCAAAAGAATATGGGTTCAATTTCTAGCACTACAAAAAAAAGTCTTATATTCCTCTAATAAATATGTGCTACCATTTCAGATATATGAAAGGTAGTAAGACATTATAGATACTAACCTCTTACAACAAGACTAACACAAACAGGGAAGTGGAATTTGGCTCACAAACTGTGCCAAACCTGCCTAGCAAAAGCCAGGAAAAAGAGCATTCTACTATGTGATCTGCAGCTGGATATGACGTAAACTCACTCATCCAGTACTAACACGTTTTATCACTGCAAGGAATGTGTTATCTGGACCAGGTCTAGAATCAGGCATGGACTCTGGGTATGGGACCCTCTCCCGAGTGTCCTCTATTTTTACAAAGGCCTATCTAATATAAAGGACTGTTACAGTCTCTCCTGGTTTCTGCCAGAATCTGAACAAAATACACTAGACTCAGACACATACCCCCCCCCCAAAAACCTCACATGGGACATCTTGCAGCTGGCCAGTGTCATAGATACGCCCTTGTTTGACAAATGTGAAGACTAGGGATAAGAGAGGAAGGCTGGTTATTTAAAGCCACACAGCTGCTGGAAGAAAAGCATAGGTATGGATGGGAACACAAGCCCACTGACCTCTAATATCATTCTACTGCCCACACAAGCACAGATAACCCAACAATGTAAAGGTGTCTGTTGTCCACCTATGCTCCACATACATGGGCATCCTTCTGTGTAGACAAATATCTAAATAGTCTTATTAAATGCTTGAGCAATCTGAGGAAGAAGTTAAATCAGCCATTTGTCTTGCCTTACATGCTTGTCAAAGGGAAAAGGGAAAATAGCAGTTGTCAATTTCACAGATAGAGGATTAGGACTGCATGAGGAAACTCAGTGGTGCACCCAAACTGAAGTTTTCCATCCCAAGTATCACTATGAGATTATATAGAGAGAGACCTACTTTTTATATGAAGCTACCCATTTAGATTAGAAAAAAATTGCAAAACACTTTTGTATACTTATTATGGTATTGCCTGATGGTCTGCATTTCCCAGTGTTAGATCACTTATGTAGAATGTGTAAGTCCTTAGGTTTCATCCTCAGCACAAGGAAAAAACAGAACTATGTGCCCAAAAGTGAGAATTTTACTATACATTCATGCACTAACAGTTTGTTCAACAATGCACCACACATGACAGGGCTCTGATTAGATTATAATGTAGCGTTTGCCTATAGGAAATACACGGTTGAAACAGAAAAGGAAACTACATTCGAACTGCAAAATTCAGTGAAGGGTTTAGCAGAAGTACTTTATAGAGCGCAATAATCTACTTAAAAAAATGTAAGGCTGAACGTTATAGATCAGAAGCAGACTGTATGTATCCAGTGTGCAAGAGGCTCTGGGTTCAATCTCCAACATTGGGAAAAAAAAGTTTGAAACACTGACCATTACCCACAAAAGCTTTCTACTAAGAGGGAGGAATATTCTGTGTATAATTTGCTTTATAAGCAAATATATGATGAAACACACAAACCAAGTCACAATGGACATATTTCTGATGTCCCATGCTTTAGTTAGTCTCAGCATTTGGAAGGCAGAGGCAGGCAGATCTCTGTGAGTTTGAGGCCAGCCTGGTCTACAGAGTGAGTTCCAGGACAAGCTCAAAAACTACAGCGAAACCCTGTATCGGGGAAAAAAAAAAGAGAGAGACTTAAGTAGATCCTTGAGAATATACTGTCCTCACAAGAGACAACAGCTCCACGTGTGTTACTGCCCCTACAGACCTTATAGTGGGACAAGATACAGAGGTGGAAAGTGGCAATTCTGATGATTCTGACCTTACATAGCCCTGGGCTGATTTTGTTTGTCTTGGTTTAACAAAAAGTTCAAAATGTAAACAAACAAAAAAAAAACCCTTACTGAATAATTACAATGTTTGTGCAACCATCCAATGAGTTTATACTTATACTGTGTTATTTAAAAAATCAAGTTAGCTGGGAGGTGGTGGTGTTCTCCTTTAATCCCAGGACTCAGGAGGCAGAGGCAGGTAGCTCTCTGAGTTCAAGTCCAGCTTGGTCTATAGAGTGAGTTCAAGGATAGCCAGGGCTGTTACACAGAACCTGTAAGGCAAATCTTAAAAGGTCTTATTAATAAAAAACCTGGAGCCAGACAGATATTTGGGTGAAAACTGAGAGATCAGAGGAATAGAACAAGCCAAGCCACAAGTTCTTACCACTAGGAAATCCTCAGCCCAATAGAGAACTACTTCCTGTATACTCATGCCTATATACCTTTCTCTGCCCTGCCATCTTACTTCCTCTCTCCACCCAGCTACATCACTTCCTCTTTACACGAAGCTCTATCACTCACTTCCTGTCTGTCTGTATTGACCTCTAGACCTCTATGGTTAACTAGTACTGGGATTAAAGGTGTGTGCCACCATGCCTGGCTCTATTCCCAGTGTAGCCTTGAACTCACAGAGATCCAGACAGATCTCTGCCTCTTGAGTGATAGGATTAAAGGTGTGTGCCACCACATCTGATCTCTATATCTAATTTGGTGACTGTCTCTGTTCTCTGATCCCCAGAAGAGTTTTACTCGAGTGTACAAATATCACATTTCCCCTTTTTTGTCTAAAATAAAAAAAGTTCATAGCTAATATAAGAAAACTATATATAAAGTACAATAACTATATACAATATATATAGTCAAGAATTACATTAACAATGTCCAGTCCATTTGACAAATCAGACAAAAACTCTATTATTCACCCTATTTTGCTGAGTCCAAAATGTTGTACCTAATTCATGTTCTACCCTAACTTGTATTACCAACTGTGAAATAAATATCTTTTGATGTCTTTCAAACTTATACATTTTACACCTCTGTAGTTTCTTTTCTGAATTAGTTAACAAGGAAAACTATAACTATCTAGTCTTCAACTCCCTCAGAGACCCAAGAAGGAAATAATATTACCTAGTAAAACAGGAAGTGCACACAAACAACTTCTAAGAAATGTGAGAAATGACAGAAACAGCTGGCTGCCTGGACAGTCACTTGAGGTTTCTCTGCAATGTTGGTGCCTTTACCTTCGACCTACAGGCCTAGCATATCTGACAGACTCATCTTTGAAGCAGGATTTTCTAAAGAGCCTTCCTACCTTGTCTTGGCAAAGATCGGCAGTCCTTTGTGTTGTGTCCTGCTTGTCCATTTTGGACAGCATACTGTCAGCAGTTGATGCGAGGGCATTTTCTTGCCCGGTGGCTAACTTTTGCCACAGTGAAAGTAAACTCCATATGGAGTTTCTTCAATGCCCATTATCTTCTCTAAAGTAGATTGGTGCTGACAGAAGACATGTCTCATTGTCATAATAAAAAAATAAAAATAAAAAAAACCTATGTTCTTTTTTTTTTTTGTTTTGTTTTGTTTTTCGAGACAGGGTTTCTCTGTAGCTTTGGAGCCTGTCCTGGACTAGCTTTATAGACCAGGCTGGCCTTGAACTCACAGAGATCAGCCTGCCTCTGCCTCCTGAGTACAGGGATTACAGGCATGCGCCACCACCGCCTGGCAAAATCTATGTTCTTAAAACATCTGAAAAGCCATATTCTGTAGATCTCTGAAGTGTCTGAGGATGTCTATATAAATAAATGTTTGACCTTGAAAACATACCTAATCTGACTACAAACTCAATTGTAATAACTACTAACTTTCATTTCTTTATATCCTAATTAGTTGGTAATAATAACTTTCAGGCTGGGCAGTGGTGGCACATGCCTTAATCCCAGCACTTGGGAGGCAGAGGCAGGCAGATCTCTGTGAGTTCAAGGCCAGCTGGTCTACAAAGCGAGTTCCAGGAAAGGATCCCAAAACTACAGAGAAACCCTGTCTCGGAAAAAAAAAAGAAAGAAAGAAAGTAAAATAACTTTCAAGGACTAGCAATTTGTATTACATTGTTAAATGAACTGTATAGGTACAACAATACCTTGAACAAGATAAGACATCTATGTACAGTATTTTCTAACAAAATCAATCTCAAATTTGTATCAATATACATAATTTATATAAATATCCAATCCAATGTAAAGTATTTAAAACTAGTAGTTGCTTTCTAAAAGTAGATTCAATAATTTACCCTTTTATCTTAACATCCAATTCAATGTAAAATATTTAAAAACTAGTTGTCTTTTAAAAGTAGATTTAATAATCTTTTTTATCTTAACAAAACTGTCTCGAAAAACCAAAAAAAAAATATCAAAAGTTAAATTTAAAACAAAAGCAGCCAACATGTGCAGTATTTATAAAGTTTATACTATTACATTAAATTCTCAGCTCCCCCCAATAGCTCACCCAGAGCAATGGCCTATACTGCAAGCTATATTCATGCCCCATAAAGATACACTGTTTTTTACTTTTGTGTATCTTTCCCTTTCATCATTTAAAGTTTATTTTATTTATATATGAGTGTTTTGCTTGCTTATATGTATGTGTACCATGTGCATGACTGGTGACCACAGAGGTCAAAAGAGGGCATCAGGCTGGAGGGATGGCTCAGTGGTTGGCCCAGTGGTTAAGAGTACTGCCTGTTCTTCTAGAGGCCCAGGGCTCAATTATCAGCACCCACACGGTATCTTACAATTGTCTGTAACCAGGTGTGCACATAGTGCAGAAACACACATGCAGATAAGACACCCATATACATATAAATACATAAACAAACAAACAAGTAGATGAGCAAGTAAATAAATAGAGTCAGGCGTGGTGGTGCATAACTTTAATCCCAGCATTTGGGATGCAGAGGCAGGCCTGATCCCTATGAGTATGAAGCCAGTCTGGTCTATATATGAGTTCCAGGATAGCCAGAGCTACACATTGAGACCCTGTCTTGGTAGAGAAGGAGGGGGAGGGTGGGGTGTCAGATTCCCTGGAATTGGTTATAAATGGATGTGAAGCCACCATGTGGGTGGTGGGAACCAAACCTCCTAGATCCTCTGTAAAAACAGGTACACTTAACTGCTGATCATTTTTTGTTTTATTTTATTTTAGTTTTTTTAGAATAGGGTTTCTCTATGTAACTGTCATGGCTGTCCTAGAATTTGCTCTGTAAACCAGGCTGGCCTGGAATGCAGAGATATGCCTGCCTCTGCCTCCTTAGTGCTGGGATTTAAGGCCTGTATCACCACCGCCCAGCCCCTGCTGGTTTGTTTTGTTTTGTTTTAAATGCTGAGTACTAAACTAAACTACAGGCTCCTTCCTTGCCTATGAGCTTTTGCTGCTAATTCAACTAAGCTGCAACAAGGCCTATTCCCAAGTCTTTGTGTTCCTGTTTATCTCACTCTTCCTTGTCCTTGATGAACCTTATATGCCCATTTATAAATGTCTTCCCATTACAAATTCAATTCTCACATTCCGGCCAACCCAATTAGTGAGGCAATCTAGACAGCTGGGATTCTGTAAGGTCATTCATCTACTTACTATTTCTGTTAGTGTCTACTTCTGACCATATCTGCTCACCACAGTCTCATCTGCATGGAACAGGCCAAGGGTGAGCAGAAAGCTTCATGTGGCCTCTATCTGAATGGCATTGATCTGCATAGTAGCAACTCATGTGAATTAGAACTACACCTAAGTACACTGGTTAGGCCATCACCCTGCCCACACTTTAGCATTGGGTCCCTGAGAACTTTCCATATTGGGATATTTTATCATTTATTGGAAAATAAAACTTGGGGATAAATATTAAGGAATAAACCTGAGTCTACTTCCTTCATCTAAGTGAGTGCAACCCCTTGGCCCCACTTCTTCCTTTTCTGTGTGCTTCTCTTTCTCCTTAGTCTGCCAGAGAACTCATGGCCCATTCCAGTCAGCTGAATGTGTACTTTACCCTCCAAACAAAAGTCGGCTCCATTGGTGGTGGTCTCAGAGCAATCAACATGAGCAAATCTCCCCTAACATTTCAGCCTGGCAAATATTGAGACTCTTATGTTTGATCTATAGAAAGGAGGGATACTTACAGTACTCTCCAGTAATTCAGATCCCCTTTCTCAAAGGCATACCACCTCTCTAGAATATGACTTCAGATCTAAATAAAATCTTCCCATTCTAGTCATTTCCCCATTCACCTTCTCTATTTGGTAACTGGGAAGCAAGTATGTTTGTTGCCTTTCAACATTTATCCCTCTCTGGAGTTCTTTAAGGATCAGTAGCAGTCTACGGCCATACCACCCTGAACAGCACCCGATCTCACCTGATCTCGGAAGCTATGCAGGGCTGGGCCTGGTTAGTACTTGGATGGGAGACCACCTGGGAATACTGGGTGCAGTAGGCTTTAAAATTTTTAAATAAAAAAAAATTTTAATTTTAAATTTTTAAAAAGGAACAGTAGCAATTCCATTTCTAGCTGATCTTATAGTTTTTGAATAAAATTTCATCATGTCTAAGCAAAGTTAATTGTTTGGAGAAGCTTAGCATCCTGGTAGAGCCTTATATACTGGGGGTTTCAATCTGTCCTCCATCTCCTTACTTAACAAAGCCATGTAAAGCCTGCTTTTCCTACAGTTCTTATTTCCCCGTGCAGAACAGCAGGTTTTCACTCTCCTTACTCTGTGCATGTGTGTGTGTGTATGTGTGTGTGCACATTAGGGATGTCACCTAGGGTCTTGAACACACTAGGCACTCTACCACTGAGCTACAAGCCCTAGTCCCATCCCCATCATATTTTTTAAAAAACTCTATATATCTAGGGTATGTGCCAATGCCTCTCAGCATTCTCATTTCCTGACTTTCCTAAAGTTGAAGATGATAAGCTTGAAGATGATCAAACATATTATGTCAAGCCAAGCAGGCTCACATATATTTAATAATACCAGCAACTCAGGAGGATAAAAAGAAATGGTAAATTTGAAAAACAGCCCAGGCAACTTGATGATACCCCATTTCAAATCTTAAAGCAAAGGGGTCTGGAGAGATGGCTCAGTGGTTAGGAGTACTTGTTACTCTTGCAGAGGACATGAATACAATTCCAAGCACCTATATAGTGTCTCACAACTACCCATAACCCCAATACCAGAGGATCTAACAGGCACATATGTAGTGCACATACATACATGCAGGAAAAACATTTATACACATAAAATAAAACTAAATCTAATGAGAAAAAATTTAAGTAAAGCAAAGGATATAGTTTAGTATTAGAATATGTGCCTAGTATGCAAGAGACCCTGGGTTCAAGGCCTGGTACCACAAAAATATTTAATGCTCACATACACATAAACATAAATACACACACACACACACACACACACACACACACACACACACACACACACACACACACACACACACACCCTCACTTGCCTCCATATTTCACTCTCCTTAACTTGGATCCAAAAAATCCAAGATCATAACTGGCTGTTTTCTGGAAAGCTAAAATCCGGACAGGTAGAATACTAATGCCTACTAAAGCACAACATGCCAAGTGATTAAGAGAGTAAAAATACCTTAAACACCAAATCTTGAGTCTTTGGGCCTAAAGCCAGGTGAGAATGACTATCTTCAAACCTAGCATGAAAATCCACACACTCACATGGTAGCACTGTCTGAATGGCCCCCCAAATTCATGTGTTTAGCTTAATCTCCATTGTGATAATACTAAGAGGTAGAGTAGGGCCTACTGGGAAATCATTAACCTTTGAAGGCTCTGCCCTCATAAATGAATTAGTGTCTTATAAAGGTCCACAGGAAACTAACTTGGGCTTTTATGTTGTTAGCATGTGAGAACAGTGTTCCTCCCCTTCAGAGAATACAAATGCAGCATCAAGGTATCATTTCAGAAGCAGAATGCAGCCCTCACTAGACACCAAGCCTCTCCATGCATTGATTCCAGATGCCCCAGCCTCAAGAACAGTGAGAAATGCACTTACTACCACAGAACAAATGGACTAAGACACTTGGCCCTCAACAACAGAGCAACCAACATTTTAGGTATGATTTTACTGTTTGAACAATGCTGGGGATCAAACCCAGGGTCTTGCACATACCAGGCACATCCTTTACTACTGAGCTATATTCCCAGCCTATTATTGATATCCTTTAAATACTTTTCCACCTGCCCTAACCTGAGCATGTCTGTCTACTTCTCTGCTAGGCCCTTAGATTAAAGACCATGGGTGAAACCAGAGGCAGAAAACAGGGCTCCAGACACTAATACGCATTATCACCTCATCTAATCTTTGTGGTGGGTATTGTGTTCCCTGAAATATTGTGTGTTCCCAAAAAAAACCTATCTGGGGTCAGAGAACAGACAGCCACTAGAACAAAGCCAGAAATGGTGGCTAGAAAATGGGAAGAGTAAGCCATAACAGAAGTTGGGCAGTGGTGGTACACACCTTTAATCCCAGCACTTGAGAGGCAGAGCTTGCCAGATCTCTGAGTTCAAGGCCACTTTAGAAACAGCTAAGCATGGTGACCCAGAAATCCAACCTTTAATCCCAGGGAGTGGGGGCAGAAAGAGAAAGGTATATAAGGCGTGAGGACCAGGAACTAGAGGAGTAAAGCATGTAGTTAGTTAAGCATTTGGTTGGTTAAGCGTTCAGGCTTTGGAGCAACACAGTTCAGCTGAGATTCATATGGAGGAGGACTCAGAAGCTTCCAGCCTGAGGAAACAGGATCACCTGAGGAACTGGCAAGGTGAGATAGCTGTGGCTTGTTCTGCTTGTCTGATCTTCCAGCATTCACCCCAATAACCTGCCTCGGGTTTGTTTTTATTAATAAGAACCTTTAAGATTCCTGCTACAAATCTTACCCCATCAGCCACCCTTGCAGCCTTAGATTACAACATGATCTGGATACAAATTTACACTAGGGAAGGCCCTGAGGACAGGGTCAGTCTCAACACATTCATGTTACTTCTGCCCACTCTACACAACTCAGTACCTTATATACAAAAGGCCCCAAACTAGTTAGTCCCTTATGAGATGGGCTCCAAAGATCCTTTCCCAGAGGTAAAGCTTTGCCACTTACTTCAATCGACAAGCAAACAAAGCATAAGATGGTAATACATCTGACCTACTACAAAATATAGTAAGACAGAGCTTAATAAGTTCAAGGCCAGCCTTGCTTACACAGTGAGTTCCAGGATAGCCAGTAATATTCAGTAACAGTGTCTCAAAAAAAAAAAAAAAGGTTTTCTGGAATTTGTTCAACCCCCTCCCAATCTCCATGCTGCCTCTGGAGGTCAGGAGGCAATTATGTGGTTTATCAAACACAAACCAGGACACACAATGAGGAATTAAAGCCACAGGAGAAGGCCAAACTACACAGCTCTATACTCTTGGTTAGCCCACAACTTCTTCCACAAGTCTCTGACCCCTCCCTACTCACAAGGACAGCAGCAAGGAAAAGCCAGCAATATAGAGATTCCTCTGAGCACGGAAAAGCTTCATGTGGAAGTGCTCCATGGCACCTGGATTGTTCTGGAGGTTCACCTTTTCTGTCACATCGTCATATTTTCGGATCTCACGTACAGCATCTATGGTAGAACAGAGATGGCCATTTGACAAGGAAAACAGTTAACAAGACTCCTTTCCTTCAAATCCAAGTACTAATTCTTATACAACCTTTGTGGGAGGTTTTATCAAAAGTTCTCAACCTTAGACCTCCATTTAACCTTTTAAAAACCAAGCCTACCCTACTCTAGTTAGATCATGAGCTTGTATTACACTTCAAGATGCTGCTATTCAGGGTTGAAGCATTGCTGGCAATGGAGATAGATTCCCTTTCCCATGATACTCCCAACCTCAGTTTGTCAATTTCTCTCAAGTTGGACTGCCAGCCACTTAACTGATCAGTCAGGGGTCCTGTTGGTAGAAAGCTCACAAAACCTGTCCAGGAGGCATTGGCAACAGTGAGCATTATTATGTTTTACTTAATTAAGAAGAACTTCATGGGCTGACAAAATGGCTCTGTGGGTAAGGGTACTTGCCATTAAGCCTGACCACTTGAGTTCAAACCCCAAGACACACATGGACAGAAGGAGAGAACTGACTCTTGCTAGTTGTCCTCTGACCTCCACATACACACTGTGGCATGCATGTGTCCCCTACCATCAATAAACTGTAATTAAAGGCTTTTTTAAAAGAGGAATTCATGTCCATCAAAAATTCAAACAGAAAAATTATAAAAAGAAGAAATCTCTTAATACAATCACCTATAGCAGGATATCTATATGTATAAATACACAGCTATCAGATTTAAAGTCATTTGGTCATATCACTCTATGTTATCTTTATAACATACATTTGTCACTGAAATTATCTTCAATCTGTGTTTCCTGTCCATCTTCCTCACAGCAGACTACAAACTGACAGCAAAAGCCTTCTCCTCTATATACCCTAGTGCTTAACACAGGGCACATAGCAAAAACTATGAGTGAGTGAACAGCCTCTGCTCCCACAAGAGCCACTGTCAGATGCACAGTGCTCTGGCTTAATAATATATGTCCTCAGAATCTTTGGTCTGTAATACAGATATGGAACCTTAGTGTGTCTACTAATCTCTCCCACCACTTACCTCAAAAAGGAATTTAGCAGGGCTTGGTGGCATACACCTTTAATCCCAGCACTAGGGAGGCAGAGGCAGGAAGATCTGTGAGTTTGAGGCCAGCCTGGTCTACAGAGTGACTTCTAGGTCAGCCAAGGCTACATACAATGACACACTCTCTCCCACCACCACCACCAAAAAATAGGGGAAAATTTTTTTGAAGTCAGCACATAAAAATCTACCTGAAGAGCTGAACATGGTGATGTATATACCTATAAACCTGGCATTTGAAAGACTGAGACATGAGAGTCACAAGTCATAGCTAGCCAGGGCTACAGGATGAGACCCTGTCTCAAACAAATGACTAAAAACAAAACAAAACAAAATCTATCTGAAGGAGGCTCTTAACACACCTCTATGTGAGACAGGCAAGATATCATTGTCTGTTCAGTTTGCAGTTTCTAGTTTGAGACTACTTGGTTTTCAAGCTCATCTTGCATTACAAAATGTGCCTGCCCTCCTAGCATCTTTGCATTAAATCTGTGCCATGAAGCAAGCACTCAAGTGCTGACAGTAGGATATAACACACCTGATAGAAAATAAAAAAACATTAGCCAGGCAGTGGTGGCGCACGCCTATAATCCCAGCACTCGGGAAGCAGAGGCAGGTGGATCTCTGTGAGTTTGAGGCCAGCCTGGTCTACAAAGCAAGGTCCAGGACAGGCTCCAAAGCTACAGAGAAACCCTGTCTCGAAAAAACAAAAAATTCATACCCTCAGGTTCAGCAATTCTACCTCTATGAATTTATCCCACAGATTCTTTTGTATACAAATGTGTTGTGGGGATGTTCAAGTATGTCAAATATGTTGTTCTGATTGGTTAAAATAAATAAAGCGCTGACTGGCCAGTAGCCAGGCAGGAAGGATAGGGTAGGCGGGACAAGTAGGAGGAGAACTGTGGGAGATGGAAGGCTGGGTGGGAGAGAGCTGCCAGCCGCCACCATTAAAAGTGAGATGTAAGGTACTAGGGTAAGCCATGAGCCACGTGGCAACTTACAGGCTAACAAAAATGGGTTAATTTAAGATGTAAGAATCTCCTACTATACAAATGCAAGGATGCCTATTATAAAGTGGGAATTAGCCAGGCAGTGGTGGCGCACGCCTGTAATCCCAGCACTCAGGAGGCAGAGGCAGGTGGATCTCTATGAGTTCGAGGACAGTCTGGACTACAGAGCTAGTCCAGGACAGGCTCCAAAGCTACAGAGAAACCCTGTCTCGAAAAACCAATAAAATAAAATAAAGTGGGAATTAAACTGGTATCATTATGGGAGAAAATGATGCATTCTTTAAAAAGAATGCAATTGCTATCAAAAGATGTCTTAAAGTACAGCATATAAATGGAAAAAGCACAAAGAAAATGTATATGATTCCCGGTTGGTTGTAAATATTTCAACACAAAGTATTCATGATGATTAACTATGTAATATATGTTACAAGGGGTTGTTAAGTGTTTAAAGTTTGCATTTAAAAATATCCATTATTTTTATAATTAGAAAATATAATTAGAGAGGGAGGGGGAGAGAGAGGGGGAAGGGAGGGAAGGAGAAAGAGGGAGGGAAGAAAGAGAGGGAGGGAAGAAGAAAGAGGGAGGGAGGGAGGGGAGGGGGGAGGGGAGGGGAGGAGAGGAGAGGAGAGGAGAGGAGAGGAAAGAAGAAGAAAAAAAAGAAAAGAAAAGAAAAGAAAAGAAAAGAAAAGAAAAGAAAAGAAAAGAAAAAAGAAAAGTTCTGGACAAAGAGCTAGACATAGTTTCCTAGTCCCACAGTCTCTCAGGTGGGCCTGTGCTCAGCATACAAAGGCAAGCACTAGCTGCTGCCTGCGAGCTTGAGCCAGGCACCAGTGCAGAACCATGCAGGGGATGGACTAGCCCTTTAAGATTTGACAGAGAGATGGCTCCGCAGTTAAGAGCTGCTCTTCCAGCAGTCCTGAGTTCAATTCCCAGCAACCACATGGTGGCTCACAACCATCTGTAATGAGATCTGGTGCCCTCTTCTGGCCTGCAAGAACACATACAAATAGAGCACTGTATACATAATAAAATAAAATAAATCTTAAAAAAAAAAAACGATTTGACTTTTGAGGCCTGAAAACTCTGCAGATGCACAAAACATCAGTTCCAAACCAAGAAAATCTCTAAACAGATATAGTATGCTTTAAAATGTGCTTAGATACTGAAGAAAATAAATAGGTATAGAATAAATAGTTCGAAAATATTAAGTCTTTAAAAAGTAAAGAAATATAAAAAGAATAAACCACGTAAGGATAGGAAAAACACAGGGTATCTGGACCCTGTATAGTGTTTTATTGACTTTGAATTTTTTAAATGCTAATGAACAAAAATGACAGCTGCTGAAAGATGTTGGATTGTGGAAAAAACTGTTGAATTGAACCAGCCTATACATTTTAAAGATGCCTTAACTTCAGAACAGAAGTCAGGAAATACGTTGTATTGGAGGAGAAGTTATACCTTTATTTCCACACAAAAAGCTATGGGTCTCTTCAAAATTAATGAAGATCAGATTTGATTGGGGGAGACCTCCTGAGAATCTTGGCTACAAACATAAAGAAAAAAATAAAAGACTATAGGACATATATATACTGATTTCTTTACATGAGAACAGCTCTGAGACTGGATGAAACAAGGTAAATCTTGTTGGCTAGAGAATCTTCATGACTTAGTATTACATGCCATCCTTTCATATGGCATGGATAGAGGTTTGGTTATGCAGTCCAAACAGACTTACAAAGTTTATGTATGTCTTTTACCTGCTCAAACATAGAACAAAAAATCATCTTTAGCTGACTTGGTATGCACTGTACATTCCACACTTGTGGTTTTTTTATTGATTTATTTTCTAATTTTATGTGCATTAGTATTTTGCCTACATGTATGTCTGTGTGAGGGTGTCAGATCCCCTGGGGGTAGAGTTATAGGCAGTAGTAAAATGCCATGTGGGTGCTGGGAATTGAACCCAAGTCCTCTGGAAAAACAGCCAGTGTTCTTAACCACTGAGCCATCTCTTCAGCCACCCCCCATACTTGTGTTAATGCAGATATATATGTTATCTTTAAAAGTTTATGTTTTCAGAAAAAAAAAACAGATACAAATAAAAATAAATAGCCCAGGTGATCCAGCCTCTCAGAATGCCTCTGCTGCACTTTCCTCAAAATTCTACATCTAAAACAACTTCAAAACTGCTACCTGAGATGGTCTAGCCTCACAGATTGCTCCAACCAGGACTTCAGATAAGCTCTACACTTTCCCATCACACAAAAACTAAACAAAAATAATACAGCTAGCTCTCCCAGGACTTGACCATTATCCCAATTTTCTCAAGGTCCCCTAAAGATGCTGTTGCCCTCAGACAACAGGAAGCAGTCTAAAGAACATGATGCCCACATTCCCAAAAGGTAGGGTAGGTGGTTTCTGGTACTTCAGTGGATGTTTCTCATTGTTTGGGGCGGGGGTGGGTGGGTGGTGGTGTTAGTTGCAAGTTGTTATGGTCATAGTCAGAAAAACACTAAACAAAAGAGACTGGATTCAAGGATCTCTTTCTGAAAAGAAAAAAAGGGAGATATAGGAAAAGGTAGACTATTGAATCTACTTTAATCCAAAAAAACAACTATTACTCTCAAAATATTTTGTACTGGTATGGATTTTGGTTTATTGATACAAATTTAAAGTTAATTTTGTTATACTGTATGTATATTTCTACTCTTGTTTAGGGTATTGTGCTTATGCAGCTCATTTAAAAATGTAATCTATAATTAAGAAATACAGATTAATAGTCATCTATAATAGTCAAACTTAGTCATGTTATGTTTTCAAGGTCATACACAGATATATTTTTTTTAATAATTTCTAAGTTTTATTTATTTATTATGTATACAGAAGAGGGCACCAGATCTCATTACAGATGGTTGTGAGCCACCATGTGGGTGCTGGAAATTGAACTCAGGACCTCTGGAAGAGCTGTCGGTGCTCTTAACCTCTGAGCCATATCTCCAGCCCAAAGCTGCTGCTGCTGCTGCTTCTTTTTTTTTTTGAGACAGGGTTTCTCTGTGTAGTTTTGGTGCCTTTCCTGGATCTCGCTCTGTAGACCAGCAGGCTGGCCTTGAACTCACAGAGATCTGCCTGGCTCTGCCTCCCGAGTGCTGGGATTAAAGGCATGTGCCACCACCACTGCCCAGCTACAGATTTTTATTTAGATAAAAATATTTAGATTATTTATTATATATTTATATAATACTTAGATATTATATTTAGATAGATGGTCTTCAAAAACTTCAAAGACCTATGGGATATGGCATTTAATATGTTTCATAACCTAAGGCTTCTCGTAACAGTGAGACAATCTGCTCCTGGCAACATCAATTTACTTCAGAGAAGATGAAAGGCATTAAAGAAACTCTGTATGGAGTTTGTTTTCTTTATGGAAAAAGCTAGCCATATAGACAAAAAGAACTTCCCTTGCCTCAGTTGCTGACAGTATACTTTCCAAATGCCAAGACCAGGTAAGACAGTCCTTCAAAATCCCCTGCTTCACAGGAAAGTCTGTCACATATGCTAGGCCTGTAGCCCAGAGTTGGATGCCCCAATGTTGCAGAGGAACTTCGGGTGACTTTCTAGACAGCCTGATATCCCTGTCATTAGGTAACATTTCACCCTTCTGTGGTCTTTGATGGAGTTAAAGACTAAATAGTTAAACTTACAGTTTTCCTTAGTTATGACAGAAAGCAAATTTTGTATAAAACTTAAGACACCAAGATAAAATAAATAATAGGTTATGTTCTCTAATTTTGCCAAATACAAACAAACTGAATATTGTAACTGTAATTCTCACCTGATAACTGTTTTTGTTGTATATAATTTTACTATGTTAAAGTTAAAACCTTCCTTTTTTAGACAAAAGGGGGAAATATGGAATAATCCTTCTGTATACTATGTGAATATATGTCATTGTGATTGGTTTAATAAACAAGCTGACTGGCCAATAGCTGAACTTGATAAAGTTAGGCAGGAAAGCCAAACTGGAGAATGATGGGATAAGAAAATGTGGAGTCAGAAGAGTAGCCAGACAAACAGTGAACAAAGGAGTTGGACACACAAAATGGGATAGAGGTAAAAGCCATGAGCCTTGGGGAAGCATATAGATTAATAGAAATGGATTAAGTTGTAAGAGCTAGTTAGTAACAAGCCTGAGATATTGGCTGAGCAGTTACAAATAATTATAAGCCTCAGTGTGGTAATTTGGAAGCAGCTGCTGGGATGGAAAAACTTTGCCTACAGTTTTCCTTGTTGCCAAATTCAGAAAAGAAACTTACATAAAAGATGTAAAGTTTATAAGGTTGAAAGACACTAAAGCTTGTTTATCCAAGAAAATGTTTGAAGATCTAAAAAGATATTTTTAGGATGGTAATACAAGTTATGATAGAAAGTGGTTTAGGTATAAAACTTTGGACTCACAAAGAAAGGATAAATAATAGAGTATTTTCTCTGAATATGCCAAATAGAAATAAACTGGACATTATGAATCTAATTCTTACCTGATAATTGTTCTTACTGTAAATAGTTTTACTATGTTAGCGTTAAAAGCTTTCCTTTTTATTTAGACCAAAAGGGGGAAATCTGGGGTATTTGTATACTGTGTGAAGATGTATTGCTGTGATTGATGATATAAAACATTGAACAGCCAATAGCTAGGAGGAGAGTATAGAAGGGACTTCTGGGCAGAGAGAGAACTCTGGAAAGAAGAAAGGAGTAACCAGCCAGACATGAAGGAAGCAGGATGGGTGGTACAGAGATGGGGTAATGTAGATGGAGAGTTTCTCTCCAGGTCCCGCCAAGTGCTATGGGATGTTCTGTATGTTAAATGTGTTGCTCTGATTGGTTAATAAATAGAACACTGATTGGCCACTAGCCAAGCAGGAAGTATAGGAGGGACAAGGAGAGAGGAGAATTCTGGGAAGTGGAAGGCTGAGTTAAGGAGACGCTGCCAGCCACTGCCATGACAAGCAACATGTAAAGATACCGGTAAGCCACAAGCCATGTGGCAACTTATAGATGAATAGAAATGGGTTAATTTAAGATAGAAGAACTAGATAGCAAGAAGCCTGCCACGGCCATACAGTTTGTAAGCAATATAAGTCTCTGTGTGTTTACTTGGTTGGGACTGAGAGGCTGTGGGACTAGTGGGTGAGAGAGATTTGTCCTGACCCCTAACTGTGGGCCAAGCAGGACTGGAGAAAACTCCAGCTACAGGGTAACAAGCCACATAAAAGAATACAGATTATGGTTGGGGATTAGCTCAGTGGTAGAGTGCTTGCCTAGCAAGCGCAAAACCCTGGGTTCAATCCTCAGCTCAAAAAAAAAAAAAAAAAAAAAAAGAATACAGATTAATATATAAGAACTCATTAGGTACAAGCCTAAGCTAAGGCTGAGCTTTCATAATTAATAAGTCTCATTATTTGTAGGCTGATGGTCCCAATGAAAAAGTACTACTACACTAACTATTATAGCTTGGCATTTCATGAAGTTCAACTTAAGCAAGACCTATATACACCCTATTGGCTCCTACGCTAGAAGCTACTCAGACCATAAGTGGAAAAAGCTGCCTCATGGAGTCTTGCTAAAAACATTTCAAAAGGTATGAGAGTAGCTGGCACCCAACAGCTGTGCCTGTAATCTATAGGCACATTTGACCTATTCAGAGGAAGTCTTGCCTAAACAAATCCCATCAAGCACTGAACATTAAGGGAAAATGCCCAATGCTGCAGGGAGTAGGTGAAGCTATGCGGAATACTAACTCACACTCTACCCTGCAGTGTTTCTGCTAGGAACTTGAGGAAAGGAGTACTCTATGACTATGTGGGTTATCACATCTCTGAAACAGGACTTGATGTTTACAACAGAGTTAAAAAAAAAAAAAAAAAAGAGTCCAAGCAAGGGAACAGACTGATAGCTCACTACAGCAAAACAACAAACATTCAACAGCCAGACAAGAGCTTTATTGGTTCCCTGTCTCTATATGGGCTCACTACCACCTCACAGAAAAATGTTCCCCTTCCATCTTTTTTGTTTTTTGAGACAAGGTCTATGTAACCCAGGCTATCCTGGAACTTTCTATGTAGACCAGACTGGCTTCAAACAGAGATCCACCTGCACCTACTTCTTGAGTGCTGGGATTAAAGGCAAGCACCAACTTGCTTGTCTCCCCTTCCATCTTAATACCACCTATCAAGGCCACAGACCTGAGCCTGCCTTCTAACCCATTTATCTTTCAAAATCTTGTGGATAATGCATGTTAATGCTGAAGTTTACAATACTATACAACTGAACAACCTGGAAAGACTCTACTTCTATGCATATGCAAAGAGATCTCAGTTCTGTCTCTAAGACATGCAGTCAAACACCTAGTTTTCTACCTACACTATAGGATAAGGCAGAACCCCATTTCCAGCTAGGCCATTTAATTAGTCTGTCTTGTACTTGGAAGCCCTGTTTCACCAGGCATGCTGGTACATATATGTAACCCCAGCACTTAAGCGACTGAGCCAGGTGTTTAATGCCAGCCTAGACTACAGGGTAAGACCCTATCTCAAATAAAAGAAAAAAAACTCATATTTTTTTCTTTTATTAATGATTTTATGTGTATCAGTGTTTTGCCTGCGTGTATGTCTGTGTGAAGGTATCAGAAGCTCTGGAACTAGAGTTACAAACAGTGTTGAGCTGCCATGTGGGTGCTGGAAATTGAACTCAGGTCCTCTGGAAGAGCAGCCATTGTTCTTAACTCCTGAGCTATCTCTCCAACTCTGTCATGTCTCTTAAGGCACACATTTCTTTAATCTCAGCACTTTGAAGGCAGAGGCAGAGGCAGACAGATCTCTGAATTTGGGGCCAGCCTGGTCTACAGAGCAAGTTACAGGACAGCCCAGGCCACATAGAGAGACCCTGTCTCAAACAACAAAAAATAATAATAACAATGACAAATAAACAAAAAGTAAAAGACAAAATAAATTTTAAAAGATGATGTCAGGCTTCAAGTGAGAAGACCACACTGTTGCCTACATGACTAAAAAGCAGCACTATCTGGACCAATGTCACAGGCCATTTAGTTCTCTCAGCACCAGTTTTAAAATAACTAGAGTACCCTAGAAACACAGGTGGTCATAAGAGTATATAAAAGCCACTGAGTGTAAGCCCACATAGACTGCTATAGTAACCTCTTGAAATGAAAGTCTTGCTAATAGCACTTCCTTCACAGATGAACGAAAGGGCATTTAATTAGTTTGTCTCTGAGAAGGTAAAACTTGTTTTCTATCCACCCAATGTGATACAGGGCTTTAGAAGCCATGACACAGGATCTTGTCGGCAGCAACCTCTACTGCAGCTCACTCACCAATGACCAACAGCACAAGGATGATGATGAGAACCACAAAGAAGGTGTTGCCATAGGTCACTACCAACTCGACCAGCCGGGATTTGAAAATCTTCTGCCATCTGTTAAGGAGATGAAGAGAGACACTAAAGAAGCCGCACTTTTGTAATCCAAACCCTGAACAAAATGGAAAGATAGCTTGGTGCTCTTCTCCAATGGCCCAGAGGCTTGTATAAAATCAGTCTCAGTTGCTTATATATTTCTCCTATTTATAAAGTTCAAGAGTATTTAGTGAAAAGATGTTTTTCAGGACTAGAGAGATAGTTCAGCAGTAAAGAGCACTGGCTGCTCTTCAGAGAATCCAGGTTAAATTCCCAGCACCCATGTGGCAACTCACAACTGTCTGTAACTCCAATTCTAGGGGGGGTCCAACATACTCACACAGACATACATGCAAGAAAAACACCAATGCACATGAAATATATATATATATATACATATATATATATATGTATATATATATATATAAACAAACAAACAAATAAATAAATAAAGGATGTTTGTCCACCTGCAGAAAAACCTAGAAAATTAGTCTTAAAACAATGGCAGTCTCTAATAAAGGAAATACTTTTCATTGTACTTTTCTTTGTAGTAGTTCAAGTGCCTGCCACAAACACAGTTTATTCCTTTTGTCTTTCTCCCCTCCCCCCTTTTTTGGAGCTGAGGATCGAACCCAGGGCCTTGTGCTTGCTAGACAAGCGATCTACCACTGAGCTAAACCCCAACACGCTTTCTTTTTATCTTTTTTTTTTTTCCTGACACAGGGTCTCATTATGTAGCCCTGACTGTCCTGGAACGCACTATGTAGACCAGGCTGGCCTTGAACTCAGAGATCTACCTGCCTCTGCCTCCCTGTGCTGGAATTAAAGAAGTGTGCCACTATGCCTGGCTTCCTTTTGTCTTTCTAATATGTAACAATCTTTTTTTTGTCTAGACTCTTACCACCCTAGGTTATAAAAACTCCATTTTCATGAACAAATATTCAAGATATGGCTCTAAAAAGCCTTCAGAAGGCGTTCCATGCTGTTAAAAATCAGCAAGCCAGGATGATCATGGTGGTGCACACCTTTAATCCCAGCACTTGGGAGGCAGAGGCAGGCGGATCTTTATGAGTTCGAGGCAAGACTGGTCTACATTGCAAGTCCCAAGCCTACATACTGAGGCCCTGTCATCAAACCACCTTCATCATCAGATGCAGAGTTAAAAATCAACAGTTGGTTTGCTAGAAACATTACATGGCGTGGTTCTGAATTTGCATTTTGTACATGACATGGCATGGTTCTGAATTTGCATTTAGTGTTTTAAGTTTGTCTTAGTCCCTGCTTCCTTCTCCTTTTTCACTTTTTTCTATGTGTTTGTATCTATATGTGGATACACATGTGTTCTAGTCTATGCACAGGAGTGTGAGGGCCTTAGGTGGGTGTCTTCTCTAATCATTCTCCACTTTATTTTTTTTCAAAGGTCTCACTAAACCCAGAGCTTACTGATTCTGCTAGACTGACTAGGATCCTCCTAGTCTTTGCCTCTAAAGCACTATATTACAGGAGTGTGTCACCCTGTCCAGCTTTCACATGGGTGGTAGTGATCAAGCTCAGATCCTCATATTTGTACAGTAAGCACTGTACTAACAAGCCATCTCCCTAGCCCTTATCATTTTCAGACAGGGAGGGTCTCATGGCTAGCTTCAAATTTGTTATGTAGCCAAAATAGGCCTTGAAGTGATCCCACCTTCACCTCCTGAGTGGTGGAACAAAGTTGTCCTAGAAAGTATCCAAGACTATAGCCTCACCAGTGTTTTGGTCTCTGTATTTCCTGTAAATTAAATGCCAATGTGGGTTTTGGCAAGAATATTCCTTAGATATTATTAACTGTGGTGACTTTATGACATCTTAATTTAAATAAAGATAGTATGTTGTTGTACTATGTATAATTTAACAATTAGTACCCAATTAACTTTTAGCAAATCCTGTTTGTTAAAAGGAAATAAATATGGCTTCATCCTTCATAGGCTGAGTAATGCTCATGAGCCTGCTAAGCAATGCCAGTAAAAGCTAGTTAGGAGGACAAAAGTCAGCAAATCAACAATGTAAGCTAGTGGTGCAAGTATTCTGAATTCCACACAACCATCCCCCATAGCCCTGAGGCCTAAGAGTAGGCAAGAGACTATTATTCACAAAACTAAAGCTAGATCTTCCTTTGCAAAGACCAAATGCACAGGAAAGGAACTGAAGGTGACAAAGCAAAGCAGTGAGCAGGATTAAAAAAAAAAAAAACCACTGCTGCCACCCTCATCTAAGACAGGTTTTACTTGTTTCCATTTAGCCCCAATCTCAGGGTCCACCAACTCTGCACACAGAAACTATAAGGTTCAGAGTTAGATAGGCACCCTCCCCATATGCTTGTCTTATTGCTCTACTAGCCATACCTTTTGGGAGAAATGAAGGGAATGCAGAGAAGCAACACAGCAAAGACCTCTGCATAGAGGAAGGTGGCAACAGCAGTCCACTGCAGACTCATCCTGTGACTGAAAGGCTTCCAACAGAGAGATGGGAGCTTGTTTCCTGGTAGGTCAGAGGGAAAGAAGGAACCATGTGAGCTGGGCAGCCAATGACATCTAGTTCAAGGACCCTGGAGAAGCTGGGGCTGCTACTCTTCACAACAGATTCCAGCACTCTGCTTCAGAGCTTTTGAAGACCTAGCTGAAACAGGTCTTAACCCAATAGGGATACTTGGTCAATGATGCTTGAAAGGGACTGTAAAGTCAGCCTAAGACACCCCAAGACCAGGTTCTCAGCACAAAGGAGATTTATTTGCCCCAGAGGGACAAAGACAAGAGACAGAGATCTAGGGAGAAGGGAAAAGGAACAAGGGGGAGGGAGAAGGAGTATTTCTCCCCCTGGGACAAAGGACTGCCTCTGGATAGAGAGGAGACAAGACATGCCCCATAGGCAAATGGCAGTTTATAAAGGGAAAAGGAGAAATCCTGTGTTAGAATGAGTTGGTTAATTTTGAATGGATATGTTAATGAGGTTAACTAAAAGGGGGCTTTTGATTACTTCAATACTTTGATAGCTGGACCTTGGTAGTCAGCCTCAGGAAGAGGTAATGGCCAGATAAGGGAATAGACCTTGGTGGCTGGCTTTGAGAATGTAATCTAGCCGTTTTTAGTAAGGAAGAGGGAATGGGAAAGGGCAAGACCTGCCATGCTGGGGCCTGATAGAGCCCCTCCAATGTTAACCAGTCAACGAGCTTCCCTAGACTGGGATAGTTACTTATGACCCTCAAGCATGTGTGTTACCACGACAAGGTACCTTTGTTGATGATTCCTTTCGGGGGGAAAGGGGAGGTTCCAAGGGATTCCCTAGACCTGTTTAACTAAGAAAATGTTTCTCATAAAAACAGTGCATGAACAGAAGCACCCCCTTGGGCTCCCTTCCCAGACCAGAAGCCTCTGCAGGAGCTACATGTTTTCAGTCGCTGCTACAATGCGCCTGGGACTACAAATGTTCATAATGTGCACCTTCTGCAAACGCCACTGCCTCGGCCACTGCACAAGCAAGAGGCACATTCCTCCCCCAATACCTGGGAGGGACGGATAACCCATCAATCTCCCGCTGAAGCTGCTTTTTGGGAACTAAACAGGCCTTCTGACGGCTCCTGCGGATACATGAAGTGTGAAGAATTAACATACCCTCAAAAGGCCCACAAGAGCGACTCCTAGAGGGCAGGAAATCAGGCCAAAAGCAAATGCAGGTCTCCACAGAACACCTCGAAGCCTTACCTGGAGAAAGTTCCAGAACCAGAAAGTCTCGCCCAAGCCAAAAGGACCAACCTCCTAACAGCCTTAGTACGCCACAATGCCACCCAGGTCCATCGTGCCAGGTGGCCTTCGAGGAGCTGGGCCTACCTGGGCAGCTCTCTCGGGTGGGACCTCATCACTGGCCCCCGCCCTCGTGCCCCTGGAGCACCGCTCCACATGCCACTCCAATTTCGCTCTACCGGACTGCCCTAGACTCCCAAGTCGGCCCGAATCCCGACATTTCCCAGAATCCCCAGTCTTTCTAGGATGCTCAGTTTCTGCCCTCATGAAGGGGCTGGGGGAACCTCTGTGGTCCGGGAGTCAGCCATGCCAGCGAACCCAGCTTACCGAGTTTCAGACAACGCACACGCCCAACCGCAACTACCAAACTCTCACCACCGCTCCAGCCCGCCCCTTAGCCCGCGGCCGGAAACCGGAAACGCGCGTTGGGCCCCACCTACAAGCCCTGTGAGGCCCCCAACGGCTCCGCCCACTGCCGTTTCCCGCCCCGCCCCCAGGCCGCAGGCTTTTGCCTAGGTCTTCAGAGGAAGTGGCTGCAGTGCCGCGCCTCTTTCACTTCGGACACAGGGGTGGAGGTAGGAGGAGCCTTGGCGGGAAGGCTAGGGCCGCTTCTCTAGCCTGCGCGGTCATTCCTCGTCTCTGTGGTCAGAGAGGGGGTGGAACCCAGCCATAGGGCGAGAACCGGGTGGGGCACCCCTTACCCGGACTCCGCCTTCCGCCCCAACTCCGCCTTCCATCCCCCCTGGGGAGGGGTGGGGGTGTGGGGATCCTGGGCTGTGGCGAAGTCACTGAAGCTTCAGCCCCGGTGCAAAGCGGACGGACACGCCTGGTGCCCCGGGGAGGGGCGTCACAAGGCGGAGGAGAAGCAGTAAGAGGAGGTGGAAGGGAAGAGACAGCCTCTTAAGACCTCTCCAGGCTCTGACCTCAGGGGCTAAGGGACTATCTGGAGGGGGAAGCCAGTTTCCTCCACCTGGGCTGCCTGAAGAGGCCACGACCCTGGACAATCCTAAGCCAACTGATCCAAGGGCCCCAGCACCACTCCAGGGACCTAAAGCAACAGTCTCAGGGACCACTTCAAGGTTTCCAGTTGCCTAGACAACGAGCCCTGGGTCGAAGCAACAGCCCTTCCAGCATCTGCCCGCAACTGCAGCCTTGGGCAATAGTCCCAGCCCTCAGCCTGCCCACCAGTCCAAGTGACATGCCGGTGCTTTCTACTCCACGATCCTCGAGGGTAACCACGCTGAAGCGCACAGCTGTGGTCCTGGCCCTCACAGCCTATGGAGTCCACAAAATCTACCCTCTAGTACGTCAGTGTCTGACTCCTGCCAGAGGCCCTCAGGTACCAACTGGGGAGCCCATGCAAGAAGCCTCTGGGGCCACAGCAGCCAGGGCTGGCATGAACCGGGTATTCCTGCAGCGGCTCCTGGTGCTCCTGAGGCTGCTGTTCCCCCGAGTCTTGTGCCGGGAAACAGGGCTGCTGGCCCTGCATTCTGCTGCTCTGGTAAGCCGAACTTTCCTGTCTGTGTATGTGGCCCGCTTGGACGGCAGACTGGCCCGCTGCATTGTACGCAAGGACCCACGGGCCTTTAGCTGGCAACTGCTGCAGTGGCTCCTCATCGCCCTTCCTGCCACTTTCATCAACAGTGCCATCCGCTACCTAGAGGGCCAGCTGGCTCTGTCTTTCCGAAGCCGTCTAGTTGCTCATGCCTACAGCCTCTACTTCTCCCAGCAGACTTACTACCGAGTAAGCAACATGGATGGACGTCTTCGAAACCCTGACCAATCTCTGACGGAGGATGTGGTAGCCTTTGCTGCCTCTGTAGCCCACCTGTATTCCAACCTGACCAAGCCGCTCCTGGACGTGGCTGTGACATCCTACACTCTCCTTCGAGCTGCCCGCTCCAGAGGAGCTGGCACAGCCTGGCCCTCAGCCATCGCTGGCCTGGTGGTGTTCCTAACAGCCAACGTGCTTCGAGCCTTCTCTCCCAAGTTTGGGGAGCTGGTGGCAGAGGAGGCCCGGCGGAAGGGAGAACTGCGCTACATGCACTCCCGAGTGGTGGCCAACTCAGAGGAAATTGCCTTCTACGGGGGCCATGAGGTGGGGCAGGTTGAAATGCTACTTATATGGGAGAGGGGGTGGCTGGAAGACCCATGGCAGCCAGCTCTAAGCAGTAGGGAAAGCCTAAGGCCTGCTCAGGCTGATGTTAAAGTTGTGATTAGGCACTGGAACAAGCTCAGGGGTAGGCCTTTGATGGCTATAGTCTTAAGGTGCTGAAATGGAGAAATGGCACCACTGGGTGGGAACTTCCCTGTGCTGGCTGCCTGCAACCTCCAGGCCACTTCTGGTTCCTTGGTGAAATTGTCTCAGACTTGCAGCTTTGGATTCTAGTGCTTTGAGATGCTACTGGTTCAGCTCACTCCAGTCTTGCAGTCAACCATTCCTGCAACCAACTGGGAGGAATTAGACTCCTACCATCTGGGAGCAGGGAAGGTAGGACACAGCCTGCTACCTAACTAACCTCTCTTGCACCTCTGGGCCCTTTGAAGGCCAGCGTCCAGCAGAGCTGGCTGCCTGGGCTGACTGGTCTTATGGGCATGACTCAGCCCAAGCAGAGGTTAACAAGCAGAGCTCAGCACAGCAGCTAGTGCTCAGGGTCAAGGCTATCAAAGCTCCAGGCATGCCTGGCTAGTGACTGACAGGCTTGGCAAGCAACCTTCCTAGCTGCCTCCCTCCCTCCCAGGAATAGGGGATGCCTGGCCCCAGCCTCTGTCAGTCTTAGGCATGAGGCCTGACAAGCTTCCCCCTCCCCATGCCCTTCTGCCCAGATCCCAGCCACTCTATGAGGTAGGGAGAGCTGTCAGACACTGGGAAAGACTACTTCAGGCCAGTACAGGCTTTATTCTGTGGCAGCCCCTCCCCTTCCTTAGGCTTGTGGTTGCAGCTGCCTCAGGCCTTATTCTGGCAACTAGTTTCGGTTCCCCAGTGCTTGGGGCGAGGGAGGGACACAAAAGCACCCATTTCTTGAAAGTCTGTGTGTGCTTCCTGGGTCAGGTAGCCACTTGCCCCAGGACCTTGGCTCCTTGGCTCCATACCATATAGAGAATCAGGCTTGTCTTTGACTTTCAGAAAGGATTTGTCTCTACATTCTGTAAAGAGAGTATCTCTGGTCCAGGTCAGGTTTCAGATTAGGAGAAAATGTGCCTCACCCTCACTATAACCCCTCTCCCATTCTCTTCTCCTGCATACCAGGCTGCAGGGCCTTGGCAAGCAGCCAGAGCCTTGGGTGAGGCACTTGGCACAATATCCATAGCTACACCATCAGCCTTAGCTGGCACTGCTACCATCTCAATGCACAAACCTAGATTACCAGGGTTCTGCAAGGTGGTTTACTCATTTTAGGAATAAGAGGCTGGGTTTGAAAGCTGGGCTATATGAGCAGGCCTAGGCAGAGCGTGCAAAAGAAAGGACATGGTATTTAGAAAGACTTCCTCTGGGCTAGCTTTAGGAAATAGCACATTCAACAATAGAGTTCTCTTGCTGGACCCAGAGACCTTGTGTACACCCTTGGTCTGCTTGTCTAAGCTGTATGAAATGATGGGCTACCATGGTGAGTTGACTGCCCTTGATTGGCACATGTCCCACTCTAGTCCCAGTTAACAGTTTATGACAGAAGGGAACTAACTGGCTGGCTGGATGGTAGGCAAACAGCAGGGTATTATATTCTTGCTAGAATTTCAGACAGTGCGCATGCATGTGTACACATACATATGTATACAACCTCCTGTTGAAAGAACTAAGTAAGTCCTAAATCAGCTTTATTTGTAAGAATCTGGTTATCAGACTGAGGCAGGAGGATGACTGTGAGTTCATTCATGGTCTACATAATGAGTTTCTCAGCACAGAGTGAGGCTGTCTCAAAAATAACAAAAAGGCCAGGCATGGTGGTGCACACCTGTAATCCCAGCATTTGGGAAGCAGAGACAGGGAAATTGCCACAAATTTGAGGTTGGCTCTGGTCTACATAAAGCATCCCAGACCAGCCAGGGCTATATAATGAGACCCTGTCACAAATATATAAAAAAACAGAAGTCTGGTTCTCTAGGGCTGGAAATAAGCTCAGTGGTAGAGTGTTTACCTAACATGCTCAAGGCCTACAATGTCCAAGGACCTAAATTCTAGCCACCATACCTCAAACCAAAATGAAAATCTGGTTCTCTTAACAGCCGAGCCCATTCAGTCCACATTCCTACACTGCTTGCTACCTCCAGGCAGTATGAACTTGGGCAGGTCACTTTGTCTCTCTCTCTCTCTCTTTCCATGTCCTGCAATAGACATGAGAATATACACAATGAGTGTATGGCAGCAAAATGGAGAAAGAAGTGAAAACACTTGACAACCAGTGTCATGCTGGGCATGGGGGTAGGGGCAGAGCAATTTGAAACACCACAGTCACCTTGTCATGAATACTTCCCAATACTTCTAGACTCCTCCGAGGCCTGTCTGACTGCAGCTGCCACCAGACTTGAGAGTATATTTACTTGTTTTGGTGGGAAAATTCAGTGTAATTTTCTCACAGAAAAGAGTCCTGGAAAAGTAGCAGGAAATGGAGCCTAAGCAGATGAGACTACTGAGTTTTACAAAACCAAGAGCTTAATCATTTGCTCTCCCATGCTGCACTTTGCTTAGTTCAAGGTAGAAAAACTATTGCTCATGATTTCTGGAGTGGAGAGGCATTAGGAGGGAGCCCAAAGAAATGGGGTCAGCAGAAGATGAAAGGCAACTGCCCTCGGGGGCCTGGATCCAGAAACTGCCCAGGCAGGATACAGAGAGGAAAGCAGTGAATGTCCCAACCACAGCAGTAATTGAGAGGATAGGAGCTGCCCCATAACATCAGGCAGTCCCTTACCATCACCCCTATTTGAGACTTGGCCCCACCACAAATATACTCTTGAATCCCCTGGCCTTGTGGCCATCAAATAGCTTAGCATGTTTGTGGGCCATACTTGGGGACTCTCACCATTACCTTCCAGGAGTTGTCACAAGACTGTTGGATGTCTATTGCCCTTGCAGGTGGAACTGGCACTACTACAACACTCTTATCAAGACCTGGCTTCACAGATCAACCTTATCCTGCTGGAACGCCTATGGTATGTCATGCTGGAACAGTTCCTCATGAAATATGTGTGGAGTGCATCTGGCCTGCTCATGGTAGCTGTCCCCATCATTACAGCAACCGGCTATGCAGAGTCAGGTAAGAACCAAGGATCCAGGGACCAGAGCTCAGCCATCCCATTTTTCCCTTCTATGTGGGTACACTGAGATCCTATTGGCCTTAAGATTATTAGAAGCCAGATATTCCTCAGAGCTCTTAGCTGCCATGCATGCATCTCAGGGTCCTTGGTGCCAAGAAGACACCATAGACTTGGGAACTCCACATACCACTTTTCCACATGTGTGTACCCTTTACCCACCTGTCCTCAGCCTAATTTTAACTGGAGATAAGCATAGAAAATGGCTTGGGTAAATCCCTTCATGACTCAGCCTTGGTTTCTTCCAATACATGGTTCTTACAAATTGCAAGGCCTTTGTAGGGAGTAGGAAGCCTGCCCTACCTGTCACTTTGGTGGTGGTCAGGTTGTCTTTATTTCTGTTTGTTCCTCTATTGGTTTGCAAATTATTCATTCAACTTTTAGTGATTGCCCTTGAAAAGGTGAACACGCATTTCTTGAAAGTCTCCTTATGTTAATCAATAGCTCACCTCCTCCTAAGCCTTAGAATGGTTTACCTGGAGAAGCAACCCCTATGACACCTGTCCTTACAACCCAGCCTGAAGTTTTGTGAGGGATTTTTCTTTTTGTTTGTTTTGTTTGTGTGTTTTGATTTTTGAGAGAAGGCCTCTTATAGCCTAGGCTAACCGTGAACTCAGTATGTAACTGAGTGTGACTGTGAATTGTTGATTCTCCTACCCATTTCCTGAGTGCTGGAGATTACTAGTGAGTGCCAGCACACCTGATTATCATGTGCTTTCAATCTCTATTATGGCTTTGTGTGATGTGTGTAAACTCACCCATATGGATACTGATATCTCTGCTCAGCATTCCCTTCCTTCAGTCATCCTTCCTGATAGACATTTTTAGAAGTTAACTCTTGCTTTTTGTGGTTTGTTTTGATTTGAAATGGAGTCTCTCTTTGTACCCCAGACTACCCTTGAACATCCTCCTGCCTCAGCCTCTGAAGTGCTAGGATTACACTGTGCCTGGTTAAAAAGTTCTTTTGGTAAGGGTATCATAAGGTCTTTTGATTTTTTTTGGGGGGGAGGTTTTGTTTTTTTGTTGTTTTTTTTTTGTTGTTTTTTTTTTGTTGTTGTTGTTGGGTTTTTTGTTTGTTTGTTTGTTTGTTTGTTTTTGTTTTTCAAGACAGGGTTCTCTGTGTAACAGTCCTGGCTGTTCTGGAACTTACTTTGTAGACCAGGCTGGCCTCGAACTCAGAGAGATCTGCCTGCCTCTGCCTCCTGAGTACTGGATTAAAGGCATACACCACCACTACCTGGCTTCATGGGGTCTTTTTCAATTAACTTGCCTGAAAATATCTTTCACTCTTTTTTGAAATCTTTTACTCTTATTCCTGAACTAGTTAGGTTAAGCATAAAAATTTAGTGGACAGTTAATTTATTCCAGTCATTTCACAAAATTTCATTGTCTTCTCCCTTCTTGCATAGCTGTTAATTTTTTTTGTTAGTTTAATTATTAGTACCATGCATTTTCTCTCTAGATACCTTTATCATTTTCTTTCTTTTTGTATTCTTCAGCTTTAGTGAAATGTGTTTAGGTGTGAGTTTCTGCTTCTCCTGCATCAGACTTGTATTTCCTTCAAATATGCCTGCTTTTCTCTTTTTTTTAATATTATGTATATAGATAGGTGTTTTGCCACCATGTATGTTTGTGTACCTAATGCATGCCTGGTGCCTGCAGAAGCCAGAAGAGGGCATCAGATCCCCTGGAACTGGAGTTACAGACAATTGTAAGCTCCAAACCTAGGTCCTCTGTAAGAACAATGTCTTGGTCACTGTTCTATTGCTGTGAAGAAACATCATGACCAAGGCAACTTATAAGAGAAAGCATTTAATTGGGGGCTTGCTTATAGTTTCAGAGGGTGAGTCCATGACCATCATGATGGAGAACATGGTAACAGACAAGCAAGCATAACACTGGAGCAGTAGCTGAGAACTTACATCTTATCCACAAATTGGAGGCAGAGAGCCAGAGAGACTGGGCCTGTCATGGGCTTTTGAAACCTCAAAGCCCACTCCCACCCTCCCTAACACACCTCCTCCAAAAGGCCCATACTTCCTATTCCTTCCCAAAACAGTTCCAACTGAGGACCAAGCATTCAGAAATATGAGCTTATGGGCGCCATGTTCATTCAAACAACCACAAGCAACAATAGCAGCTCTTAACCAATGAGCCATATTTAGGCTTTTCAGCTTCTCTGTCTTTCTTTTTGCATAATAACTCTCCAGGTCACCTGTTGTTTTTCTTTCAGTCATGTCCAACTTGAATTTTTTAAAGCATTTAACTATTTCTTCCTACCTTTATGTGCTATGCCTTATTCCTCTCCAAAGTACTACCTCTCTGTGTATGCCACTTCTTTGTGTGATTTTTTTTCTCCCTCACCTTTTATGGTGAGATGAATGAGGGTATAGATATGGCAAGTGATGTTCCAAGTACTTCAAAGAAAGCCTTAGAGGGAAGGAAGCCACCTTACCACTGGGGATGATTTTAGATAAGCTTTGTTTTGCTGTCCTGCAGTGGTAGCCCCAGGGCTGGAAAGGGTGTGAGATTGCAGTATCTTGTCTGCCAAGCCTAACGCCAAAGATCCTAGGATGTTCTGCCTCTAGAAAGTGCTAGCTGCTGCCAGAATGTCATGGCCACAAAGACTTGTCCCTTCCTTTGTCTCACTGACAAAGGAAAAGCTTTGGAAAGAAGGGCTAATGTCTCTGCTGCCTACTGTAGCAATGTCTTTAAAGACACAGTAGAAAGGAGGATATTTAAAGAATTTTTTTAGATTTATTTATTTATTATGTATACAGACGAGGGCACCAGATCTCATTACAGATGCTGGGAATTGAACTCAGGACCTCTGGAAGAGCAGCCAGTGCTCTTAACCTCTGAGCCATCTCTCCAGCCCAAAAGGGGGATATTTAGATTTAGCTCACCACAACTTTAGTGCATTAATTTTCCTTTCCCCATTTCCTGGGCCAGGCCCCAAAGGCATCCATCCTGTTCCCTTTCAAACTTGAACTTTTCTGAGCTGACTCTTTGTACCTTTTCCTCCCTGACCAACTCCAGCCATTAATCCACTTGAGGGTCATATATCCTGGTTACCTCTTCCCACAGCTTCACCTACCAGAGCCCTGGTCCTTTGATGACTCCTCAGTGGGCACTCATTATTTATCCATCTGCACCCCCTCTTGGAGCTGGCTTCTTCCGTGTTTCCCACCACATTTCCTGGTTCCATGTGTAAAAACCTTGCTCTGGGGCTGGCAAGATGGATCAGCAGATAAAGGTGCTTTCCCTGAAAACCTGGTGATCTGTTTGATTTCTGGAGCCCACATAAAAGAGGAAAGAGAAGGGAGATGGCTTAGAGGTTAAGAGCACTGGGTGCTCTTCCAGAGGACCCAGGTTCAATACCTAGTACCCACATGGCAGCTCACAACTGTCTGTAACTCCAGTTCTAGGGAATCTGACACCCTCACACAGACATACATACAGGAAAAACACCAATGCACATGAAATAAAAAGAGATAAATTATTTTTTTTAAGTGGAGAGAACCCACGCCACAAAGTTGTCCTCTGACCCCTACATGTATGCTGTTGTACATGTGTGCCCACATATTACATGTACATATACATGCATACACATATCACTAATAATAATAATAATAATAATAATAATAATAATAATTTATTAAAGCCTTGCTCCTCTGTGGGTCATAAGGTCATGAAAGTCAAAACTGTCAACTATGGAGACTTTAAGGGCATGGTCATGGGATGTAAACAGTGGCCAAAAAAGCAGGTTTAGACAGGGGTGATTCTTGTAAGAAATCATCAGAGATATCCATTGACAGGAGGTTAGAAACCAAAGAGTAGAATGTAAGGGAGAATGTGGGGGACTGCAAAGTCAAGAGGAGAAAAGTCACACTTAAGAAACAAAGCTCAGGGTTGGGGATTTAGCTCAGTCATAGAGCACTTGCCTAGCAAGTGCAAGGCCCTGGGTTCGATCCTCATCTCCAAAAACACAGAAAGAAAGAAAGAAAGAAAGAAAGAAAGAGAGAGAGAGAGAGAGAGAGAGAGAGAGAGAGAGAGAGAAAGAAAGAAAGAAAGAAAGAAAGAAAGAAAGAAAGCTCAGTGGGAGCTGAATGGAGAAATCTAGATGTTCAGCAAGAAGGACTGATAAGGTACCCAACAGAAAGTAGAGGCATTCTAGGTGATAGGAGCTTTATTAAGAAATGAAACTGGATGCCTGGTGGCTCATTTTTTTTTCATTTTGTGTATGTGGAGGGCAAGTATGTGCATGTGAATACAGATGCCTTAAGAGGCCAGAAGCATTGAATCCCTTAGAGCAGGAGTGACAGGCAGTTGGAAGCTACCCAACATGGGTTTTGGGACTCAAACTCAGATCCTCTGCTTTTAACCACTGAGCCATCTCTCCACCTCCTTAATAGATGTTATTTAGATATGATTAGCAGACCATTCAATTCAGGCTTTTTAAAAATATACCTCAAGCCAGCACACCTTTTATCCCAACATTGAAGACAGAGACAGATGGATCTCTGTGAGTTTGAGGCCAACCTGGCCTACAGAGCAAGTTCCAGGACAGCCAAAGCTCCACAGAGAAACCATGTCTCAAAAAACTAAAATAAAATATATCAGGTTTTTTTTTTTTTTAACAATTGTGTAATCATGACCATTATCTAAGTCCAGAGCATTTTGATTACCTCTAAAGGAAACTCCAGATCCATTATCAGTCACTCCTAATCTTCTGTCACTCAGCCCCTGGCATCCTCTAATCTGCCTTCTACCTCTATGGATTTGTTTATTCCAGACATTGCATAGAAATGGAATCATATGGTATGTGACCTTTGCTGTCTGGCTTCTTTCAGTGAACATAATTGTTTCAAGGTTCATCTATGTTGGAAGTGAACCAGTCCTTCATTCCCTCTTATGGCTGACTAATATTTCATTGTATGCATATACCACAATTTCTCTTTCTGTTCTTTTGAGACAGGCATGTGTCATCATATCTGACTTATTATAAATGCTTTTTAACTATATATTCATTGTATGTAATGGTAGGTTTCATAAAGATGTGTTTGTTTGATTGTTTGTTTGTTTGTTTGTTTTGTTTGTTTGTTTCTGAGCCAGGGTCTCACTATGTAGCTCTGGCTGTCCTGGAACTCACTATATAAACCAGGCTGGCCTCTGCCTCCCAAGTGCTAGGATAAAAGGCATGCATTACTATGCTCAGCTTTCATAAAGACATTTTCATTCAACTATATCATGCACTCTAACCAGATTCACCTCTGTTACATTCTCCTGTCTTTCTCCCTGCCCCTGTTAGCCTCCCTTTTCATAAATTTTAGAGAACATGATATTTGTCTGAGTCCAGTGTGTTTTGCTTAGTATGTTGATTTCCAGTTATATCCATTTTCTAGCAAATGACATAATCTCAATTTCTTTATGGTTGAATAAAACTCCATTTTATATATGTACCACATTTTCATTATCTATTCATCTATTGATGGACATCTAGGCTGATTGCATTTCTTGGCTGTTGTGAATAGTGCATCAATAAACATGGATGTGCAAGTATCTCTATGGTATGCTGACTTAGAGTTCTTTAGGTGTTTGTCCAGGAGTGGTACAGATACGTCATATGGAAGTTCTATTTTCAGTTTTTAAGGATCCTCCACACTGATTGACATAGCAGCTGCACCCATTTATATTCCTGCACAAAAAAGGGAAAGAGATTCACCTTTCCCTACATCCTCCCAGCATTTGCTGTCATTCCTTTTTCTGTAAGTTTATGTTTGGTTTTTGAACTCACTCTGTAGTCCAGGCTGGCCTCAAACTCACAGAGATCCGCCTGCCTCTGCCTTCCAAGTGCTGGGATTAAAGGCATGCACCACCACCACCTGGCAGACTTTTTGTTTTTAAGACAGGGTTCTCACTTTGTATCTCTGGTGGGCCTGGAACTTGATGGTAGCCATCCTGTATAGGATGATGGAATTTGGTATACCTTTTACTTCCATTTCCCTGGTAGCTAGGGTGTTCAACATTTTTCTTTATTTTTTATATATTATTTATTGTGTGTACATGTATATGATGTGGTAGACACATGCCATACAGAATGTATGTGTGTGTGTGTGTGTGTGTGTGTGTGTGTGTGTAACTGAATTGCTTGTTGTTTTGTTTTGTTTGGTATATAATTTTGCTGTATTTAGACAGGGTCTTACTATGTAGCTTTGGCTGGTCTGGCGCTCACTTTGTAGACCAGGATGGCCTTAAAATCATAGAAATCCACCTGCCTCTAGCTCCCAAATGCTGAAATTAAAGGTGTGTGCCACTATGCCCAGCATGCGTTTTTTTTTTTTTTTTTTGAGTCAGGATCTCATGTAGCTAAGGCTGGCCTGGAATTCACTATGTAGCCAAGGAGGGCATTCAACTTCTGATCCTCATCTTCATCTTCCCAAGTGCTGGGGTTTCAAGAGTGTATCCTCATACCAAGGTACAAAAGGTATTTGATTCATTTAGAATTGTTCTGTATAGGACAAGAGATAGGGATCTAGTTTTGTTCTTCTACAATATACACGTCAATGTCTTCATCCATTACCAAACAGGCTAATTGTTTCCACCTTTTGGCTATTATGAATATCACTACTTTGAACATTCCATACAAGATTCTGTGTGAACTCATGTTTTTGTTTCTCCTGGCTATATAGCTAGGAGAGGAATTCCTAGGTCATTTGGAAATTCACTGTTTAACTTTGTAAGGAACGGCCAAGTGCTGTTCCATTTTCATCTCCTCCAGCCATGGGTGGGGTCCTACTTCTCACCTGGCCAATGTCTGCTCTTATCTTCCATTGCTCCAGCTTCCCTAGTCAGGATGACATATTTACTTATTTATTATAGTAGTAGGATGGGGAAGTACTCTTATTGCTACACACATGTAGAAGTCAGAAGACAACTTTTAGGAGTTAGTTCTCAACTTCCACTATATAGATCCTGGGGGTCAAACTTGGGTCATCAGGCTTGGTGGCAAGCACCTTTACCAGCTGAGCCACCTCACCAGCCCACCTTATTGCTCTTTATATATCTTTAATTTTTTTGAGAAAATGTTCAACACTATTGGCCCTGAACTTGAGGCAATCCTCCTTCCTCAGCCTTCAGAGTACTGAGATTATAGGTGTGTGCTACCACACCTGGGGTGTGTGTGTGTGTGTGTGTGTGTGTGTGTGTGTGTGTGTATGTGTGTGTGTGTGTATACTTTAAATCTTTTTTATAATATTTATTTATTTATTATGTATACAGTGTTCTGCCTGAATATATGCCTGCAGACCAGAAGAGGGCACCAGATCTTACTATAGATGGTTGTGAGCCACCATGTGGTTGCTGGGAATTGAACTGAGGACCTCTGGAAGAGCAGCCAGTGCCCTTAACCGCTGAGTCATCTCTCCAGCCCAGCATAATATATATATATATAAAAACTTGCCAGCTTTGTGAACTCAAGATCCTCCTGCCTCCACAACCAAATGCTGGATTGCTCTGGGCTAAGAAAAATTTTAGAGGACTATACCTTTACTAGCCATGTGGTTTACAAGTATTCTTTCCCAGTCTATATTGTTGCCTTTACACTTTGCTGATGATGTCCCTCAGTGCTCAAAGTATTTATTTTGAAGTTCAGGTTGATCTGTTTTTCTTTAACTACTTGTGTTTCTAGCTCACAGTTAAGAAATCAAATCTAAGAAAAAGTTTTACCCATTTTCTCCTGTGAGTCAGTCAGTTTTTATTTACGCTGTGAGGTGGAGAACACATGTGTTTCTGTACATCTATCATAAAATGGTATGCACAATGCTCATCTTTTCCATGGTGGCTCTGTGACTTTCCACTGTCTCTCCTACCCCCAACTTTGGTTTGTAGACTCAGAAGCCATGAAGAAGGCAGCCTTGGAAATGAAGGAGGAGGAGCTGGTTAGTGAGCGCACAGAAGCCTTCACCATTGCCCGAAACCTCCTCACAGCTGCTGCAGATGCCACCGAGAGGATCATGTCATCCTACAAGGAGGTAACTCCAGGGCAGCTCCTACCCTGCCTGCTCTCCCACTCCCAAACTAGTTGAAGTTGAGACCATGTCACCCTCCTTATAGGTGACAGAGCTGGCTGGCTACACAGCCAGAGTGTATGAGATGTTCCAGGTATTCGAAGATGTTCAACACTGTCGTTTTAAGAGGACTGGGGATCTAGAGGAGGCTCAGGCTAGGCCTGGGGCCATGGTACAGTCTGGTGTCCATGTAGAAAGGCCCCTGAAGATCCAAGGTAAGGTACCCTCGGTGTAGAGTGCTTCCTCTGCCTTCCTACCCACTGCTTTGTCTCTTCACATTACCACCTCAACACTCAAGGACCCCTGTATATCCTGTCTCATCCACTCAGCACTCATTGCCAGAAAGGTCATTGAAAACTAGATCACTTGGGAGGGGGCTGCTGGCTCAGCAGCCTGCATTCTCCAAGCACTGGCTACCAGTTTGGCTGCTGACACACCCTCCCAAGTATGTTGGTCTGGGTTACCAGTTAAGACAGACAGGGTTATGGACTCTCAGTGCTGGGTATCGTATACCCACACAGATATATCAAGGCAGTGAGGTATGTGGATATATGTATGTAGTTCAGTAGTAGAGTGCTTGCCTAACAAAAATAAGACCTTGGGTTCATTTCCCAACACTGCAATAAAAACAAAGGGTTGCATGGCTAGGGATATAGCTCAGTTAGTGTTTGCCTAGCATACACAAGGCCCTTGGTTCAATCCATACTACCACATAAAACTGGCATGATGGTGTCAAGTTTAGCATTCTGTCTAAAATTAAATAAATGAATAAGTAAATAAAATATTTACATTCATAGTGATGGCTAATGCCTGTAATCCCAGCACTTTGGAGGCTGAGGCAGGATTGCTGCATATTCAAGGCCAGTGGGAGCTTTAGTATAAGCCCCTGTTTCAAAAAGAAACAGAAAAAAAAAAAGAAGTAAAGGCAGAGTGCAAGCACAAAAGAAATCCCAGCCAGATGCCAGTTCATAGGAGTCAGGGTACTGCAGCAGTGGAGCTCAGGCATTGTAGCTGATCTTACAATGTTGCCAAGAGGGGTTGTCACAGAGTACCCACTCAGTGCCTCAGATTCTAGAGGACCAAAAGGTGGCAACTTAGGGCATGCTACTTGACTCTGGGGTTATCAACTTGTTGGAAGACCTTGTTTTTCCATGGGGCCCTGGACCACACCATACCACCATACTATTTGAGAACCTAGGGCCTACTATTGAGGTAGGTTAAGCCTGTGCCAAGGGAGCAGGGGTGAGCATCAGGGTACAGGAAAGCAAAAAAAATGCTGTGCTCCTATCCTTCCATGCCTTCTCTCTACAGGCCAGGTGGTAGATGTGGAGCAGGGGATCATCTGTGAGAACATCCCCATCATCACACCCACAGGAGAGGTGGTGGTGGCCAGCCTCAACATCAGGGTAGGTCAAGTGGAGGAGCATGCCCAACCTGAAGTGCTAACCAGTCTGGGCCAAGTAGCTGGGGACAGGGTACACTTCCCAGTTTATCTGGCCACCTGCATCTGTGAACCCTAACCCTTGGCATCTCACTTAGCTGTGCTAGCAGTGACATTGTCCCCAGGTCTACGTGGCAGATAGGCCAAGGTCAAGCTGAGAGACTAACGTGTCTCTGACCAGAAGTTCTAAAGCAATAATGTGAGTGCTGATAAAAGAGACTAACAATTACCAGAGTTATCCAAGGGTTACCAAAGGACTCCTGGTTTTATCATTTGTTCATCCCTTCAGCTTCCCTGAACTCTGGGCTATTAGAAACCAAAGATAAATCAGAGACTGGGATGCCCTTAAAAATTACCCACCGCTTGGTGTGGTGGTGCACACCTTTAATCCCAGCGCTCAAAAGGCAGAGGCAGGCAGATCTCTGTGAGTTCAAGGCCAGCCTGGTCTACAGAGTGAGATCCAGGACAGCCAGAGCTATGTAGTGAGACCCTGTCTCAAAAAAAAAAAAAAAGCAACTAACTAAATAAATAAATTTAAAGAGTCTCTAGTTAGACTCTGATGCAGAGTACAATAAACACCACCAAAGGTTGATCATCATTTGATAAGAGGAAGCCCAGTGAAGCTTTTCCTCAAAGCATAGGAGGTAGATAGGTGGACACAACTTGAGTTAGAAGCTAAGGGACAAAGGGACCTGGGCCTGCAATGTCCCAGCAAGGGAGGAAGCTAGAAAAATGAAAGAGGAAGTAGAATATCAGGCCCCTGCCTTCACTGAGGGGTTGGCTGAGCCTGGAGAGGAAGAAGAAGGGCAAGATCCTAGAAAGCCAGTTGAGGCAGTGTACATACAGCACATGTCCCTTCCCTAAACAGCATAACATAATGGTATGGTCCCTGATGGACCCAAGGTAGGTAGTTTCCTGCCTTGCCCAAGGAAGCAAAGATACTGCAGCCTGGGTGAACAGATTGAATCTGAATGGAGAGCAAGGAATCAGGTGGAAGAGTAGGGCTGGGACCCTAAGGGACCCTGAAACCCTCTTGCCACTCCTATCCTCCAGAACCAACTGTCCTATGCTAGTGAGTGTCCTAGGGCTGCCCTAAACAAGCCCCCTGGACTGGGCAGCATTATCACCAGAAATGGACTTCTTCCATATTCTGGAGGCCAGAAGTCTAGCTTCAAGGACTAAGGTGGATTCCTTCTTGAAGAGAATATGCACCCCAGGCCTTTCCTGACTTCTAGTTCACTCACAGTCCTTAATGTTCCTGGTTTTCTGGGGTGTCACCCTACTCTCTGCCTCTATCCTCACACACATACACACCCCTCTGTGTGTGTCTATTTGAATCTTACTTCTTTGTAAGGACCCCAGCCATGTTGGATTTAACCCACTCTCCTCCAGTATGCCTTAGTGTTCATTTAGCTAATTTCATGTGTAATGGCAGGTCCCACTCTGAGACAATAGGACATAGTACTTCAGATAAATTCTGGGTACACAGGTCAACCTATCACATTGCTTAAGGTAAATCAAAGGCCAGAACCTGGATCTTCCAGGGAGCCCCATGCAGCAACACCCTTATCACTTGCAGATAAGGAAACACCTACACTGAAAAGGAAGGGACTGAGGATAGTAGTGCTGGGGATGGTCATGCCATGTCTACTGCAGGGTGCTGTGCCTCCTCTGTGACCCATTCTCTCTGACTAGCTAACAGTGACACTAAATGGACTAACCCCTCCTTCCTGCTAATGCTGCCAGAACTCCAGTGCTCAGCTCCTCTGGGGTCTAAAGGTCAATGAGGCCCCTGTGTTTGGCTTGTGCTATCAAGGCATGTTAGGGCCTTAGGGGACAGGATCAAGTCTTGTCCATTCCCTTATATCCTAGACCTGGCATTCAACTGAGGCTCTGCATACTGGACCCCATCCTTGTGGCCTTGTAGTCACTTGCCAAGAAATCAAGAGTGGACTTGGTATGGTAGCACACACTTAAAATCTCAGCCCTTGGGATTCTAAGGCAGGAAGATTGAGTTCCAGACCAGCCTGAGCAACAGAGCAAGACCCTTCCCACATGCCAGCCTTATATATAGGAAGCTAGCTTGCTTGCTTTTCTTCCTTCCTTCCTATCTTTCTTTCTTTCTTTCTTTCTTTCTTTCTTTCTTTCTTTCTTTCTTTCTTTTTTGAGACAGGATCTCATGTAATTCAAGTTGGTCTTGAACTTACTGTGTAGCCAAGGATTTAAGTTGAATTGAACTTGAACTTATGATCTTGCTGTTTATACCTCTCAAGTGCTAGCATTACATGCATACATGGTTTATGTGGTACTAAGGATTGAACCCGTGGTCTGTGTGTGCTCAGTAAGCACCCTACCAACTGAGCTGCATCCCCATCCCAGATATAGAAAGCTTTATTGAGACTGGGAAGGAGGCCACAGTGATTCAGGGTATGGGGAAAGAGACTGAAGCTCTGGATGCCATGCCCTGATTCTTCCACAGGTGGAAGAAGGCATGCACCTGCTCATCACAGGCCCCAATGGCTGTGGCAAGAGCTCACTGTTCCGAATCCTGGGTGGACTCTGGCCCACATACAGTGGTGTGCTCTATAAGCCCCCACCCCAGCGCATGTTCTATATCCCTCAGAGGTGAGTAAACCCATTCCCTGTCTTCTCCACCTTTTCACATCTCTGCAGCCGGAGAGTCTGCCTCTTGGGAGAAGATGCCAAGATATTATACCAGATCCCAATAGTCAGGAGCACAAACTAGTCCCATCCATTTCAGATCAGGATGGTGGTTCTTACACTCATGCCCACAAATGGGGGTGGTACACATCCTTGTGTCCATGCATATAGGTGAGTATATGGACATGTTAGCTGGGGGAGTACCTGGGTATGGTATGTCAACAGTTGGAAACCTTTGTGGCCACAGCCACTCTGGAGCCTACTAAGGCACAGAGCACTGCTGGGAAACAGAGCTACCTTGCCCCAGTGGACACGTAGCTTTCCCATAGGCCCTACATGTCCGTGGGCTCCTTGCGTGACCAAGTGATCTATCCTGATTCTGCGGAGGATATGCGGAGGAAGGGCTGTTCGGAGCAGCAGCTGGAAGCCATCCTGGGCATCGTGCATCTCCGCCACATCCTGCAACGGGAGGGAGGTAGGGACAGGGCATGGGGTCACACACCAGTCACCCTTTGTCCCAAGACTTTAATGGGGAACCTGTTGCCAACCTACCTCTGGCCTCTTCCCCTAATCACAGGGACATGAGTTACCTCAGCATCCAGGAGTTCAAAGTGCCTGCCAGAGAGAAAGGGTAAACAGGTTGCTTGGGTGCCAGGAAAAGGGACTTGTACCAGAGCACTTGCCTCATTGGCTACCTAGGAAACCCTCTGTCAAAAAAAAAAAAAAAAAGAACAACAAGAGCATAGGACAATCACCGTGTTAGGGAGCCAGATGATGGCAGGATAGGTTACAAGGTTACAACTGGGGCTTGGGGTACAAAGATATTGGCTGCCTCTGTGAGATACTGGAAGCTCTGAGGCTTTAGGTAACCAATTGATAAGATCAGTTTTGCATTTGAGCAAGCTGACCCTTCTGTAGGTAGGGTAAGATGGACAGGTATATGTTTCTGTTTGCACAGAGGCTTGGAATGTGAGTGAAGGGCAGAGTCATGGATGACTCTGAGGAAAGCCCCCAAGAGGGAGGGACAAGTGGCTAAAGAAAGTGTTTTTGAGAATAGAAAGCTTATTGAGGGACATCTCCTGCAGTGCCCTGTGGTTGCTCTGAATGACTAGTACCTGTAGCCAACAAGTGCAACCTCTTAGGACTGAATTCAACTCTGAATAACAGTACCATGCTAGTCCCCATAATGGCTCAAGTCATTTACAGGTTTATTCCACTGTGCTGTAAATCCCAAAAGAAAAAAGCCACAGTTTGGGGGGCAGAAAAGTTCACTATAGGCTGTAGGGATACAAACTCTTATACCAAGTTATGATGCTGTGCGTGACTTCCATTCCTGAAGTCACCGTATTACCAATATAACTGCTGTAGCCATCACATCCAGTCCCAGGCTGTAGGAAGGAGGAAGTGGTGAAGGACAAAGACAAAGGATACTTGCCTTCTGTCTTCCCAGGAAGGTTCCGTGGGTACTATATGTATGACAGTGGCTAGAATTAGCACCATGGTTACCATTCACAAGAGGACAAGCTAAAATGTTCCACATGCCCTAAAGAAACTTCTAGTCATATAGAAACATAGGGTAGATGATAGGAGAGGAAATGCCACTTCTACCACACAGTCCTGACAAGTCACCCTCCTCACATGCTCACTCAGTCCTCTATGCCAGCATAGTAGCAACAGGCCATGAGATATGACCCAATTCCTCTGGTGAGGAGCCTCTGTTCTGGGGAGAACACTCTAACCATCTCTGGTGCTCTTTGTCCTCAACATCTGCTGCCTGCTGAGGGCAATGTTAACAGGTTCTTCATTGTCAACCCATTAGGTATCCTGGGGCTGCCATGACTAAGTGCTACAGACTCACAGGCTTCAACAGAGAACTTTGTTTTCTGGCGTTCTGGAGACAAATTTGGGTATGGCAAAGTTAGCTCCTTCAGAGACTATGAGGAAGAACACATCAAGGGACTCTACTCAGCTGGTAGCCAGCCAACTTTTCACTGTGTGTCTTCACATGTTTTCTCTATACATGTCTCTGTGTTTAAATGTCCATTCTCTATAAAGGCAGCAGTCACACTTGATTAGGGTCCACCCTCTTGACCTCAACCTGAGCACATCTGGAAAGACCCTCTCTCTAAATCCTTCTGGAGGTAGGACTGCAGCATATTTTATGTGGGAAAGACAGTTCTTGTTCCAAGTCTTTTAGTTATTAGTGTTATAGGCAGATGAGGACACAGAGCAGAAGTCTGCAGCTGGACAAGTTCAGCCAGGGTCAAAGTGCTCTGGCTTTCCATCAGCCTCACTTAACCCTGGTCCTACCTGACTCTCACTGGGTATCTGTTGAATTGAGCTGAGACCCTCACCTCCTGCCCAGGTTGGGAGGCTGTATGTGACTGGAAGGACATCCTATCTGGAGGTGAGAAGCAGAGGATTGGCATGGCCCGCATGTTCTACCACAGGTGAGCACTGCAGTGTCTTTCAAGGACATTTAGTGATTTGGATCCAACAAGGGAGGGAAAATGGGTGCTCCCAGTAGGAGGAAGACAACTACATGGAGGAGCCTCACCTCTCATCCCAGTACAACAGGGCCATGGTTCACAAATGGCTGGCCATGGGCTGGAAGTTGGACAGTGGTGGGAAATCCACAGCTTTTCTCTTCCCCCATTCCTACCCTAAGGCCAAAGTATGCCCTCCTGGATGAGTGCACTAGTGCTGTGAGCATTGATGTGGAAGGCAAGATCTTCCAAGCAGCCAAAGATGCTGGTATCGCACTACTGTCCATCACCCATCGGCCCTCCCTATGGTAGGTGCTCTTGGGAGTTGTGAGTAGGGCTGTCACCTGAGGTAGGAAAGCAGCTGTGACAGCCTTCCATTTCTCTCCTGCTCAGGAAGTACCACACACACTTGCTGCAGTTTGATGGGGAGGGAGGCTGGAAGTTTGAGAAGCTGGATTCTGCAGCCCGCCTGAGCCTGACTGAGGAGAAGCAGCGCCTGGAGCAACAGCTGGCAGGCATCCCCAAGATGCAGGGGCGCCTTCAGGAGCTCTGCCAGATCCTTGGCGAGGTTGCAGCCCCAGTTCAGCCCTTAGTCCCAGGTGTCCCCACTTGACTGGGGACCTTGTCCCCAGCCCCTACCCTTCTCCAGGCTCTCGGATCATATGAAGGAAGCTGCAGCTCTCACCCTCCCTTCACTGCCCTGCATGCCTTCCTCCTTCCTAGCCAATTGCCTGCCTTCTCTAAAGATCCCACTCTTGAGCAAGTGGATATGAATGAGGACACTCTGCTTCTTCCTGCTCCCATCCCACCTTCACCCTGAGATCTGCTCCATGTACTGTGCCCTGTTAGGGTAATGTGTCCTTTACTTTTCTCTGAGGAGTAGTGGAGGGTTTGGAAGACCCTAGTACTGACCCTATACCAGTATGGCTGAGCCATAGGAAGTAAACAGGAGCTGCCACCTTACTGCCAGCAACCAGAATGTTTGGCAAGCCTCGTGGTTGTGAAACCCAAGTCCTCATTGTTCCTTTGATCCATCCCTTTGTTGCCATTTCTTTGGGTGGCCAGCCAATGCCCCTGTCCCATAGGACACCCCCTCATAGAAACAGCCAAATGGGTCATAGGATCAGACAAGGCCCAAAGTGTGCCCTTCCCCATGTTAACCCCCAGAACAGTACAGTGTTCCTCCTGAACCATGAGAAAAGTGTAGCCCTGGCCTTCCCACTCCTCCAGCTTCTACAACCTAATTTATTGGACTCCCAGTTTATAGCTGTCTGAATTGCCAACGTGAGCACCCTGCCAGCACAGGAGGTGACTGGGTGGTCCCTTTGGTCTGCCCAGCCTCTGGTGCCAAACCTGGCCCCTCACCAGCCTACACTGCCAGTTGCCACTGGGGGTGCCCTCTGCCGGCTAGGCAGGAGTGAGGGCACAATGTTCCCAGCTCAGTGCCAAAGAGGGGTCAGAGGAGGTGCTGTGTCTGCTAAGCCAGCCCTCACCAAGAGGGGGACCCCACACACACTGCCGCTGTGTGCCTTTCCTGGGCTCTCAGCCCTCTGGCTGGGTGTTTCCCTCAGCCCCCTCAGTAAAAACCTCTGGAAAGTACACTCCTGCCTCCTGGACTTGGTGTCTGGTAGAAGTTCTGGGGAGTAAGCTAGGCATGGTGGCATACGTCTTTAACCTCAGCACTGGGGGCAGGGGGCAGAGGCAGGTGGGTCTCTATGAGTTCAAGGCCAGCCTGGTCCACATAGTGAGTTCCAGGACAGACAGGACTACATAGTGAGACCCTGTCTCAACAAACAAACAAACCCCAGGACTCAGGAGACAGAGGCAGACAGGATAGGGAGGGGTTGCCATGGGCAGCTTTAGTAAAGCTAAGCTGAGTTCCCATACTGCCCAGCATTCCCACCCTTGTGTTATACCAAGAGAACCAAGAACAGCCATTCAGACAGAAACCCATGATATAGATTCTACACAATATTCACAGAAGCCTGAGTGCCCACAGATGGACAAATGTGGCATATCCATACAGTAGAATATTATTTGGCCATAAATGGTAGTGAAGCAGTGACACATGCTACAACATGCACAGACCTTAAAGACATGATACTGACAAAGAAACCAGACACTAATGTCCAAGAATTATATGATTTCATTTAAATGAAATTATCCAGAACAGACAAATCCATAGCAACACAAAGCAAATGGACAGGTGCAAGGGCTGGGGAGTTGGAAGAATGGATATGGGAAGAGATTGTTTAATTAGTACAAGGTTCTTTGGGGGGAAAGTGATGAAAATGTTCTGGAAAAACAAAGGTAATGGTTGTATAATATTGCAAATTTACAAAACACAGCTGAACCGTGTACTTCAAAGAGACTTCTGTGAATTTCTCCACAAAACAAGTGGATAATAGATGGGTATAAATAGACAGATACATAGATTGCTATTAAGATAGATAAATAAGGGATGGATTAATAGAACAATAAGTTACCCAGGCATGGTAGCTCAGGCCTATAATCTCAGCACTTAAGCTATTAAAGAGGATTGATGCAAATTTGAGGCCAGCTTGGGCTACATAGTGTATTCCAGGTAAGCTAGATCTAAGAGTTACACCCTTTCCCAGAAAGCCAAAAAGAAAAAACTATGATAGTAGATTCATAGATGATACAGGAAACATGACTTATAGTTAGATAATAGATGGTAGATAGAATGATAGAGAGAAAGAGATAGTGTTCTTTGCTTTTCTGTTAAACATTATGACCCACCAGGCAGTGGTGACACATGCCTTTAACCCTAGCACTTGGGAGGCAGAGACAGGCGGATCTCTGAGTTCAAGGCCAGCCTGTTCTACAGAGCAAGTTCCAGGGTACAACAGCCAGGGTTACACAGAGAAATCTTATCTTGATAAACTTAAAAAAAGTATTCTGAGCAAAGCAACTTTGAGGGAAGGGTTTATTTGGCTTATACTTCCAACAGTCCATCATTAAGGGAAGTCAGGACGAGAGATCAAACAGGAATGGGAGCAGAAACCATGAGGGGAAAGCTGCTTACTGGCTCACTCCCTCTGGCCTATGCTCAGCCAGCTGTCTTTCTTTCTTTCTTTTCTTTTTTTTTTTTTTTTAAGATTTATTTATTATGTATACAGTACTCTGCCTGCATGTATGCCTGCATGCCTGAAGAGGGCACCAGATCTCATTACAGGTGGTTGTGAGCCACCATGTGGTTGCTGGGAATTGAACTCAGGACCTCTGGAAGAGTGGTCAGTGCTCTTAACCACTGAGCCATCTGTCCAGCCCCCCCCCTTTTCAGCTTTCTTATAGAACCTAGCCCTACCTGCCTAGAGATGGTACTGCCCACAGTGGACTGGGCCCTCCTACATCAATTAACAATCAAGAAAGTGCCCATAGGCATGCTCACAGGCCAATCTGGCTGAGGTAATTAATTCCCCAAGAGACTCCCTCAAATAACTCTGGGCTGTGTTAAGTTGACCCATGAAGCTAACTAATAAAGATAGATACGATAAATTATAATAGATAGTAGATAGATAATAGATAGTGTTGTAGTCAGTGTTCTATAGCTGTGAAGAAACACCATGACCAAGGCAACTCATAAAGCATTTAATTGTGGTTGCTTACAGTTTCAGAGGTTTAGTCCATTATCATGGAGGGGAGTATGATGTCATGTAGACAGACATGGTGCTGCAGAAGTAGCTGAGAATTCCACATCTTGGTCCACAGGCAGCTGACAGAGACAGAGAGGCTGGACCTGAAATGGACTTTTGAAACTTCAAAGCCCACCTCCAGTGACACACTTTCCTTCAACAAGGCCATACCTCCTAACCCTTCTAGTCCTTTCAAAGACTGCCGCTCCCTGGTGACTAAGCATTCAAATATATGAGCCTATGGGGGTCATTCTCATTCAAACAACCACAGATAATAGATAGACAGACAGATAGATAGAAAGATAGATAGATAGATAGATAGATAGATAGATAGTAGGTAGACAGATAGAGGCTGAGAAAGTAAAAGAGAAACAAACGGGCCTTGCCTCTACAGAAGCCTGAAATCTCAAGGGGCAATCTAACAATTGGGAGAGGCAAGGTGGCCCCTGGATTTGATCTGTCTGGGTGTGTGAGGCGGGGGGAGTAGCATCCTTTCAGGGAGAGGCAGATTAGAAGAAGGGGCTGGTGTGGGGATAGGGTGTAGTTCCCACAGGATAGGGGAGAAGCCATGAGTAATGGCAAGTGCAGCCCATGGTGTTCAGAGAGGCAGGAGGTAGAGGAAGTTGAGTTAAGGTGACTTCAGAAGTCTTAAGCACCTTGAGTGACACATGTGAAATGGAACACATGCTTAGCCCTTGATTCTCCTCAAAGCTGCCAAAATGGCAAACAAATAATTCAACTATCTAAAGAAATATAGTCACAACAGAAAATAAGAGAAGTACCTAATAAGACAATGTGTAGAAGCTCGGAAATGGGAAGGAGCACCAGCTGATTTAGGAGCAAAGCAAACTGAGTAAGTGATGGGAGGCACCAAGGCCTGTGCACTCAGAGGAAAGGCCACAAGTCAAGGCCTTAGGAGAAACCAACCCTGCCAACACCATGATCTTGGCCTTCCAGCCTGAAGACCTGACCACATGGTACTAAAAGAAACAATGGTGTAGACATTCTTGTATCCTTATTTTCAGAAGGGGAAAGGCAGCTGCTATGGTGTAAAGACACCCAAGAAATCTATGGACCAAAGCCTTCTAAGGGCAACAGAATCACCCATGAGTAGATTGAGGAGAATGTGAGGTTGAACTGAGATAGAAAGGGAAATTATGCAGATAAGAAAGAGCCTCTCTCTTGGAAGTCTTATGGGGCCTCTCCCCTGAGGATAATGAAAAGTTCCAGCATAATTAACATTTCCCATCTGTAGCCCTACAATTTTCTAAGAATCTCACCAGAAACCTCCTTTCTGGTAAAAGGGCCTAATGGTTTCTGGGGCAGGGTTTGTTGTTGTTGTTGTTCCTTTTTTATTTGTTTGTTTAGTAAGGGAGGCACACATACCATAGTGTGCACATGGAAGTTAAAATACAGTTTACAGGAGTCAGTTCTCTCCTCCTCCCTGTGGGTCTTGGGGATCGAACTTAGGTCATCAGGCTCAGCATCAAGCACCTTGACCCACTGATGTGTCTCGCTGACCCAAGTGGCTCCCAGTTTTACCTACCAGATTATAATCCTATCCAGGGTACCTCAAGAGACACCATATCATCTCAGTTGTCAAAGAGAGAAAGGGCTGCAGAGATGGCCCAGCTGTTAAATTCAGTTCTTAGCAACTAAATGTGGCCCATAACCATTCTTATCTGATGTCCTCTTTTGACCTCCTCTGGTACCAGGCACATATGTGGCACACAGACATACATGCAGGCAACATTCATACACATAAAAAATACATCTATGAAAATTTTTTAAAGAGAGAGAAATGTGAAAGAAAAACATTTCTTAGCAACCCTTTGAGATGTAGCTTAACAGTCACCAAAATAGTATAGATAATTAATGCTAAGACACTTAACCCCCATTTGAGTATGCCTTGTTCTTTCCCTAAGCACCTCTTTAACCCCCCTACTAAAAATCTATGTCAAAATGCATTTTAGCATGGTGTAGTGGCACATACTTTTAATCCCAGAACTTGGGAGGCAGAGGCCTTGTGAGTTCAAAGCCAGCCTAATCTATATAGTGAGTTATAGGCCAGCCAGAGCTGTTACACAGAGACCCTTGTCTCAAGAAAAATTATTTTTAATAAACTGCAACTTTTCTATCAGAAGCCTGCATGTTCTCAGGTATGATTTATTCTTTTTTAAGTACCTTTTTATTTTAATTATGTGTATGGGGCATGTCTGTGTGTGGGTATGTGCACATGAATGCAGGTGCCCTCAGAGGCCAAAGGTATGGGATCCCCTGAAGATGGAGTTACTGGCAAATGTGAGCTTCCTAATGTGGATACTTGTGGTGGTATTGTGTTCCCCAAAATATTGTGTACCCTAATAAATTTATCTGGGGTCAGAGAACAGACAGCCACTGGATACAGAGCCAAAAATGGTGTCTAGAAAATGGGTCAGAGCAAGCCATAGCAGAAGCTGGGCGGTGGTGGTGCACGCCTTTAATCCCAGCACTTGGGAGGCAGAGCTAGCCGGATCTCTGTGTGTTCAAGGATACAGCCAGCATGGCAACACACGCCTTTAATCCCAGGGAGTTGGGGCAGAAAGAGAAAGATTATATAAGCCGTGAAGACCAGAAACTAGAAGCATTTGGCTGGTTAAGCATTCAGGCTTTGGAGCAGCACAGTTCAGCTGAGTTTCATTCTGGATGAGGACTCAGAAGCTTGCAGCCTGAGGAAACAAGACCAGCTGAGGAACTGGCAAGGTGAGGAAACTGTGGCTTGTTCTGTGTCTCTGATCTTCCAGGATTCACCCCAATACCTGGCCTCTGAGTTTGATCTTATTAATAGACTCCTTAAGATTCATGCTACAGATACTGGCAACTAAACATGGATTGCCTATAAGAGCCATAAGGCCTCTTAACCACTAAGCCATTTCCCTAGCCCCTTTTCTTTCTGTTTTTAATAAATCCCAACTCTGCTTCATATTGGCATCTCCTGCAATTCTTTCTGTATAAAAGCCAAGAACCCTGGGTTTTACCTGAGTCAAGATCCCTATGGTGGTTTGAGTGAGATGTCCCCCCATGAGTCTCGGATATCTGAATACTCAAGTCTCCAGTCGGCATCTTTTTAGTGTGAGGGTGTTAGGAGGTGTGACCTTGCTGAAGAAAGTATGTCACTTGAGCCTGGCTTTGAAGTTTCAAAGGACTGGAACCATTTAATTAGGATCAACTTAGCTCTGTCTTTGTATGGTAATATTTTATTTGTGCTGGAATGTGATTTTATTTGTATGTTAATAAATAAAGTTGCCTGGGAGTCAGAGCTAATAGCAAGCCATTTAGCAGAAGTCTGGCAGTGGTAGCACACAGCCTTAATCTGATCACATGGCAGGCAAAGTCTCTGTGTGTTCAAGGACACAGCCAGCATGGAGACACACACCTTTAATCCCAGTACCAACCACAGAGACCAGGAGGTCTGTATAGACAGGCAGTGATGAGGAAGTCATGTGGTTGGGTTTAGAACCAATGAGAAGGCAGAACAGAAAGTCAATAAAAAGACGGGTTACACAGGAGGTCTCTCTCTCAGGGGAAGGACGGCAGCGACTGGTAAGCTAAAGGCTATTTGCTAGTGCTCTGACCTCTTGGGCTTTTAACTATTTATTTGGCTCTGTGTTTCTTATTTAATAAGACTGTTTAGAATTGCATCTACATCTTTGCTTCCTATTTGTGGATTGAAATGTAAGCTTTCAGCTACTGCTCCACAGCCATGCCTACCTGCCTACTGCCAGGCTCCCTGATTGGTGATGGACTCATTCCTGTGGAACTATAAGCCCCAAATAAACTCTTCCTTCTATAAGTTGCCTTGATCATAGTGTTTTATCACAGTAATAGAAAAGTAAGACAGTCCCTAAAAGACTAAGCAAACTGGCTAAGGCTTTACCATGCCTTTAATCCCAACACTCAGGAAGCAGAGGCAGATGGATCTCTGTAAATTGAAGGCCATCATGCCTGGGGGGAAGAAATCTTAAAATAAAATTAAGTAAAGTACTCACCTCTGACAAGTGACTCCACAATGCTTCTTCAGAAAACAGCCTAGATGCCACCTACATTGGTGATGAGATCACCTGAGATAAATGTTCCAGCTCCACCAGTTCTCTTACTCCATGCAGTTCAACTGATATGGACCAGGATCACCCTCATTTCCAGGTATGGATAAATCATAAGAGCCAATCCCCACTCTCTCTTTTGTGCTCTCTCTCCCTTCCTCCTCCCTTTTTCTCTCTCTCTCTTCCTCCCTCCCTCCCTTCCTTTACTTCCTCACTTCCTCTCTCAATTTTTGTTGGTAGTCTTTTTGCTTTGTGACCCAGGCTGGCCTAGAACTTGAGATTCTCATTGCACCACCACACCTGACTTACTCCCTTTTCTTATATACTTGCCTCCTCTACTAACCTGTGAGGCTCAGGACAACAGAAATATTGTGCTGAAATGTGATTTTATTTGTATGTTAATAAATAAAGTTGCTTGGAGATCAGAGGTCATAGCCATTAAGCAGAAGTCTGGCAGTGGTAGCACATGCCCTTTGTAGCTAGAGTTTTTCTTTGTAGTTGGAGTTTTTCTGCCTAGCCCACAGTCAGGACAAATCTCTCTTACCCACCAGTCCCACAGCCATTCAGACCCAACCAAGTAAATATACAGAGACTTATATTGCTTACAAACTGTATGGCCATGGCAGGCTTCTCTAGTTCTTCTATCTTAAATTAACTCATTTCTATTAGTCTATAGGTTGCCATGTGGTTTGTGGCTTACTGGTACCTTACATGTCGCTTGTCATGGCAGAGGCTGTCAGCGTCTCCCTGACTCAGCCTTCCACTTCCCAGAATTCTCCTCTCTGTCCCGCCTACACTTCCTGTCTGGCTACTGGCCAATCAGTGTTTTATTTATTAACCAATCAGAGCAATACATTTAACATACAGAACACCCCACAGCAGCCCTTAATCTGGTCACATGGCAGGCAGAGTCTCTGTGCGTTCAAGGCCATACTAGGGAACAGAGCCAAGCATGGTGACACCTGCCTTTAATCCCAATACCAACCATAGAGATCTGGAGGTCTGTGTAGACAGGCAATTACAACAAATTCATGTGGTTGGGTTTAGAGCCAATGAGAAGGCAGAGCAAAAAGGCAATAAAACACAAGACATACAGAAAGAAGGTCTCTCTCAGGGGAAGTGATGGCAGCGAGTGGTAAGCTAAAGGGAGTAGTGGCTCTTGCTCTGATCTCTTAGGCTTTAACTCTGTATTTGGCTCTGTGTTTCTTATTTACTAAGACTGTTTAGAATTTCATCTACAGTTTTATTTGCCTAAGAAGTTCCAGGCAGGGTGGGTGCACCACAACTGTCAGGCAGATGTAAAAAAATAAAATAAAATAAAAAGTATCATCATCTAGGGAGTCTGTGGACCATTGCTGCTAACCATCTTCAGTAAGGCATTGGAATGTTGTGCATTTCAAGTGCCCTGATTCTGCAACTAAAGAGTAAAGAGAGAGAGCACTGTGTGACTGTGCACATCTCTTGTTGACTGCATTTTCTATAATAATATTTTTACAGCAAGGTTCATGCTCCTTCTGAGGTATATGAAGACTAACCAGAAGAAACTTAGTATAGTCACTTGCCAGGAGCTAATTACCTACCCTCATTTTGCACTGCACTGGCCTAAAGGTACACAGAGCCATTTTCCAGTTTCTCTTTCATAAGAGCCCCAGCCATGCACCAGGTTTTAGAGCACTTGCTTACCACACAGGCTGCCCAGAGTTCCATCTCCAGCACTGCATAAACCAAGTATGGTGACACATGCCTATAGTCCTAGCACTCAGGAGGTGGAAGCAGGAGAAACAGAAGTTCAAAGTTTAAGAATATTCTCAACTACATAGGGAATTTGTGGGGGGCGGAGGCAGCCTAGGCTATATGAGACCTAGTTTCAAAAAGAAAAAACAAAACAAAACAAAAAACACGAGAACTCTTACCCCTGTTGATAAGAGACGGGTACTGCATTTTCTTTCTTTTTTTGCGGGGGGTGGGGGGGGGGGGGGGGGGGGGTAGGTACTGCATTTTCATGCACTTCTCCAGGGGCTTTCAGTTTTGTCAGCATCAGAAAAAGAAATCAATTAAAATATTGCCTCCTTTGAATAGGAGGATCAGGAGTTCAGGATCATCCTCAGCTACATAGGTCAGCCTGGGCTACACGAGACTATATCCATCAACAGCAACAAAAGTCTGGCATTAGTGGCTCATTCCTATAATCCCAACACAAGGGTGGCAAAGGCAGAAAGATCATAGCATGTTCAATGTCAACCAAGACTGTATAGAGTTAGAAGTTGCCCCTACAATGCAGTGTACATTTCTACCTCTACATTTCAGGAAGATGTATACTTCTACAACATTTTACTTTCACATTAATAGTTATTTCTCAGGGGCAGAGGGCTTGGCTTAGTGGTAGAGGGATTGCCTGTTCTGCACAAATATTCCAGGTTTCATGAGCAAAACCACAAAAAAAGTTCTTAAAATCTTTTTTTTTCAAGACAGGGTTTCTCTGTGTAGCTCTAGCTGTGTTGGAACTCACTCTGTAGACCAGGCTGGCCTTGAACTCACAGAGATCCCTGCCTTTGCCTCCTGAGTGCTGGGATTAAAGGTGTGCACCACCACCTCCCCGTTGCTAACTTGAATTTTTAAACTAGTTCATTGTGAAGGCTTTTCCAGGATAGCTCATCTATCTTTGCAGCATTGTGTATCTACCAATTTCCATTTGATGGACACAAAGCCTTTGGCCCTATTTTTTAATATAAACAATGGAAAATGTCTCTCAGTTGTCATTTTTTCCTATATCACTGCCTGGCCTGTTCTCATCTCTAAATATTGTACTTTTTTGCTCAGTTATATACTGACAAAAATTATATTGTTTTTCAAAATGAAAAAAATGAACACTTAGGGGAAAAAATGAAGTAAGGATGGGTAGACACACAATGCATGTAGGAGTATGCAGAACAAAAGAATGGCTAGAGAGTCCCTGTAAAAAAAAGCTGCTAGAAATCATGCATGGTTGACATACACGTGTAACCCCAGAACTTTTTGGAGTTAGGAGGATATGTTCAAGGTCAACCTCTGCTATATTTCAAGTATCAGGCCTGAGACCTAATTGATGTGAGAGGTGAGGAGGAGGGAGGGAGGAGAGGAAGGGAGGGAGAAAGAAACTGCCAGAAGCTGGATGTGGTAGTGCATGCCTACAATTCTAGCACTTAGAAGGTGGAGAGCCAGTCATGGTTATACAGCAAGTACCTGTCTCAACATTCCCTAACACACATATGTGCACATAGTACAGGCACACAGACACACTGCAGAGATGCATGTATATCTCCCTCACCTTGTGCATAGGAAGAGGGGCAGAGCAGGTCTGTGGAAATGCAAATTAAATCACAATGAATCACCTTTGTGTGAACAGTGATTGGCAGTTGTTGACAGTGATGTGGAGCAGTGAAACTCCCCCAGCTGATGGGACAAGCCCTTTGTAAAGCAATAGGTATTTTCTGTTGTGATAAGCAAGTTTATAGCCCAAAGAGCTCACTCCCCCAGCTACATGACCACACACATGCACTGTACAGTAGCCAAGCAAGAGGCTTAGTCATCCCAGGGCCTTACATCCTATGTAATCCATGCACTGCAAGATCACATAATTTGTGAGCAGCATGATCACGTAATCTATGCACATGCATGGTGTAGTTATGTAAGCCCATATACACAATCTTCCATAGGCCTAAGTACATTCCCCTCTGTTCCTTTCCTTAATAAACTCTTATAGTAGGTTTTGTTGTGCCTTGTGGCTTTTCTCAAATGGTAAACAGTGTCTCTTAGTGAATAACACTGCGCCACATAATAATAACTAACAATAGTAATTAAAACTTAAAATGAGGTAATGTTTTTATTATTTCTTCAGTATCTTGTGGCTGGGGATATACTCCTTTTAGAATGTTGTGAAATTATAGAAGAGTGATAGTTTAGCCCAGCAGATTTCAAAGCTTCTGAAGCTGCACAACCCTGCTGTCAGATGCCACCTTGCTGCCCATAATGACCCCCAAGAAGAGGCCCAGAATACACTATTTTGTTTGTTTGTGTGTTTTTTGAGACAGGGTTTCTCTGTGTAACTTTGGAGCCTGTCTTGGATCTCACTCTGTAGACCAGGCTGGCCTCAAACTCACAGACATCCGACTGTCTCTGCCTCCTGAGTGCTGGGATTAAAGAAGTGTGCCACCACTGCCCAGCCCCAGAATACACATTCTTAAGCCAGGCCCGTAATCTTGACACTCAGGAATCTGAGGCAGGAGGACTGCTGTGAGTTTGAGGCCAGCCTATGCTACATAGTGAATTCCAAGACAGCCTGAGCTACATAGTAAGATCTTACACAAATAGAACATTCTTCAGGATGGGCTACAAAGCAAGCCCTCTGACCTCTACACAGGCACTGTGGTCTATATGTGTTCCCATATACATCATTCACATTAATAATAATAATAATAATAATAATGTACTTAATTAAAAAAGAAAACTTTCAGGCCAGGCAGTGGTGGCACACACCTTTAATCCCAGCACTCAGGAGGCAGAGCCAGGCAGATCTCTGTGAGTTTGAGGCCAGCCTGGGCTACAGAGGAGATCCAGGACAGGCACCAAAACTACACAGAGAAACCCTGTCTCGAAAAAAAATAAAAGAAAAGAAAAAGAAAAAAAGGAAGGAAGGAAGGAAGACAGAAAGAAAGAAAGGAAGGAAGGAAGGAAGGAAGACAGAAAGAAAGAAAGAAAGAGGAGGGAGGGAGGGAGGAAGGAAAGAAGGGAGGGAGGGAGGGAGGGAGGGAGGGAGGGAGGAAAGAAAGAAAGAAAGAAAGAAAGAAAGAAAGAAAGAAAGAAAGAAAAGAAAAGTTAAGTTCAGCCAGGCAGTGGTGGCACACGCCTTTAATCCCAGCACTCGGGAAGCAGAGACAGGCAGATCTTTCTGAGTTCAAGGCCAGTCTGGTCTACAGAGTGAGTTCCAGGAAACCAAGGGCTATAGAGAGGATCCCTGTCTTGAAGAAAAAAAAAGAAAAGAAAAGAAAAAAAAATTACCAAAGGAGGAGTCCCTTAATTGGTTATCCAATTCTAAGCAGTTAGCCTAGCAGTGGTGGTACATACAGGCCTTTAATCCCAGCACTCTGGAGTCAGAGCCAGATGGATCTCTGTGAGTTCGAGGCCAGCCTGGTCTACAGAGTGAGTTCCAGGAAAGGCACAAAGCTACACAGAGAAACACTGTCTCGAAAAACAAAAATAAAACAAAACAAAAACAAAAAAAACAATTCCAAGTGGTCAACTCTGAAACCATATACATAGAAGTAACACTAAATGAACTGAGCAGGTTGTATTTATATATCTAAGCATTAAAGAAAAAGAGGTCATGAATTTGAGAGGGAGCAGGGGGGCACATGGGAGGGACTGAAGGAAGAAAAGGATGAAAATTATATAATTATATTTTAATTTTTAAAATGATGCTTAGCAACCACAAAAATATTTTATTCAAAAAATAAATTTCAATGATAAATAAAATAAAAGAGAAAACATTTAGTCCTGGCACTTAGGAGGCAGAGATAGGTGGATCTCTATGAGTTCAAGGCCAGTCTAGTCTACATAGTGAGACCCTGTCTAAAATACACAAATAAGAGAAGAAATAGAAAGAAGGTGAGTGTAGTGTAATGGAATGTTCAAGCAAATTCCTATCATGTGTTCTGATATGTAAGAACCCAGAGGACATTAAATGAAATAATCCAGGCACAGAAAGACAAGCCCCAAATGCTTTCACCCATGTGTGGAGAAGGGGACTGTAGGTGTCAATGTAGGCAGTTATCCAAGAAGAGTTGAGAATGAAAACTCAGTTCAGATTGACTTCATCAGCCTGGATCAGATTTCGGGGAGTCTGATGCCAGGTGGTTCTTTGTCAGCATATTTAAAACACAGTACAATTTGGGGGAAAGTTTCCAGTCAACAATCATTCCTATTACAGGTTTCCAGGCAACAATCATTCTAATTCCAGGTGCACAATGAAGCCTAAGATGTGACTACATGGAAACTCCTTTACAAAGTACATGTGACCACAAGGGTGGGTTCTATAGCTAAAGAATCTAGTGGTCTCTGGCTGTGAAAGCATAGAAGTCAGCAGGCCATAAAGCACATGTGACATCACCCCTAAGGATAGGTTCTGTTAATTGAGAGCTACGGAGGGAGAGTGTGGAATAAACGTTCCAGGGGATCTGGGTGAGCTCTGCCTCTATAGTAAAAGGTGGGTGAGGTCTGCTGCCACAGATAGCAAAATGGTCACCAGGTCATTAACAATATCCACTCCTAGCCTTTGGGGCAGGAAAACCGGTATTTTATCTCCTCCATTGAGGAGAAGCCTTCTGTGTTTAACATTCCTAGTTCCCTAGTGCTCTGCATGTGCAAGGACCTTTGTGCTCCCAACAGTGTGGAATGTAAAAATGTTGAACTTGTTGGATGTGGTGGCTCATGCCTGTAATCCCTGAATTTAGAAAGCAGAGACAAGAGGATCAGGAATTCAGGGTCATCCTAGGCTTTAAAAGTTGAACTTTTAGACTAGGGGTGTAATCTTGTGGTAGAGCATGGGCAAGGCCCTGGGTTCCATTTCCAGCAAACAAACAGAAAATTGGAAAGTACCAGAAGCACAGAGTTGGATGATGGTTGACAAGGGCTTGTAGTGGTGGAAAGGGGAAGGGGGAAATGTCAGCTAAAGGATGCAATTTAAGTTATAAGATGAACAAGTTCTTGAGATCCATTGTATTGTGACTCTAGTTTGATAACAACAACAACAAACCAGGGCCTAGAGAGATGGCTGGATGGTTAAGAGCACTTGGTACTATTCCCAAGGATCTGAGTTAAATGCCCAGCACCACATCAGGTGGCTCAGTTCTAACTCCAGATCCAGTGTAACCATTGCTTTTGGCCCTCCCTGGAGCACCTGTGTAAGGAGTATGTCCTTAATTACATCACCAGCCTGCAACTGCGTCCCAGCCTAAAAAGCTCCCTGTGTTCTCGTTCTCTCTCTCTCTCTCTCTTGGTTTTTTGAGACAGGGTTTCTCTGTGTAGCTTTGTGCCTTTCCTGGAACTCACCTGGTAGCCCAGGCTGGCCTCGAACTCACAGAGATCTGCCTGGCTCTGCCTCCCAAGTGCTGGGATTAAAGGCATGTGCCACCACTGCCCGGATGTGTTCTCTCTCTTTCCGCACTCTCTCCTTCCATATTCTCCCACCTCTGTTCAGTGTCTCTCTCTCTCTCTCTTTCTCTCTCTCTCTCTCCCTTCTTTCTTTCCCAATAAAGCTTTAGAAAGTTAACCATGGCTTGTAATTCTTCAACCAGCACTCTCCTCTGTTGGCATGGCCACCGAGGGTGGCAGCCAGCCATGAGCACCTCCACTTAACCAACATTGGTGTCATGACTTGGATACACCACTAAGGACCTGCTGTGACCACTGTCGCTTGCTGCCTCCTCCCCCATCCAGCGAGACTGTGAGCACAGATGCATCCCTCGCCACCTCGGCTGGACCCTCACACAGCTACCACTACTGCTGTTGCCATGATTCTTCACTACAGTGAGTGAGTGAGTGAGTCCGCCGTAGTAGTCTGAGCTATATTCTTTGTGATGGACACCCTGGGGGTTGTCCTTGGGCTGCCTGACAATAGCAGGCACATTTTTGCTCCTGATGAGGGCGTCAATGCTGTCTCGGGTCCTCTGTGGACTAACTGCAGTGTGGCTGCAGCCCTTCTCATCCCTTGATGAAGAGGATCAGTAACTTGAGCTGATTCTTAGATCTCTCTGCACTCTCAGGGATGCCTGAGATTGGAGTCTGATCCCGGTTTATTATTTTAATTTTTTATTTTTCTCTCGGCTAGAGCCATGGGACAAAGGGGCAGATACATTTACCACTTAAATTGGTGGATAGGGGCCGGTACCGATAAATCTGGCTACATAACAGTGTCATGGGAACTTCTGCCAGCAAATAGGCAAAAAGAAGGGTTATTTTATCCCCAAGCTTTCTGCAAAAGCGCTAAACCCTTCTCCCTCCCCACTTCTGCATCTACCATGTGCAACCTTTTCTGTCTGACTCCCTCTGGCAGTGCACAGGCTCAAATGGGCAGGCTTGGGCGGCTTCTATGACTCTCGTCCTAACTCACCTTAACTCCACCCACTCATTTTCAACTGCCTTAGGAGACACAGACAGATCTGGAAGTGGCTAAGATCCATACAAATAAGTTTACATAGTCAGGATGGCTCTTAAGCCAAAAATCAGCTTATAGCCTCAGACAAGTCTTCCAACTGGCAGATCTTCCAAAAGCTGTCCTTAAGCCAACAATCATCAGGGGGAAAAAAATCCAGGACACATAGTAAACTCTGTCTCTTGTTCCCCAGACCTCCCCGACTAAAACTTAAGCATCTGGAGAGCAAGACTCCTAACCCCACAGGCAAAAGAGTCATCTGTGGCATTTAAGGTGTGCCAGGGAAGAGATAAAAGCCCAAAAACAAAATTGCCAGGTGCTGGCACTTGCTGACTCCCAAAAGCTGTTGGGTCCTTGTTTTAAGTGAGAAAAAAGGCCATGGGCTAGCGAATGACCTGCCAGGCCATCAGCAGCCTTGTTAAAGATGCTTCCTAGAAAGACAACCAGTCAGATAACTGCCCCCAGGCGCCAAGACACATGGGTACATCAAGCTAAGGCCTCCAGCAGACCTAGGCTTGGCTACAGACATGGCAGGGAACCCAGAACGCAGCAGAGAAGCAATCTGTTTCTTTCCTTCTGGACACCAAAACCACTGACTTGGTCCTGGGACTTTTGGGATGTCACCTCTCCTTTCTCTATTGTCGGGTACAGGGGGCAGCCTTACCCACTTCACCAGATTTAATTGCACTTTCAGAGTTACTTAATGAAAAAAGATTTCCAACTAAGAGCTCGTTGTCTCATTCCAGACCTACTGCCTGTGTTTCTCACATACACACAGACAGGGCCCTGATCTTTGCCTTGTCCCTAATTCAAAAAATAAATTCTCATGCACCACAAGCTTTTCTCTTCCCAGTTCCCTGTTCTAACTCACGGTTCAGCTAATGGTACAGGACCACCACAGAACTGGAAGCCAGAGATCATCAAGTAAGAACTGTAACAGCTAAAAGGTATTGACACCCCCAGATCCAAAACTGTCTGGGTGCTACAAAAAAAGACTTTAATGTAAACATCTATTACTGTGAGATGCTTTTAACAATTGATCACCTGTCTCCTGGATGCTGAACTAGTAAAGGAAACAGGTGCTTTAAAATAATCTGTCTCTGATAAAGCTTAACATGTTTCAAAATCCATCTGGACTTGCCAAATCTACCTCAGATAAATGTCAACATAAAATAATAATGATTCTTTTCTCTCTAAGCTTTTTTTTTTCTACATCACTAGCATCTTGTCAGACAGAAGGTTCCTAGCCACAGCCAAGAGGGATACATGTCCCCAGAGTAAACAGATGGCAGACAGTATCTCACAATGCCTGTCTACCTTGGAAGACTCTCCTTCCCCATTCCTCGAAGAGTCCAAGCACAGGGGGTATACAGAAGGAGAGAGTGTGGAAAGAGAGAGAACACAGAGAGAGCATGGCCGCTTTTTAGGCTGGTGATGTAATTTAGGACATAAATCCTTACATCCCAGACTTTCGCTTATTATCACTCTTCATATGACTCCTGGAAAGAGTTTCTGTTCTCCCTCTCTCTTTTTGTTTTTGTTTTTTTTAAGACAGGGTTTCTCTAGCTTTGGAGCCTGTCCTGGAACTCCCTCTGTAGACCAGGCTGGCCTCGAACTCACAGAGATCCGCCTGCCTCTGCCTCCCAAGTGCTGGGTTAAAGGTATGTGCCACCGCCGCCTGGCCTGGTTTCTGTTCTCTTAAGTGTATCAACTTCAACAAGATGAAAGAGCCATGTTTCCAGTTGAAAGCAGATGATCAGAGCTGGGTGTGGCTCCATGCTAGAGTGCTTGACTTGGGAGGTGTGGGACCCTGTGTTGGGGTGATGGGACTAACTGAACAGTAAGCCTGCACCTGTTTTTGATGAGCTAACTTTAATAATACTAAATAAATAATAAAACAAAACATGCCAGTTGTGGTAGTTCATGCAGATAGGATATGTTGAAGAGGGGTAGACAAGAGGATCACAAATTGGAGGCCAGCCTGGGCTATACCTTGGGCTTCAAGACGCAGCTCAAGTGAGTAAAGAAAAGTGCTTGCTATCAAGCCTAAGGCTAATGAACTGAGTTTGGTTTCCAAGACCTACATGGTAGAAGAAAAGAATTTTGTGCCAGGCATAGTGGTGCACACCTTTAATCCCAGCACTAAGGAGGCAGAAGCAGGCAGATCTCTGTGAATTTGAGTCCATCTTGGTCTACAGAGCAAGTTCCAGGACAGCCAGCACTACACCCTGTCTCCAAAAACAAAGAAAAGCAAAGCAAAAAAAAAAAAAAAGAAAGAAAGAAAGCTTTGTACTAATGCCTCCTTCACACCCAGCAGTCTGGAGATGAGAAAGCAATGATCTAGTTCCAAGAGGCTGCAGGAAGTGGAAGTGTGTTCCTCTGTCCATGGGTAACTCCCCTCTATTCTGGGATTTCCTTTAATAATGGCTGAGTAACTAGGGTCCTGGGACAACCTAGAAAAAAAAAAAAGGAATTTTATTATCTGGTTTTCATATTTCTGTCTGTCTGTCTGTCTGTCTGTCTCTCTCTCTCTCTCTCTCTCTCTCTCTCTCTCTCTCTCTCTCTCACACACACACACACACACACACACATACACACACACACAAATGCAAACATGATAAAATAAAAAAAATTAAGGAGAAAACAAAAAATAATTTAAGGGAGTATGACTCTGAGGTTAAGAGTACTTATGATCCAGACTTAGTTCCCAGAACACACATGGCAGCTCACAACCATCTGTAACACCATTTTCACAGGCTCTAATGCTCTCTTCTGGCTTCCTTGGGCCCTGCATGCACATGTCCTTCTTACATACACGAAGGTAAACTACTAGTAAAAAATAAAAATGAATAGCAATAATATTAAATAAGAAGAAGAAAATTTTAAATGGAAACAGGAGGGTCAGGAATTGGAGGTCAGCATGGGCTGGCTATACAATGAGCTCTAGGCCAGTGCGGTAACTCAGTAAGAACATGTCATAAGTGAAAACAATAGTGGAAGAGCACTTGCCTGCCATAAGTTTGGCAAGAAGGAAAGACAGACAAGGGAAGGAGCAATTCAGCTATAGTCCAGGCTTTATTCAGGAAAAGACCTGAAGAAGGTGGATCAGCCATCCCATCACCAGAGCAGGTCAGCTCGGGCTTTCTCTCGACCATTGCCAGCAGTCTACAGAGGATGTATCATTGTGGATTTCTGGGGACCTCTCCAGCACTCTGCCTATTCCTGGTCTTATGTGGTCTTCATTTATCATGGTCTGTTATTCCTCATTCTCCCTTTCTGTTCTTGATCCAGCTGGGATCTCCTGCTCCCCTAAGCTTTCTTTCCCTCAAATCGTGCCCTTCATTTCTCCCACTGTCATCCAGGTTGTTCATGTAGGTCTCATCCATTTCTCTGTCATTGGGTGTCTTTCTTAGGGTCCTCTTTACTAGGTAGCCTCCCTGGAGTTGTGAGTTACAGTCTGGTTACCCTTTGCTTTAATCTAGTATCCACTTATGACTGGCTGTCATGATAGAACTCTCATCCAATGACTGATGGAAGCAGATGCAGAGATTCATGGCCAAGCCCCAGGTGGAGCTTCGAGAGTCCATTCGGCGAGAGAGAGGAGGGATTGTATGAGCAAGAGATACTGAGACCATGATTAGAAAAAGCACAGGGACAAATAGCCAAACTAGTGGAAACACATGAACTGTGAACCAATAGCTAAGGAGCCCCCATGGAACTGGAGCAGGCCCTCTGGATAAGTGAGACAGTTGATTAGCTTGAACTGTTTGGGAGGCCCCCAGGCAGTGGGACCAGGGCCTGTCCTTAGTGCATGAGCTGGCTTTTTGGAACCTGGGGCCCATGCTGAGACACTTTGCTCAGCCTTGGTGTAGGGAGGAGGAGACTGGACCTGCCTCAGCTGAATCTACCAGGCTGGGCTGATTCCCCAGGGAAGACCTTGCCTTGGAGGAGGTAGGAATGGGGGCTGGATTGGGGGGAAGAGCTGGAGGGTGGGAGGAGGGAGGACAGGGGAATCTGTGGCTGATATGTGAAATTAAGTTAATTATAAAAAAAAGAAGGTGGATCACTACTGTAAGATCCAGAGAGCCTGCAGATCTTTTATAGGACAGGTAAGTTGTAGGGCAGAAAAGGAGAAGGGAAAGAGGACTGAAAATTTCCCTGTTTTTGCCTCATAGATTGCTGTTGCTAGGAATACCTGGAGAGCTAAAGTGAGTGGTGAGTTAAAGAATGTCAGGTGACCGATAAACATCTCTCATGGCTTTTGCTGGAGATGGTCAGTGGGACAGGGAGGGCAAGAATCTAGAAAAACGAGTTACTTTAGTTTTGGAAACCAAATTACTTAGTTTTGGGAATTGTCATTGTTAAATCAAAATGGAGGAGCTTTAAAAATGATGTGGCCTTGGTTAACAGCCACCATGCAAGATGCCCTGGGTTCAATCTCCAGTACTATTTTTTTTTAAGTTGAAGAGGTGTACTGACATTCTATAATCAGCCCTTGTGAGGATGAGGCAAGGAAGATCACAGGTTTAAGGTTACCCTGGGAAGCTACCAGGTCAATCTGAGTTACAGAGAAAGAGACCTTGTCTCCCTCCCAAAAATTTGCCTCAAGGCACCAAAGATTGCAGTGCAATGTGTGTAAAGCCCTGGTTCAATGCCAGCATGCCCCCCACCTAAAAAAAGACAAAACCACAACTAAAAATAGACTTACACAGCGTTGGTGGCACACGCCTTTAACCCCAGCACTCGGGAGGCAGAGCCAGGCGGATCTTTGTGAGTTCGAGGCCAGCCTGTTCTACAGAGTGACTTCTAGGACAGGCACCAAAACTACACAGAGAAACCCTGTCTTGAAAAACAAAACAAAACAAATCAAATTAACTTAAAACAATTGATACTAATTTCATATGGAATCTCAAGAGACACTTCCAAATAATTAAAACAATTCTGGAAAAGCAGTACAGAGTCAGAAAACACTTCTCAATTTCAAAATACTGCTTAGTAACATTTATTACAGTGAAGCACTAGATGACAGAGAAACTGATGAAACACAGTAGCAAGTCCAGAAAAAACATCTCTCCAGCACATGGTAGCATGACTTTTGACAGGGATACCAAAGCTACAAACTAGAAAAGGACATTTCTTTCTTTCTTTCTTTCTTTCTTTCTTTCTTTCTTTCTTTCTTTCTTTCTTTCTTTCTCTCTCTCTCTCTCTCTCTCTCTCTCTCTCTCTCTCTCTCTCTTTCTTTCTTTCTTTTTTTTCAAGACAGGGTTTCTCTGTGTAGCTTTGTGCCTTTCCTGGAACTCACTTTGGAGACCAGGCTGGCCTCGAAGTCACAGAGATCCACCTGCCTCTGCCTCCAGAGTGCTGGGATTAAAGGCGTGCACCACCACCACACAGCTGAAAAGGACATTTCTCTTAAAAATAGTTTCAGGGAGCTTAAAACAAAATAGTTTCAGGGAAACCAGATATCTACATGCAAAAGAAAGAAGCTTAAGACTGGAGAGCAGGTTCATCAGTTAAGAGTACAAAATGCTCTTATGGAAGACAGTTCAGCTCACAACTTGAAAGGAACGGATGCCCTCTTCTGGCCTCCTCAGCCACCTGCACTTCCCTCAGCATACATATAATTAAGAAGAAAATATTTCCAGGTTCAGGCTATTACAAACAATGCTGATATGAGCATAGCTGAGCAAATGCCCTTGTGGTATGATTGAGCATTCCTTGGGTATATGCCCAAGAGTGCTATAGCTGGGTCTTGGGGGAGATGGATTCCCAATTTTCTAAGGAAGCGCCATATTGATTTCCAAAGTAGCTGTACAAGCTTGCATTCCCACCAGCAGTGGAGGAGAGTTCTCCTTGCTCCACATCCTCTCCAGCATAAGCTGTCTTCTGTGTTTTTGATCTTAGCCATTCAGACAGGTGTAAGGTGGCATCTCAGAGTCATTTTGATTTGCATTTCCCAGATAATTAGGGATGTTGAGCAATTCCTTAAATGTCTTTCAGCCATTTGAACTTCCTCTGTTGAGAATTCTCTGTTTAGTTCTATAACCCATTTCTTGGAAACAACCTAGATGTCCTTCAACTGAAGAATGGATAAATAAAATGTGGTACATATACACAATGGAGTACTACTCAGCAGAGAAAAACAATGACATCATGAGGTTTGCAGGTAAATGGATGAATCTAGAAAAAATCATCCTGAGTGAGGTTACCCAGACTCAGAAAGACAAACATGGTATGTACTCACTCATAGGAGGATACTAGATGTAAAACAAAGATGACTAGACTGCTACACAACTCCAGGGAGGCTACCTAGAAAACGGGACCCTAGGAAAGACCCAGGGACCACCCAATGACAAAGAAATGGATGAGATCTACATGAACAACCTGGACGACAGTGGGAGTGATGAAGGGCAAGGTTCGGGGGAAAGAGAGCTTAAGGGAGCAGGAGATCCCAGCTGGATCAAGAACAGAAAGGGGGAACAAGGAATAACAGACCATGATAAATGAAGACCATATGAGAACAGGAAGAAGCAGAGTGCTAGAGAGGTCCCCAGAAATCCACTGTAGTCTACTGGCAATGGTCGAGAGAAAGCCTGATCTGACCTAGTCTGGTGATCAGATGGCCAAACACCCTAACATTTGTGCTGGAACTCTCATCCAATAACTGATGGAAGTGGATGCAGAGATCCTCAGCCAGGCCCCAGGTAGAGCTCCAGGAGTCCAATTGTCAAGAAAGAGGGACTCTAAGAGTGTGAAGTGTTGAGACCAAGATTGGAAAAGCACAGAGACAAATAGCCAAACTAATGGAAACACACGAATTATGAACCAAAAGCTGTGGGCCCCCAGCTGGAGCAGGCCTTCCAGATAAGTGAGACAATTGAATAGCTTAAACTGTTTGGGAGGCACCCAGGCAGTGGGACCCAGATCTGTCCTTAGTGCATGATCTGGCTGTTTGGAACCTTGGGCTTACACAGGGACACTTTGCTCAGCCTGGAAGGAGGGGACTGGACCTGCCTGTGCTGAATCCACCAGGTTTAAATGAATCCCCAGAGGAGTCTTGGCCCTGGAGAAGATGGGAATGGAGGGGAGGGGCTGGGGGGAAGGTGGGGGCAGAGGAAAAAAAAAAGAAGAAAATATTTTTAAATTAAGTTAAATTCTTCATACTATACATAAATATGTGTTGTCATTGTTTTAATTTTAATTTTATTATCTTTATGTGTATGGGTGTTTTGTCTGCATGTATTTCTGCATACCATGTACATACCTGGTGCTCATGAAGGCCATAAGAGGGCATTGGATCCCCAGGAACTATAGTTCCAGTCATGTGTTGTCCTGTGGGTTTCTAGGAATCTAATCCATGCCCTCTTGAAGAGCATGTAGTGCTTTTAACTGATGAGCCATCTTCCCAGCCCTGACAGCTTACTTTTTTATTTGTACTACTGCTTCACTTTTAAATAGTCTCCTGGCAACTTTGCACCCTTGGTAATATATTAGACATTGCTATGGGCCCATGGGGAAGCAGAGCATCTTAGTGACAAGATCATGTGGCAGAGGAGGCTGCTCACATCAGGTGTGATGGTAGTCTCAGCACTCTGGAGGCTAAGACATTAGATATTCAAGACCAGTCTAGAGTTTGTATTAGAATACAAAGTGAGACTGTCTCAAACAAAACAAAACAAAAATGCCAAAGCACACATACAGCAAGAGAGCATTTGCCTAGCCTCCATGAGGGCCTGGGATCACACACAAAAATATACATAGAAGCCAGGCAGTGGCAGTACACGCCTTTAAATCCCAGCACTCAGGAGGCAGAGGCAGGAAGTTCTCTGAGTTTGAGGCCAGCCTGGTCTACAGAGCGAGTTCCAGGACAGCCAAACTGTTACACAGAGAAACCTGTCCCAAAAAACTAACACACACACACACACACACACACACACACACACACACACACACACACACAATTAAGCTGACCAGATCTCTTTCCCCCATGGGAGCCTGGTGTACAAACAACACACTCTTTTGGAGTGAATTCACCCTTTTGCTTATATAAGCTACCCTAAGGGACCAGGGAGACAATTTTCTGATGGCTTTTCAAGTCTCTGATATCAATGTTGTCCTCAGTCTAGGCTCCAGACAGGTATTTGTGGTGCCTCAGGTTACCATGGCCAGGGTTCTTCTCATTGTCCAGGCCATCATGTCCACTTGGGTCATGCTTCAGAATAAGGAACATCTGATGGAGGCCCTATGTTGAAAGTTGAAAGCCAACTTCAATCTCTCTGACTGCCAGAAGGCAAGTGGTGTTATTAAGCCCCTTCCTCCCACTGTCTTGCCCTGGTCTTCCTCACTGAGGTTTTTTTTTTTTTTCTTTTCAGATGTCTCTCTCTAGACAAACATCTCAAAGAGGTGAGTCTTTGCTAAGTTGAATGCAGATTGATCTGAAGACATGGTCACTGAGAAGCGACTCATCCCTGATGGCAGTGGGGTTAAATACTGATATCACCAATCATGGTCCCCATTGGTGGGCCTTGTACTCCTGAGGTTGTCTACTGTGGTGCTCTCCTCTACCCTACTAAATCATGTTCAGCAATAAATATCATATCCTGTCTGGACAAAAAGATGAAGAAACTAGAAGCTAGCAGTCAAGTCAGGCCCAGTGACACTCACCTGTAATTCCAGCATTTAAGAGGTAGGCATGAGAATTAAAGATCATAAGTTTTGAGACTAGCTTGAGCCACACAGTTGGATCCTGTCTCAAGAAAAGCACAAAAATAGTGGATTCAGCTCACTTGATAGAGTGCCTGCCAACATTCGTATAGCTCTTGGCTGGGTTCTCATATACCATATAAACAGGACATGACACACACCTGTCATCTCGGTACTCAGGAGGTGGAAGCATTTAAGATGAGAAGTTCAGAGTCATCCTTGACTACACAGTGAGTTTCAGGCCATCTTGATCTATGTGAGATTCTGTGCCAAAAAAGGGAAAGAAAGAAACTAGCAGTCCAAGAAAGACAACATAAATCCCAACAAGAAGCTGGGCAGTGGTGGCGCACGTAAGAGGCAGAGGCAGGCAGATCTCTGAGTTCGAGGCCAAGTCTGGTCTACAAAATGAGTTCCAGGACAGCTAGGGCTGTTACACAGAGAAATGCTGCCTCGAAAAACCAAACCAAACAACAACAACAAAAAAAAAAAAAAAAGGAAGGAAGGAAGCAAGCCCAAGATAATGTTTTACAATCTCTGGTGTGGATTACTTTCTTCTGTGTGCCTTTCTTTCTCTTAACTCTAGTGCTTAAAATCCATATTTTGAGATCTTATCACAAGGGCTGAAGAGATGGCTCAGAGGTTAAGAACACCGACTGTTCTTCCAGAGGTCCTGAGTTCAATTCCCAGCAACCACATGGTGGCTCACAACCACCTGTAATGAGATCTGGTGCCCTCTTCTGGCCCGCAGGAATACATGCAGGCAGAATACTGTACACATAATAAATAATTTTTTTTTTAAAGTTTAAAAAAGAAAAAAAAGATCTCATCACGAACTCCAACTCTGCCAGGTATAGTAGCATGTACCTTTAATCACAGCACTCCAGAAGCTTATGCAGGAGGGTTTCTGTGAATTAGAGGCCAGCCTGATCTACAGATTGTGTTCCAGACCAACCAAGGCTATGCAGTGAGACCCTGCTTCAAAAAAAAATGGTAAATATTGGGCCTGGAGAGATGTCTCAGTAGTTAAGAGCACTGGCTGCCCTTGCAGAGGACCCAGATTCTATTCCCAGCACCCATATGGCTGCTCACAATTGTCTGTAACTGTACTTCCAGGGTATCTGATGCCCTCTTCTGGCCTCTCTAGGCACCAGGCACAAATGTAGAGCACAGCCATACATGCAGGCAAAACACTCATATGTATAAAATAAAATATTTTTTTTTAAATTTTAAGTGCACTGGAGGTATTGAAGACACCACATGTACAGTGGAAGTGGGAGAGGCAGGAAGTCTGTATCTCTTCTGACCAGTGAGTCCCTTGCCAGCATCTAGAGACCCAGGCACACAGCCAGGAGATGGCACCAGACTAGTAGAGGCTGCTTCCCTAGCTATAAATAAAAGTTTCATACAGCTGGTCTGTGGAGGACTCATGTAGAGCAGGGTGATACATCTACAAAGGGTGCTAGAAAGAGGAACAAGCCATATGCAGGATTGTAGCAGAATAGTTCTGTTTGTGTAAGATATTCACTTCTGGAGTCTACATAGGTCACTGATGTTAGCAGCTGCAGCTGCTCCTGACTGCTCAGTGGGCATGAAAGAAGCCTGTGCAGCCAATTCATATGTGCAGTTACAGAGAATGAGGCTGCTTGTCCATAGATGTGCTTTCTTTTGTGACAAAAGGTAGGAAACATTCCCAAAATTAAACTGAAGATATTTGTGCTTTCTTCTTTTTCTTTTTTCCTACTGCTCAGGATAGGCTCTCACTGTATAGCTCTGGTTGGCTAGAAGTGTTCTTTCTTCCCTACCTTTCTTCCTTCCTCCCTCCCTCCCTCCCTCCCTCCCTCCCTCCCTCCCTCCCTCCTTTCTTTCTTTCTTTCTTTCTTTCTTTCTTTCTTTCTTTCTTTTTTGTTTGTTTTTTTCAAGACAGAGTTTCTCTGTGTAACAGCCCTGGCTGTGAACTTTCTATATAAACCACCATCAGCACTCAGGTCACCCTAAGCCAAGCTGTCATCCCATATCCAGAAGGCCTCATTAGCCATATCCCCTGCCGCATGTGGGCTCTCCCATCTTTCTTCCTCATCTCCATGCACTCTTTCTATGATGACCAGCTTGTAGAGAAAGGACACCCCAGGGTAGAGCTCCTGAATTCTACCATCTTTGCCACCTGCACCTTTATGGTACCGGGCTTTCAAGATCTTATGTCTATACCACCAAACACATCTGCAATGCATTTGTTTCTTTCCATGGCTATAGCATTCCTGATCCAGGCTTCCCCACATTCTCCATGCTAGGGCCATAGGTTTGCACTTGACCAAATGTAAAGCTGTCAAGGAAGCCTGGGAAGGCAAGCTCAAGTTCTGGAACCTAGCAGCTGTGACCACGATTTGCTGACCTTTGCACCCTTGCAATTCACCCTTCACCAATCTTATACTCCAGTCAGGGGGCAAATACTACTTGCTTCTTCAAAAGAACAGGGGTATGTCATCCATTTCCCTCCTGCTCTATGCCTGCCAAGGTTTACAGTTCAAGACCACATGGCCAGGTAGATGGACATAGGTTGGAACCCTGTAGGTAACTCTTAGCCTTGCCACTTACTAGCTGTGAAACTTCCCTTGCCTTGTTTTCCCCATCTATTGCCTGGAGGAAATGACCAAAGCTCTTTCTGGAGTCATTGAGAGGATAAAATGCGTTAATATCACTGGATATTAACATTTTCTTTTTCTTTAGATGTTCAATGGGCACTTTGTGGGAGGCTAGGAAATGCTCACCTTGGGCAGTGGCCTGTTCTTAGCAGCTCCAGTCAGTTACCCATAGCCAGTCCTCTACTACATTTGCTGAAGTCAACAAAGGGAAGCAAAAGCCTGCCTTCTGCTGTTAGATAAAGGGGCGGGCCAGAATGGGTTGGGCTCTCAACCTGGGATCACTGGGATGTGTTGGGCTGGGCACAATTGCATTGTGAGGCAGGAAACTGGAGCTCCCCTGGGACCACTCCTAGCTAAGCAGCAGCTCCCCAGACCATTAGTGGTCCACCAGGTAGGTAGAAGCTGGGGCTGGTTTGAACACCATGTGCAGGGACCACTGGGCCTAAGGACACTGCTTCAGGGCTGCTAAGGACATGGAGAAGATTGGGTCTGTTGGGCTGACTAGCTGGAGTCAAGCAAAGGTCATCAGACACCAATCTGGGGTGCAATGTAAGGCTCACCCCCACAGCCAACCAACCGGCTCAGCCAGATGGCAACAGCCACCTGCCTCTTCACCCTGGAACTTGCTGCTACTGTGCACTATAGAAGTAGCAAAACCCCTAAGCTGAGTAAATATGTCCCTGTACCATGTCCCTTAAGGTTAGCTGGTCCCAAAGTTGCCTTAAGAGTGCAGCAGGGGAGCCAGCTGCTACTGCCACTCCCTTCCCTCCTATGGTGGAAGGCCCACCCTGGGAGGACCTTCCTATTCCATGTCTGAAGCACAGGGCTCAATTCTGGTAAAGTCCCCTGTGGTCCCTCTGCCTTAGCCCCTCCCGTGCATCATCCTCTGCTGCCTTTCCTCACTACCACACTGTAACTGGCACAATTTTGCCAGTCCTGGGGGTAGGGCTGGGTGGGGACAATCTTCTTTCAGGGCAGAAGGCGGGGGAGAAGGTCTTCTTCATGGGCTGTCTTTGTCAGCGCCTCCTCTGCCTTAGCCTGGACAAAGGCAGGCATTGACAGCTGGGACTGGCACTCCAGCCAGAAACAAGGCTACTGAGGCCAAGGCTGGCATTTCAGGGGCTCAGAGCCTTTGGCCCTGTGGTGGGGGCTTGGGGACTATCCTGTGCTCTTTACAGGGATGCAGGGAAACTCAGGGAGGGAGCATTCGGCACTGGCACAAGAGTTGTGGGCCACATGGGGATAACTGGCTCAGGGGGTGTCTCCCTGGAGACCGGGAGTGGCAGGGAGCCCCCTGGCTAGAACAGCCCTGGTGGGGTAAAAGCAGCAGATAGCAGGTCCCTGGCCTGGGCCTCTGGACAGAGGGGACATTGTTGGGGTGGAGGCAGGGCTGCCTTGGCCAGGCCACTATTGACAAAGCTGCCAGCTGTGGTGGAGCCCGGTCGCCAGGCCCTTGCCCCCTCCCCTGTCTCCTTCCTCCCCCAGGGCCAGCATGATTGGGGCTGAACCTAGACTGTCTCCCTCCCACTCAGGACAATGCCCCCCACAGCCATTTTGTGCCCATCGCCACTGCCCTGAGGCAGCTGATGTGAGGAGACCCCATTTCTGCACTCCGTAATGGTGGTAAGTGTCTGGGCCCTATGTCCCCAAAGATGTCACTGAGAGATGCAGAGAGGGATAAATTTGCCCACGCTAGGCATAGGGCAGCCTTGCAGGGAGCTTCTATTTCCTCTGCCTTCTTGGGTAACAACCTCATCTCCTCCATTACACACACTCAACTTTGTCACAGAGACACATGGGCACTAAAGGAAATTGTCTTTCCTGTCTGTGCTCTCAAGATAAGGGGACCTGGGGTCTTTCTGAGTGGCAGTAGGTGGCTTCTGTCTGACACATGCCCACATGACTAGCTGTACAGATCCCAGCTCAGTTCAGGATCTGTCACCAGCTCTTTCCCTCTTTCTAGAACTCTATTCAGGATTAAATCTGTCTGAATGTCACCTAGTTTGGCAGTTGGTCAGTGGCTGGTGCTGACTGCTCTTGGGTTAGAGGGGATTTGGGGGCTGGCCTTTCCCCAGTGTCTCAGATTCAGGGCCCTTTCCACTCACAACTGGGGCTACCTCTGTCCTGATTCCCTACTCCCTGTCCCCTGCTTCAGTCAAGCTCTCTCTGACCTTTCTCTCATGTCTGTCCTCGTCAGTGCTCCTACACTGAGACAGCTCTGGAGCTAGGACTCCACAGACTGTAGCTGTTGGGGTCCATCACTCTGGCACCCTGAGCTGACTCCTGGTGCCCCAGAGATTCCCCAGCACCCTCCAGGCTGGCTCAAAGCTCTCCTGTCACCCCTACAACTGTCCACTGAATGTTTGTCTAAAGTCCTGACCATGGCTACCTGTTCATTACTGTTTTGGGGGTCAGTATGCCCGAGTCTGGTGGCATCTTGGCCAGAAGTCAAATCTCTTTGACTATCTCATTGAGCTAGTAAAGGTCCCTCTATATAGCTGGCTCTAAAATACCTAGAATGGGCTTTCTCTCTACTCCTTTTGCCATGGGTATCCTCCCTTGACACATGATGACATGGCCCCTCTTGTCCCTATGTTGTCTTTCTTTGTCTGAGTGACCATACTCAGTTGCCCTGCAGATATGGCTTTCTTCTCCCACATCCCCTCCCCTCTCCTGCCCCTCTATCACTCAGAACCCCTCTGTCATGCCCATGTGGCTTCTCAGAGTCTGTCCCCTTTATAGTTCACATGCATATAAAGCAGAAGATAAAATAATTCTTTCTTTGTGTACCCTCATCCCCATCCTGTCTCTTTCTCCAAATCTAGGATACTTTCTTTGTCCTTTCTGTCCTCTCCCTGGCTGCCCCCCCCCCCCCGAGTGCTCTGTCTCTCTCTGTCTCTGTCTCTCTGTCTCTCTGTCTCTGTCTCTGTCTCTGTCTCTCTCTCTCTCTCTCTCTCACCATGTTGGCCTGCCTTCCTCTGATCCTGTCTCTTTCCCAGTTTAGTTCTCATTCTCTCCCTTGCCTGCTTCTGCCTGTTAGGGAATGGAATACCTTCAGCATTCTCCCATCAGGGCTCATGCTGACTGACTTCCTCCAGGCTCCTGTGATGGCTCCATGGCCTCTCTTCAGCCTCCACCTTCTGCTGCTGTTCCTGCTGCTGCTGCCCTTGACCAGAGCCCATCGATTCTCTGTACCCAACACCAGCTTCAACCACCTGGTGCTGGATCCAGGCCAGGGCACACTCTACGTGGGTGCAGTGAATCACCTCTTCCAGCTCAGCCCTGAGCTGAAGATGGAGGCTGTGGCTGTCACTGGCCCTATCATCGACAGTCCCGACTGTGTGCCTTTCCGTGACTTGGCTGAGTGTCCACAGGCCCAGCTCACTGATAATGCCAACCAGCTCTTGCTAGTGAGCAGCAGGGCCCAGGAGCTGGTGGTTTGTGGGCAAGTAAGGCAGGGTGTGTGTGAGAAGCGGAGCCTTGGGGATGTGGCTCAGGTGCTGTACCAGGCTGAGGACCCTGGTGATGGGCAGTTTGTGGCTGCCAATACCCTGGGAGTAACCACAGTGGGCCTAGTGGTGCCCTTGCCAGGCCGAGACCTCCTGCTGGTGGCCAGGGGCCTGGCAGGCAAGCTGTCAGCAGGGGTACCGCCCCTAACTGTGCGCCAGCTGGCTGGCCCACAGCCTTTCTCCAGCGAAGGTCTGGGACGACTTGTGGTGGGAGACTTCTCAGACTATAACAATAGCTATGTGGGGGCTTTCTCTGATGCCCACTCTGCCTACTTTGTCTTCCGTCGGCGTGGGGCCCGGGCCCAGGCTGAATATCACTCCTATGTAGCTCGTGTCTGCCTTGGAGATGTCAACCTTTACTCCTATGTGGAAGTGCCCCTTGCCTGCCATGGCCAGGGCCTTATCCAAGCTGCCTTCCTTGCTCCAGACACATTGCTAGGCGCATTTGCAGCAGGAACAAGTCAGGCACAGGCAGCCCTGTGTGCCTTTCCCTTAGCTGACCTGGACAAGAGTATGGAACAGGCCAGGCGACTTTGCTATACCACTGGTGGTCAGGGGCCCAGTGGAATGGAAGAAGCCACTGTGGAGTATGGTGTCACATCCCGTTGCGTCACCCTGCCTCCTGTGAGTGATGAGAGCCTGACTCCCAAATTTTGACCATGGGTTCTGTCTTCATTTTCTGTTCCTTTCTCTGCCCTGCCAACTCTCTCCCTTTGTGATATTGGACAGGGGCACTCTCCAGGAATAGCTACTGGTTAACCTCTTGGCTAGGTATATCAATAGGTAGCAGATGGCTCTGTTTCCAAGCTCCGGCCTGCTCTCAGCATTTTTCTTTCTGTCGCTCTTCCTCTGTGGGACAAGTTGTGATGTGAGGCTTGGGGACCAGCTTTCCAGACCCTCCTGGCCAGGATGCTCTGGTTCCTGATTCCTCCCAACTCCTTTCTCACTGGCTGTAGGGGTATCCTCTGCTCCCAGGGGAGGGCATGCCCACCCTCCTGGGTATTGATTCTCTACACCTTGCCTATCCAGGACTCCCCTGAGTCATACCCCTGTGGTGACGAACACACTCCCAGCCCCATCGCAGGCCGCCAACCCTTGGAGGCCCAGCCTCTGCTACAGCTGGGACAGCCCATCAGTGCAGTGGCTGCTCTCCAGGCAGATGGGCACACGATAGCCTTCCTGGGAGACACCCAGGGCCAGCTACATAAGGTGAGATCCTGACCAATGGGGGTGTTCTTGGATGGCCTCCACACTTTCAGGCTGGGTCTGGCTTTGCTGCTTGTCCAGGTAGCCCTACCACCTGTGGCTCAGGAAAGCCTCAGGACACTCCACCTCTCAGCTGTGCTCCATTGGTGGATCAGAAGGCTTCATTGCACCTGGACATCTGGTATGATCCATCTCCTGCTCTAGTCCCCAAATGAAATACTACCCAGGAACCTCTGGAGGCAGCTGCACCTTCTCTATCCAATGAGAGTGTTGCTGAAGGCGGGTGGGGATGGTATGTAGACAGGCCCAGAGGATTTGATGCTCAGAGGTAGCCTGGACTCGGGAGTCTCTCTAAAACAAACCCTGCCTCCCACTGAACTTTTTGTTTCTATAGCTGCCCTTCTTCTCATGTGGCAGAATGGCCTGATAGTCAAGAGCCTCTGCCAGGGCAATTCTGCTGCCCCAGCTTTGTTACTTCCTGGAGAGTGGATTAACCTTGAGGGTCCTGAATGAGAGAAAGTGGCATGTCTGTATCTTGATGGCCTAGCAGGAGGGGCGTCTGGTTCTGGGGGAACAGGCTACTTCCTGAGAGTCTTTATGTTCCTGTAAAGAAGACAGGAAAGCGTGTGTCTTCAATGGTCAGCATTAAGTCATCAAGAAAGTTGGTCTTGGCTTGGCAGAGTGGCCCAGTCCTGTCTTTGTGCTCCTGTCCAGGTCTTCCTAAACAGCTCCCAAGGCCAGATATACCATTCCCAGCAAGTGGGGCCCCCAGGCTCAGCCATCAGCCCAGACCTTCTGGTAGACAGTAGTGGGGACCACCTCTATGTCCTGACTGCCCAGCAGGTAAGGTCTGTCTCTGGAACTGGGTGTGATCTGTCTAAGTGACCTGAGTCTTTGTAACCCACCTTTACATCTCCCTCACTGCCCATGCAGGTAGACCGGATTCTTGTGGCAGCCTGTCCTCAGTTCCCCAACTGCACCACCTGCCTTCAGGCTAGGGACCCACTGTGTGGCTGGTGCATCCTTCAGGGCAGGTGAGCATGGGCCCAGGCTTAAACCAACTGTCTCTAGGGGCCAGGAAGCTGTCTGCAGAAGCAACTGTAGATGTGCCAAGAGGCCCACTTGGCTCAGTGTTGCCGAGCTCCTTAATCCCATCTCAACTCACCAGATCACCATTCACCTCTCATTCCAGTAATCCTACCTCAAGCCAGGCCTCTGACGCCTCTTCCAGGACCCATGACTTGCTGTTGGTGTTCCTTGGTCCACTCCAGCTTTCCTCCATCCTGGGCTGTCAGCTCAGGACTCATTTATAAAAACTTGAAATGTGGGCTGGGAATATAGCTCAGTTAGTGGAGTGCTTGCCTAGCATGCATGAAACTCTGGGTTCAACTCCTACCACGTATGAGCTAGGCATGGTGGTACATACCTGTAATCCTAGCACTTGGGAGGCAGAGGCAGGAAGATTAGAAAATCAAGGTCATCTTCAGCTACATAGTAAAGTATGAGGCCAGCCTGGGAGACACGGGCCCTTGTTGGAGGAGAAGGAAAGAGGGAGAAAGAAAGGAAGTGTTTTCCTGTTACTCATAGTTAAGGCTAAAGCCTGCACCCTGGCCATGAGGCCCCATGCTCCCTTCAATCCTCCTCCTTGCTGCACTCCAGCCAAGCCATCCTCCTAACCCCATGCCAGGAATCCTGAGACTCACGTGGTGAACCAATGGGCTCCTACCTGGCAGGTGTACTCGGAGGGGCGAGTGTGGACGGGCAGCCCAGCCAAGCCAGTGGCTGTGGAGCTATGAAGACAACCACTGCCTTCACATTCAGAGCCTGCTACCAGCCCAGCACCCCCGCCAGGAACAGGGCCAGGTGAGGCACTGACACTGATGGTTTCAGCCTGTGTGGTCATTGTCTGTGGGAACACAATCTTAGATGCTTCCTGTCCATTTCTTCCCTAGATGCCTCTGCCCACAGCCCCAGCATGGCACTTACTCCTCTCTGCTCTAGATCCATCTCCCTGTTTCCCTCTCATGTGTCATAGGTCACTCTGTCTGTTCCCCGGCTGCCCACCCTGGCTATGGATGAATACTTCCATTGTGCCTTTGGGGACTATGACAGTCTGGCTCAGGTGGAAGGGCCCCATGTGGTCTGTGTCACCCCTCCTGGAGATCAGGTGCCACCTAACCCTCCAGGCTCCGGTGAGTGGACCTTTGAGTAGGGATCCTGAGGTGGAACTGGAGCAGGCAGGAGCTACAAGACCTTATCTGCCACCACTCACTGTCCCCTTCCAGATCATGTCACCTTGCCCCTGGCTCTGATGTTTGAGGATGTGGTTGTGGCTGCCACCACCTTCTCCTTCTATGACTGCAGTGCAGTCCAGGCCTTGGAAGTGGCTGCCCCGTGAGTTACTGGAGCTGGCTCCTGATGGGTAAGGGTGGAAATCCAAGATGGTACCCAGCCTGAGAACGTCCCTGCCCCTTCAGGTGTCGCACTTGTGTGGGCAGCCTGTGGCGGTGCCACTGGTGCCCCCAGAGCAGCCATTGTGTATATGGTGAGCACTGCCCAGAGGGTGAGAAAACTGTCTACAGTGCCCAGGAGGTGGGTATGATCAACATACAAACTCCTTGCACCTGATCAACCCAAAAAGCCACCCCAGAAGGACAGGACCAGACCTACCCAGGAGTGGTCCCATGCAAGTCTGAAGGGCTAAGGCTGTCCTTTCCCTAGGTGGACATTCAGGTTCGTGGCCCAGAGGCTTGTCCTCAGGTTGAGGGCCTAGCAAGTCCCCAATTGGTGCCTGTGGGCTGGGAGAGCCATTTGGTCCTGCACATTCAGAACCTTCACTATTTCCGAGTGAGTAGTCAGGTGGATGGGGGAATGAATGAGGGGAGAGAAGACAGTGTCCACAAGACTGACATTATGGCATCTGTACTTTCCAGGATCTACCTGCCTTATACTACTGCTGGCTAGAGCTGCCTGGAAAACTGCAGAAGCTACCTGCCTTCCTAGAGGAGACATCCAAGGACTCTGGCCTCATTCACTGCCAGGCCCAGCAGGTGAAAAGCTGCTTGGTGTCTTGGGCAGCCCTACTCCACTCAAACACACACACATACACACACACACACACACACACACACACACACACACACACACACACACACACACACACACAGCTCTGCCCAGTCCCTCTTCTACTTACAAAAGCCACAGAGTGTTGGGAACCTTCGGTATGTATCAGGAGCAGGGTGCCTGCAGCCTCTGTTCCTCTGCTTAGAGATGCAGAGGACAATCACATCCATTCTAAGGATGGTGTTCTGGAGGAAGCAGGAGGGAGAGATATCCCAAGTGGGGTTCAAGCCTGATCTTACCCTCTACCCACAGTTCCATCCCTCTATGTCCCAGAGGGAGCTCCCAGTGCCCATCTATGTAACAAGAGGTGAGATCCAACGGCTGGACAATGCCCATGATCTCCATGGTGAGCCCTCAGGTGACAAGGCAGGTGGGGGCAGGATATGAGGCTCATGGACAGTGGCTCATCATGCTGCCCCACCTTCCCCAGTGACTCTGTATGACTGTGCTGTGGGTCACCCTGACTGCAGCCATTGCCAGGCAGCCAATGGAAGCCTAAGCTGTCTGTGGTGTGGCGATGGCCAGCCTTCCTGCCGCTATGGGCCACTGTGCCCACCAGATACTGTGGAACAGCTATGCCCTACACCCACCATTGATGTGGTGAGATTCTCCCCACTGTAGACTCTGGCTTCCCCATTTCCCAAGGTCCCTGCCTCCACTGTCCAATACTCTCCCACATCAAGCCCCTTGCCTCAGACTGCTAGACTCTAGTAGTTTGATCCAGACATTTTCCAGTAGTTGGCTAACTGGGCACCACCACTGCAGAGTAGGATGTGGCTTTGGGGAATCCTATCTGCCATCCTTCTCTTCTACAGATTGAACCCCTGACTGGTCCCCCAGAAGGTGGCTTGGCCATCACCATCCTGGGTTCCAACCTGGGCCAGGCCTTTAATGATGTGCAAAATGCTGTGACTGTGGCTGGCCAGCCCTGCAACCCTGATGCTTCTCTCTACCGCATCTCTGCACGGTAAGGCACCTCAGCAGATGGGGGAGGGGAAGGATGCTATCCAGAGTAGGCCTTCAGAAATTGGCTGCCCAGAGAGAGGGGAGGCTTGTAGCCAAGAAATATGAGGTCCTGAGTCAGAGCACAACAGGGAAACAAGCAGCTGAGGAGGAGCAAGCTCCAGGAAGCCCCTGAAAGGCTCCCCCAGGGCTTGAGCAGCTACTGGACCTTGATTCACCAGGATTGTGTGTGTGATATCTCCTGCTCCCAATGGCACTGCTGGGCCTGTCCAAGTGGCCATCAAAAATCGTCCTCCTGGCATCTCAACCCAGCACTTCATCTACCAGGTCAGTAACTCCCCTAAGGTGGTCCTAATGCAGGGTATGGTGGGAAGAAGGACTATGTAAAGATGTCAAACTGGATCCAAGGGCAGCAGGAACCATTGCTACTATGTCCAAGAAGGAAGCTGCATGTTCTCAGTGGAGAGCAGGCTGGGGGCAGTGTTCTGATGACATGGACACTATCACTGGCAGCTGTCCAGGAGGTAGGTAGGCAGTTCAGAAGCAAGAGCATCAGAAGGTCAGAGTGAAGTGCGTGCAAAACTTGTTGCAGCCCCAGTAGAGGATGTGGAGAAAGGAGGATGCTCCTAGATGCTGGTGGAGCCTGGGCACAGGGCTGGACCACTGTGCAGTGGAAAGCCCAGGGTGAAAGTAGGACCATTAGAGCAAGTTTTGCTGCAGTATCCCAACTGGTGACTGGATCCTAGCGCTTAGAGCTTGGGAGGTCCCAGGTGTAAAGTGCCTCCCAAAGGGAGGTGATAGCAAGGGCATGGGCAGACAGGAGGGGAGCTAGCATAGGCAGAAAAGGTGGAAGAAGAAAGGCATGGCACTTTCAGAAGTAGGGTGCAGTCAAATGAAGCCCCTGACTCAATAAACCAATAAATGGGCCTTTACCTCAATCAAAGCTAAAGGGCCTTGAGGATGGGCCTTGTGTCTACCCCATCCTACTCTGTTCCCCAGGACCCTGTCCTGCTAAGCCTGAGTCCTCAGTGGGGCCCCCAATTAGGGGGTACCCAGCTCACCATCCATGGGCAGTACCTCCAGACAGGAGGCAACATCAGGGCCTTTGTGGGTGACCAACCTTGCCTCATGTAAGTATCCAACACAGCTCACCTGTCAAAATGAGCCTGGCCACTGTCAAATAGAGAACCATCCTATACAATGGGGCAGTGGATTCAAGGCTTCCTTGAAATTCTAAATGAACTGGTACTAGCAACCTCTGCCCCTGCTGAGGGAAGCAAGTGGGTCTCTTCCTGAAGGACTGGGTCAGGTCTAGGGCTGAGCCCAAAGTAAGAATATCCCTTCCCCTGCAGCCAGGAACCTGTGTGTCCTGAAGCCATCATATGCCACACCATGCCCCAAGCAGAGCCAGGAGAAGCAGCAGTCCTTGTAGTCTTTGGACATGTTGAGCGCAAACTGCTCACCACCCCATTTCGATATACTGCCAATCCCCAGCTGGTGGCAGCAGAGCCTAGTGTCAGTTTTCGGGGGTGAGTACTTGGCCCACCTTCAGTGAACTACTGCAAAGATAGGGTGCTAGGCTGAGTTACTCCAGATCCTCTCAACTCTCCGACTTCCATCCTGGCACAGGGGTGGACGACTGATTCGAGTCACGGGTATAGGCCTAGATGTCGTGTGGCAGCCCTTGCTGTCTGTGTGGCTGGAGGATGAGGACCAGGTAAAGGCTTTGGGGGTCCAGGGCCAGGATGTGAACCCAAGGAGGAACTGCGGTGCCCCTGCTGCAGATCCCCAGGGTTGTATCCAGCTTGAGAATGGCTTGCTACAGGTGAGTCCCCTACCACCACTAGCAGAGAATAGGGTCATCCCCAGAGAATGCTTAGTGAGGGGACAGGGAGGATCACTAAGACCACTCACTGATCTGCATTTCTGTCCCCTCCAGTGCTCTACTCTGTGCTCTGTTAACTCATCTAGCCTCCTCCTGTGCCACAGTCCAGCAGTGCCAGATGGGGCCATCCCAAAAAGGGTCTTCTTTGCCTTAGACAACATGCAAGTAGACTTTGCCAGTGCTAGTGGGGGCCAGGGATTTCTGTACCAGCCTAACCCTCGCCTGGTTCCACTTAGTCATGAAGGACTCACTCACCCCTACCGCCTCAAGCCAGGTCATGTCCTGGATGTGGAGGTAGGTGTGCCACCAGTGTGCCATTGCTTGGGCACTCATCATCCTGAGGAGGATGGGGGTGGGGATCCCACAAGCTCAGGCTCCTGCTATGTGTCCCAGGGCGAGGGCCTCAACCTGGGGATCAGCAAGGAGGAGGTGCAAGTACATATTGGGGATGGAGAGTGCCTGGTGAAGACACTGACACTTACTCACTTGTACTGCGAGCCACCCCACCATGCCCCTCAGCCAGCCAATGGTTCAGGCACCCTGCCTCAGTTCGTGGTGAGTGTGCGCTCCTAGTGGAGGGTCAGTGTGCTGTAGACCCAAGCTCAGTAGCCCTGCTCCCCCAGGTGCAGATGGGCAACGTGCGCCTGGCTCTGGGCCCTGTCCAGTATGAAGCAGAGCCCACGATGTCCACCTTTCCTGTGGAGGCCCAGGTGGGCCTGGGCCTGGGTGCTACTGTGCTGATTGCTGCAGTGCTCCTTCTCACGCTCATGTACAGGTGAGGATGCTCCCTCTTCAGCACATGTGGGCCAATTTCCCATGGCAGGCCCCAGGCCAGAGGCCATCCTAGTCTGGGCCTGTGGCTGATGCCTAACCTCTGGCTGCAGGCACAAGAGCAAGCAGGCCCTGAGAGACTATCAGAAGGTACTGGTGCAGCTGGAGAACCTGGAGACTGGTGTGGGCGACCAGTGTCGCAAGGAGTTCACAGGTATGTGGGGGTACAGGGGGGAGGACAGGGCATCCACCAGGCCAGAACCCACATCTTTATGGGTCCTGGCCTGCAGACCTGATGACTGAGATGACAGACCTCACCAGTGACCTAGAGGCCAGTGGGATACCCTTCCTGGATTACCGGACATATGCTGAGCGTGCCTTCTTCCCTGGCCATGGTGGCTGCCCACTGCAGCCAGGGCTTGAAGGGCCTGGGGAAGAGGGTCGCTGTGCCACTATGCACCAGGGCCTCACACAACTCTCCAATTTGCTCAACAGCAAGCTCTTCCTTCTCACAGTGAGAGCCACATGGATGGTGGGGACAGGCAGGGCAGGGGAGTCTCAGCTGGTAGGGAGGTGGGGCTGGGGACTGGCCAGACCCAGGTAGGGACATGGCCACAGAATAGGGAGGGTATGGGGCTTTGTGGAGTGAATACCAACTTCCTGCCTAGCTCATCCACACTCTGGAGGAGCAGCCAAACTTTTCCCAGAGGGACCGCTGCCATGTGGCTTCACTGCTTTCCTTGGCTCTGCACAGCAAGCTTGAGTACTTGACTGACATCTTGAGAACTCTGCTTGGTGACCTAGCAGCTCATTATGTACACAAGAACCCTAAGCTCATGTTACGCAGGTTGGCCTTGACCTGGGTGTGGGGGCAGGGACAGGGGCTCATCTCTGACCCATTCCCAATATATGCTGAGTGGGATCTGGCCCTAAGATCAAGAGCCAAGAACTCTAGGAGTGGGGTCAGAGAGAATTGTAGGATTATTCTCACCAGCGCCCTGGGGCCTCCTTCACACAGAACAGAGACCATGGTAGAGAAGCTGCTCACCAACTGGCTATCCATCTGTCTCTATGACTTCTTAAAGGTGAGGTGGTCTCCATAACTGCTGCCCAAATTCCCCAGTACCCCTGGCTGAGGCTTAGGGTGGGCCATCAAATGAAGGTCATGAGATCCTGTTCTCTGCTTGGTGGATCCATGAGAGGCCTAGGACAAGAGTGCTGGATAAGGGAAGTTATTGTGCTCCTTCTCCAGCTGACTGTTAAGCAGGGACAAAAAGGGCTTGGGACCCAGCCCAGGGGCCTGTGTTAGCTTGCTAGCCTTTGCTAATCCTTGCTGTAAACTGCTAACTACCCCTTCTAGTCCCACTATGCCCTCTGCTGGGCTTTACTGGGTCCATTAGCCCTGTGACCAATGTCTGGCACATCTTAACGGTTGTAGGAAGTGGCTGGTGAGCCACTGTACATGCTCTTCCGGGCCATCAAGTACCAGGTGGACAAGGGCCCTGTGGACGCTGTGACAGGCAAAGCAAAACGAACTCTGAATGATAGCCATCTGCTACGAGAGGATGTGGAGTTCCAGCCCTTGACCTTGATGGCACTAGTGGGACCTGAGTCTTGTGGGGTAGCAGGGAGCAGCGAGGTGCAGCGAATGCCAGCCCGGGTGCTTGACACAGACACCATAACCCAAGTCAAGGAGAAGATGTTAGATCAAGTCTACAAGGGAACCCCCTTCTCCCAGAGGCCTTCAGTGCACTCCTTAGACCTTGGTGAGAAAGCCAGCCTTACTCCCTGCTCACCCACTGCTCCTCCCATACCTGCAGTTGCTCAGCTACTGCTAATAAGGAACTCAGGAAGCAGGCTGTGGGCTTATGGGCTTCTCTGAGTCCCTTTAGAGTGGCGCTCAGGACTAGCTGGTCACCTAACCCTGTCGGATGAGGACTTGACCTCCGTGACTCAAAACCAGTGGAAGAGACTCAACACCCTGCAACACTACAAGGTGCTAGTGGGAAACAACAGGACAAGGTTGATGGGCAGGGGATGCCTCCAGAATTAACATGTGAAGGGCAACCCTTTGCTTTCATTCCCCACCTGCAGGTCCCAGATGGAGCAACAGTGGTGCTCATTCCTCAGCTCCACAATGGTGACACTGTCTCCCAGAGACTGGGCCAGACTGGCTGCCCCTCTGGAGAGAGTGAGTCCCTTGGTCCAGACATGCCCATCTGCCAGGAGCACCAGCAGTATTGGGGTGACCCAGGGTTAGATTCACTAGAACCCCAGGCTGGGCCAGCAGAAGTCCTGGCCATCCAATCTGCCTCATCTGGGTTTCCTACCCCTCCTTGCCAGTGGGGTAGCCAAATCTCTAGGCTGAACCAAGTTGTGGAAATTCTGGATGCATGGGATGTCAGGATTAGCAAGTTCCTGAACCACCTCTCTCTCATCCCATACCTTCTCCCTCCTTGCTCTTTCCCCAACTCCACCCCAAGAGAATTACGGGCTGCGTATCTTAGGTTGCATGTTGAGGGCAGAAGCATGGGACTGAGGCCAAGCTTCTGTGCTCTTAGACACCCCCATGATGGAAGAGGGTGAGGAGGGTGGAATTCGGCTCTGGCACCTGGTGAAGGCCACTGAGGAGTCAGAAGGGGCCAAAGTGTGGCGCAGCAGCCTCCGGGAACAAGAACGAGAACGGGCAGGAGCCAAGGCCATTCCTGAAATCTATCTCACTCGTTTACTTTCAATGAAGGTTGGTGCTGCCAGGGGAGCCAGGCATTGGAACAGGGTTGTCAAGGAATTATGACTGAGTTGAAGAGGAGGTGTGGTTCTGATGAAGCAGGGATTAGCCCCCTTCACACCCTGCCTTCATGTGGTCCTCATGACCTGCCTGCAGAGAACCTTGCAGAAGTTTGTGGATGACACCTTCCAGGCCATTCTTAGTGTGAATCGGCCTGTGCCTATTGCTGTTAAGTACCTATTTGACTTCCTGGATGAGCTGGCAGAGAAACATGGCATAGAGGATCCAGAGACCCTGCACATTTGGAAAACAAACAGGTACCTTTCCTGTTGACCCCTCTCCTTCCCACTGTGTGGGTGGTCTATTGAATTTCAGAAGGACATGTCCTCATCATGACAGGGTAGCAAGTCCAAGACAGGAACTCAGACTTTACAGCATCATCCTGAGTTTCTGCCCTTACTCCCCAGCCTGGATTAATAATAGGAGAGTCCAAGCTCAGATCACTTGGGCCATGAGGATAGCTTCTCATGGAAAACAAAGCCTGAGTTCCCTGCTGCCTAGGTCCCCAGCTTCAGGACAGACATCTATGTGGAGGAGTGGGGAGCTGAAGTACAAGGGGAGGAGGCCACAACAACAGGTCAGGCCTCATCTCCATACTTGACCTGTACCTACAGCCTACTGCTGCGATTCTGGGTGAATGCCTTGAAGAACCCACAGCTCATTTTTGATGTGCGGGTGTCAGACAACGAGGATGCCATCTTGGCTGTCATTGCACAAACCTTCATCGACTCCTGCATAGTCTCGGAGCATAAAGTGGGCAGGGTGAGGGCATAAGCAGGGCACTGAAGGCAAATAGAAGTTTGCGGGGAAACCCAGTGCAGAGCTTGGGTGCTGAGAGGGATGGCATCATGGAAGTGGTACAGGTGGTTCTCCTACCTCCCTGTTTACACTTCTCACCTCCTCTACCTGGAGCAGGATTCCCCAGTGAACAAACTGCTCTATGCCCGGGAGATCCCTCGATACAAGCAGATGGTGGAGAAGTAGGTATCAGAGCCTTTGGGGTTGGGGATCAGAGATACAGGTTCCTAACTCTGCTGACTTTTCCAGGTACTATGCAGACATTCATCAGAGTTCTCCAGCGAGCTATCAGGAGATGAACTCAGCTCTGGCTGAACTCTCTGGGGTGAGGCATGGCCCAGGGGACCTAGCCCTCCACATTTAGGGAGAGAGTAACTGGCAGAGTAGGAATGGAGAGCCTTGAGTCTTGAGGTCTGGGATAAGATACTCACTGCCCTCCACATGCTACCCATAGAACTACACCTCTGCTCCCCACTGTCTGGAGGCTCTTCGAGAACTTTACAACCACATCCACAGGTATTATGACCAGGTGAGGCCAGAGCACTCTAGAGGGGAGTGGGCAGGCACTTAGAGGAGGTGTAGCTAAGACAATGACCCACAGAACTTCCCTGATGGGAAGAGAGGGTTGGGGGTGGCCCAATCCAGATAAAGGGAATGAAGGAAGGGAGCCATCATGTGCTGGAAGGGCCCAGGCTGGGAGGTGGTCCTGGCTTTCACCAGGGCCTCCCTGGGCAGGTCTCCAGGAGAGCCCCTACTCTATCATCCAGACCCTTGTTGAGATGGAGAAAGGACTGGATAGCCCTGGGCTGATGGGCAGAGGAGTGGGATTTCAGGCAGGTATACTCTACTGCCCTGACAGATTATCAGTGCCCTGGAGGAGGACCCCGTGGCCCAGAAGATGCAGCTGGCTTGCCGCCTGCAGCAGATCGCTGCCCTGGTGGAGAACAAAGTGACTGACTTGTGAATGAGAGCCACAATGGTTACCTAAGACCTGCCAGCTTATAGAACAGTGGGCAGGATCCACCACCAAAGTGCTGTATGTCCCTGACCAAGCAGTGCCTGAGGAGGGGTCAGCAGGACTATATAGAGTGCCCTCTACCACCCATCTGGCTTGTTCCTAATTTATAATGATCCCTACAATCTTTCTCACTGTATTTATTTGCTTGCTGGAAAATCACATCTGGAAATAAAATAGAAACACATCTTTAAGAAAACAAACAACAACAACAAAAAAAACCAGTCCTAATCCACCACTCCTGCCTTTCCCTGTCAAGTGTGAACTCTCAGTACTCCCTGGGGCTAAGGTGAGAGGCATGAGTAAGGGTTGTGGGGGGACAACCTTTATCCCTCCCTCCACCTTCTAGATCTAGGATGCTACTTCTCCCGATACCAGAGTTTACTCCCCAGACACACCCAGACTCTGCACAGGGCTTCCCTACAAGCCTTTCTTCTGTTCACCTTTGCCCTTCGTCCAATGGCTGTAATCTGCCATCATTGGGGAAAGAAGTAATTAATCCTTCCATATTTTGCTCTGTCCCTCATTTCCTGACCTCTCAACCGGGCTAGCCCCATCCATACCAGTTCTGTTTTTTTTTTTTTAAGATTTATTTATTTATTATGTATACAGTGTTCTGCCTGAATGTATGCTTAGATGCCAGAAAGCGGCACCAGATCTCACTATAGATGGTTGTGAGCCACCATGCGGTTGCTGGGAATTGAACCCAGGACCTCTGGAAGAGCAGCCAGCAGCCAATGCTATTAACCTCTGAGCCATCTCTCCAGCCCCACCAGTTCTTTTCTTTCTTTCTTTCTTTTTAATCATAGGACACTGTATAAAGTGTCCCCTACCTTGGGATAAGCACTGCCACTGCCAAGCCCCTTCCACTTCCTTCAGAAGTTTCTGGTTGGCCTCCTAGCTCCACTTTTGCTCCCCTTTTCTCATGCAGAAGCAATTAGAGTAGGCTCTCTCCCTTTCACACTGTTTTTTAAATTTTAATGTATGTATATGGATGTTTTGCCTGCATGTATGTCTGTACCTCCCTTGTGTGCCTGATGTCCAGGAAGGCCAGAAGTGGGTATCAGATCCTCTGGGAGCTGGAGTTACAGACATGTGAGCTATCATGTGGGTGCTGGGAATTGAACTTGGACAATAGTAGCCAGTATTCTTAACCACTGAGCCATCTCTCCAACCCATTTTTGTTTTTAAAGATAAGGTCCCAGGCATCCCAGGCTGGCCTCAAACTTGCTATGTATCTGATCCTCCTGAATACTGAGATTACAGGCACATTCTACCACAACTGGTTTATGAAGGGCTGGGGATCAGTTCCAGGTCTTCATACATACTGGGCATCACTCACCAACTGAACAGACTCTTTCAAGTCTCAGAGTTGAGTTTCTAAAGAGCAAAAGTACTTGTCTGCTTCCTGGAACTCCCCAGTGATACTCATAAACTCCAGATGAGGTTCTCAGTTGTTTCCCCGGTCTTAGACTTTTGTAGCATGCCAGAACATGGCAGTAGTGTGCCTGTGTTGCTCTGAATGTTTCTGGGAACTTAATGCTTCCTGATCCCTCCGTTACCATCCAGCTTATGGTCAACAACTGCAGGCTTTTTGTTTTCCTGGTGGACATGGCAAAGCTGGCCCACAGCAGGTACCTGCAAATGTTGCTGGAAACAGTCATCAAGGTAGAGGTGGCCAGCTCTGGAGCTAGACATAGGAGCCTATGCAAGTCAATCGTGATCTGAGGGGCCTGTTGCCTCTGATGGGAAGAATGAATTGCCTTTAACTCTTGCCCTTTACCCTTGCTCAGCCACATTTAGGGGTGATCTGGACTCCCATCTGTATGGGGGAGGTCTGTGAATTACCAAAAAAAGCTGGAATCAGGGCAGAGATTGAGCAAAGAGTGAGGTTCAGATGAGATTGGCAGGGGTCACCTCTAGAAGAATACTCACATGGTAGTGGGAAGTTCAAGAATGTGTCAAGTGCCATGCTGTGTTTGGAGAGAGCTCAGCCTAAGATCTGGTCACCATGTCAACTACATTCTTTCATAGGAGACTCCATTCCCCCACAGCTCTAGGGTACAGGAGCTACAGACTGCTCCATCTCCATGTAGAAGTTTTCTTTGGCTGGTCCTGGACTGTGGGGAATTGACCTAGGGACTGAGTCACTACCATAATCCCAGCTTGGTGGCCCCCTGTCTCTAGAGTGTGGGTGAAATAAAGGGGTTCTGCCTAGGGGCTGGGCTCTCCAGGGCTGCCATTGGTGCACTGCCCCCTCCCTATGCTGCATACCTTGCCCACAGCTGAGCAGCTGAGAGGCTATTTATAAAGGCGGTGAGATCAGCGGCAGAGGCTATAAATGCACTGGCCACGGCTGAGCCCCACAGGAACAGTGATCCAGTGCACCAGAGCTTTGGGCTGCGACACCAGGATGAGTACCAGTGCTGGTGGTAGTGGTGGTGTGGACTGTGGTGGCAGCAGCAGCAGGTATGACCAGGCTGGGGAGACTGAGGTCCTTTGCACCTTGTGAGCTTACTACCTGCATCCTCCCTTTTTACTCACAGCTCTCAGACTTCCTGTGGGCCTGAGTCCTCAGGCTCTGAATTAGCTCCAGTCACACCAGCACCTCGGTTGCTTCAGGGGCTCCTGGGCTCTGATGAGGAGGAGCAGGAAGACCCCAAGGATTATTGCAAGGGTAAGGCCTGACCTTGGCTGCCATGTGGTCAGCTAGATTACCACTGCAGGGGCTCAAGACAGCCTAGGAGGAAGAAGGTACCCAGAGACTAGGGCCCTCATGAGACAGATGATCAGCAGGACCAGGCTATCTTGAAGGATGGGGAGATGTCCTACTCTGATCTATTGGCCCCCTTCTGCAGGTGGCTACTACCCAGTGAAGATAGGTGATTTGTTCAATGGGCGGTACCATGTGGTGCGCAAACTAGGCTGGGGCCACTTCTCTACGGTCTGGCTCTGCTGGGATATTCAGTGAGTGGCTGGGATCTGCCTGTGGGTTTGGTTGAGGCCACCACGATGACCATGTGAGTCTGGCAAAGACTGGCAGCCTATGAGGGTCTCCATTTTACAGGCGCAAGCGCTTTGTGGCCCTGAAAGTAGTGAAGAGCGCAGGGCATTACACAGAGACAGCTGTGGATGAGATCAAGCTCCTGAAATGTGTGAGGCACCTCCCCTACTGTTCCCGGCTTCTCGAACTGCCTTGGGCCTGGCAATGTGGATGCAGGGCCTGCTGGGGCCCTGCAGAGTGGGGCGGGGCTCCCAGAGGGGGCAGGTTCCAGCTGGCTCTGCCAAGTAAGAGGACCTGGAGGGCAGAGACCTGAAAGAGGCAACTGCCTCTCTTTAAGTGGGCCTCAGCTGGACTGGGAAAGGGGGCCAGAAGTGTTTCTGGGGAGCTGAGCAGCTGGTGAGGAGCTGGTTGGCGCCATCTGTGGCTCCTTGCCTTTTTGTTCCAGGTCCGGGACAGTGATCCTAGTGACCCCAAAAGAGAGACCATTGTTCAGCTCATTGATGACTTCAGGATCTCAGGAGTTAATGGAGTCCGTATCCTTTGAAGGATGAGCAATATGGTAGAGGTCCTCAGATTTCTGGTCTGCACCATGGGACTCAGCCCTTACAGGGATAGCCCATGATGCAACACTACAATGCCCTTTGGGCATTTGTGTTTCTGAGTAGGGGGGACATAGGTAAGCCTGTGCCTTAAATGTGTTGCTGGCTGCCCTTCACTCCAAGTCCAGATGTGTGCATGGTTCTAGAGGTCCTGGGCCACCAGCTCCTCAAGTGGATCATCAAGTCCAACTACCAGGGTCTGCCTGTGCCCTGTGTTAAGAGCATCGTTAGGCAGGTAGGTGCTGCCTCAGGTTGCCCAGCTTGGCTAGGTGTGGCTGCTGGGGTTCAGCTGTAGCTTTCGCCAGGTGCTACATGGTCTGGATTACCTCCATACCAAGTGCAAGATCATCCACACGGACATCAAGCCTGAGAACATCCTTCTGTGTGTTGGAGATGCCTACATTAGGCACCTGGCTGCTGAAGCCACAGAGTGGCAGCAGTCAGGGGCCCAGCCCCCATCCCGCTCCACAGGTACCAAGAGCATGTGTGGGGACTGGCACCAGGACTCTGAGCCTCAATCCCTGCCTGAATTACTACTCCTTTTTTTTTCTCCTCAACCCCTACCCACAGTTAGCACCGCCCCCCAGGAGGTCTTGGTAAGTTGTAGCACCCTCTCTGTCCCTGTTTCCTTTTCCCATCCAAGCCAGATTAGGCCATGTCCTCAGAGCTTGGCTCCTCAGCCACATCTGTTCCACCTTTTGAACTTCTGCAGTGGCACCTCTAAAAAGCTGGGTACCTGAGAAAAGAGTGATTACATAGAGTGGGTCATGTACTCCAAACTGCCTCTGGTGACTACTGGGCCCACTACCACCTCGATGGAAGGATACTGTGCCTTCCCCAAATGGCTACTTCAGGTCGCTTCATTTAAGCTAGGAGTGGATGAGGAGCAATTTGGGCGGGCCACCAGGTTCTCCCCAAACCACAAAGCTTTAGGGAGTAGAGGGATAGGAGGAAAGGCACATAAATGGATGAACGGCTGGGACTAAGGGTGAGACAAGAGGTAGTAGCACCATTTTTCTCACACCCATAAGGAGTTAGTTCTGGGGTCCAGGGCTGGGCAGAGAAACCAAGGAGGTGACCCTGACTCTGGTGGCAGACTGGTAAGCTGTCCAAAAACAAGAGGAAGAAGATGAGGCGCAAAAAGAAGCAACAGAAGTGGCTGCTGGAGGAGCGGCTGCGGGACTTGCAGAGGCTGGAGGCCATGGAGGATGCAGTACAGGCTGAGGGTGAGGGGGTCAGAGAGGGCGCTGGGCCACTATGCGTGCATGTGGAATCCAGGCCTCTGCTCATGTGTCTTTCTGACCCTTTTCCCCAGACTCTGGCTCAAGATTAGAGCGGGGCAGCGGCTCCACCTCTTCTTCAGGCTGCCACCCAGAGGGCACCAGGGCTGGCCCCTCTCCAGCCTCTTCTTCCCCTGTGCCTGACCGCAGCCTTAGTCCCAGCTCACAGACCTCAGGTTTCTCAGGGTCTCTGTTCTCCACGGCTTCCTGCTCCATCCTCTCAGGTTCATCTAATCAGCGTGAGACTGGAGGTCTCCTGTCTCCTAGCAGTAAGTATGGGGAAGAGTGGGCAGTGGCTAGGCAGGACCAGGAAGAGCAGGGCCAGATCAGTCTATCTTCCTTCTCTCCTTTCCTCAGCACCATTTGGTGCTTCCAAACTCCTGGTGAACCCCCTGGAGCCCCAAAATGCAGACAAGATCAAGATCAAGATTGCAGACCTGGGCAATGCCTGCTGGGTGGTATGCTGAACATTTTGGGATGACAGGGTGCTTGGTCTTGGGGAGCCCTACCCTAGGCCTCTGGCATAGCCTAGGACTCACATAGTCTTCTTGAGTATAGCTGAGAGCTACTTCTTGCTGCTCAAGTAGAAGAGTCCTGTACCCATGGCAAGGGACATGAGCCACTGGGAAGGGGTTACCCTCAGGTCACCTAGATAGGCTCTCCTGTAACATCTGGGGAACTCTTAAGAATCAAAGTGAGCTCCATGGAGCTCAGGTGCATGGACCAGAGGCAGGAATGGGCTGTGGGGGCAGGTTAGCCTGGTCCCAAGCTCCTGTTCCCAAGGTTCCCTTTTCCTCCAGCACAAACACTTCACGGAGGACATTCAGACTCGGCAGTACAGGGCTGTGGAGGTGCTGATTGGTGCTGAGTATGGCCCCCCAGCTGACATCTGGAGCACAGCATGCATGGTATGCTAGTCCAGCTGCTTCCATTCATAGGGCCAGCCATCTGCCACATCCTTACTTCTCCCTTCTCTTCCAGGCCTTTGAGCTGGCCACTGGCGATTACCTGTTTGAGCCTCACTCTGGAGAAGACTACAGTCGTGATGAAGGTAAGGGAGGCAAACCCTGGCCTTGGCTTTAGGATCTCCAGCTGCCCCCACTCTGACTCCCAACCTTCTCTGCCTACAGACCACATTGCTCATATCGTGGAGCTTCTGGGAGACATCCCCCCAGCTTTTGCCCTCTCAGGCCGCTATTCACGGGAATTCTTCAACCGCAGGGGTAGGGACCAAGTAGGCTTAGGCCACAGGGGCTAGGAGAGCAGATGGGTGGACAAGGACCTTGATTCTGACAGAACACTGGGTGCCAGCCTACCTAGGGACACAGCCTAATGTTGCCCACCCTCCAGGACAGCTGCGCCACATCCACAACCTCAAGCATTGGGGCCTATATGAGGTGCTCATGGAGAAGTACGAGTGGCCCCTGGAGCAAGCCACACAGTTCAGCGCCTTCCTGTTGCCTATGATGGAGTACATCCCTGAGAAGAGGGCCAGTGCTGCCGACTGCCTCCAGCACCCCTGGCTTAATCCCTAGATCTTGCTGGAGCTGTGGACAGCAGGGGCTGTGCTGGCTTTGCCCTAGTTCACAGTGCCTTGAGAGAAAGCAGGCAACTTCTACCACCCTGTGGGAGCTGCTCTCCCACCCTACTGGGTACTATTGTGTTTACCTCCTCACCCACGGCAGGACAGAAATGCTGAGGCAAGGCCCACATCTCAGCCTGTCTACTTGTGATCCTCCTAGAGGGTCCTGAGTGGGAAAGAGTGCCTTTTTCTTTCTAAATAAAGTGGGAACTGAAACACTGGTGTCTTGGCGTGAGGGAAGCACGTGGCCAAGTTCTGGGGCAGAAGTAGCTTTATTCTGGAGCCTGTTCACCATGCTAGCTGGAGTGCTAGAGTGAGAAGAGGGTCCTATGGATAGGTTAAGATAACTGCAAAGATAGTTAAGCTTCCACAGCCCGGCCATTTATGATGCGGATGTGACGAATGATGTCCTGGATGGCTTGGGATGTAGTACCTTGGCCTCCAATGTCTGGTGTATGCATCTGGAGGAAAACAGGAAGCTTGAAGATATCAGGCCAAAGTCTGCCACACAACCCCATGGTAGTCCAGCGCTACCTACTGTTTCCTATAGTTGGAAAGGGCAAGGAACTGGCACCAGGAAGCCAGTACCACCCTTCCCTTACAGGCCACAGCCAGTGCAGTCACTGCCTGAAGCATATAGGACTGGTCAGACCAGTATAACATGGATTAGAGGAGAGGAAACTGGAAGTGGGACAAAGAGGAGACAAGAGGAGCCTTACATTTTCGTTGTCCATAGATGCTAAGACAGCTTTGCGGATGGAGGTGGCATAGGAGTGGAGCCTAGAGGATGAAGAGAACAAGCTTTTGGTTCTCAGGACCTAGAGGCTGGCGAGAGGACTCATGACCAGGCATTAAGAAGCCACTTACTTGAGGTGGTCTAGCATCATGCAACTTGCTAGCAGTGTGGCAGTGGGGTTAGCAATGTTCTTATTGGCAATACTTTTGCCTGTGTTCCTTGTAGCCTGGAAAAGGGAAGAAGTGGGTAGGTGGGAAAATATAAGAATGCACGGCAGATGATTCTACTTGTGTGCCATACCCAGTAGAGGCATATCCCAGACACGGCAAATGAAGGCATATCAGGGCTTTAGAGAGGGAATGGGGATGCTCAATGTTAATATTCTGATCCCATCCCTTGGTGCCACCCTGTGTCCTGACGTAAAAGTCTCTTTTTAAGGAAAAACTCTGCCCATTTCTTCTCTCTCTCCTCTTCTGCTTCACTCCCATGAGGTGTGCACCCTTCAACCTCCCTCTCCCTTACCCCCTCTCTGTCTCCCTCTTCCTGTCTCTCTGCTTCTTTATCCCTCCACTATAATAAACTCTTCAAGTGGATGCATCGTGTATCACTGGCCACTGTTTCCCAGCATGCACAGGATACCCTTAGTGTCCCCCCACATAATAATAGTAATTCATAACAGTCATGGGTCTGTGTTTCCTTTAGAAATTTTCAGTCTTAAGCAGTACCAATGGGTAAACACCATTGTGGGATACCAACTATGACACAAGGCTACTATAAGAGAAAGAAAAAGATGGCAGAGTTGTGCCTGGCTACTCACTGTCTCAAATACTGCATACACATGGCCGTAGTTAGCCCCAGCCACAAGGCCCGGACCTCCAACTAGCCCTGCACAGACATTATTGACGATGTTACCATAAAGATTAGGCATCACCATGACATCAAACTGCTGAGGCCTGGATACCAGCTGTGGGAAAAGAAGTGAGCTAAGTTGTATAAGCCATGAGACCAAGGGTGGGCGGAAGGCTATGGAGCCAGATGGGCTGATTACCTGCATTGTTGTGTTATCCACAATCATGCTGTCAAAGGTGATCTGCGGGTAGCGGGCTGCCACCTCCCTGCAGCACTGGAGGAAGAGCCCATCACCCAGTTTCCTAGATGACGGGATACAAGACACCAGCTTGGCCTCTCACTACAGTCAGCTGGAGAGTACAGAGAACCAAGGAACCCTGTGGACTAACTTGTAACCCATCTTCCATATGAAAAAACAAACATAATCCCATTTATCTCACCTTTTCTAGGGATTCACTAGAGGATACAGAGCCCCAGGGACAACAGAAAACAGTCTTGAGTGTGGCCCCTGATACCCTAGACGCTGCAGGTGGACCTGAGCAGGCCCTTCCAGCTACTCTGTAGCTGTTCAAAGTAGGTAGAAAGGTATAGAGTAGACATACATGATGTTGGCCTTGTGCACAGCTGTCACTTTCTTACGCCCACTCTCCTGGGCCAGCTTGAAAGCATATTCAGCAATTCGAAGGGACTTGGCCTTGGTGATAATCTTCAAGCTCTCCACCACTCCTGCTACACTCTGAGAAGAGGCCAGGGAAAAACAAAGGGCTTAATGGGAGTACCACATGATGTAGCCTTATCACTGAGTATATCTGGCTTTTCCAACCCCTTGAGTGGGCACACCTTTTCCTTGTTTCTGAAGCTCTCAACTCTGACCCTGGCCACAATCATCACCACCTACTCAGAGGATCAAGTAGTTTTGCCTACCTCATGCTCTAGACTGCTGTACTCTCCCTCTGTGTTTTCCCGCACAATGAGGATGTCTATGTCCTTGTGCCGGGTCACCACTCCTGGCAGGCTCTTACAGTGGATGACGTTGGCATAGAGGTCTAGGCTGGTGCTGGGAGTGTAACAGGGAGAAAAATCAAACAAGGCCCAACTAGCAACTAGCCAGAGTCATGAATGCCAGCACAGCCCACCCTGGTCTTCACTGAACCACCATTCTATGTACATGGCTCTCACCGAAGGATGTTGTTTCGGGATTTGTGGGATGGTGGCAGGTTATGATTTGTTTCAATGTTGCCTACAGAACAAAAACAAACAAGATAGGCAAGGTAGAGAGGGATCAACTGCATTGCCATATCCCTGTAGTCACTCAATAAATATTTACTAAATGAATTAGTAAATATGCTTGACAGCTAGCCAGGACACCCTGCCACTTACTACCCAGGCTATCTCCACAGAGTGACCATATTTGTTTATGAATAAATTGGCTAGCCACACTGGGACCAACAAGATGACCTTGGTCAAGGTTACTGCCAGGTCCCAAACTGAGGTGCTATCCATGCCCAGCTCAGGGGCAGGTGGAGGCTGCCTGAAAAAGGCCCTAGCTAGGCCATAGCATGTCTGGGCCAGAGGAGCCCAGATATCTAGAGGAAGGAAAAAAGAGGCCCAGTGAGGCCAGTGAGGTAGTATCTGCTAGAAGGTGATTAGACCACACCAAATAGAAAAGCCTTTTTTAGTTTTAAAAGTATTAAAAAAATTTAAATTTAAAATAAAAAAAGAAAAGAGAAGAAAAGCCTTTTTTGGCAGCCCACCAGGACCACTTATCCCCCACTTCCAAGCTGTTCCCTGCCCAGACTGACTTCACCCAGAGTGCTTATGGCACCCTGTGGTTCATGTAAGGCCCATTCAATGCCAACATATTCCTCACACAGAGTGGTGGATGGGTTAAACGTCACAGAATGATTGATTAGTTTAAGGTTGTGCACCCAACCAAGGCAAACCCCAGGAAATATTGTTAGAATCCTTATGTATAATGTCCACGACTATGCCACTTGGAGCAAGGGCAGCAAGCAGAGGGGCAAACTACATCTCTGATCATTAGTTTGTGAAGAAAAGCTGTGGGTCAAAGCAGATCCCAGCAGAGGCATGCCTCAGTGAAGGTGGGAGGAAGCCACTGAGCAAGCTCACACAGGCCATTGAAATAACAACCATGCTATCAACAGACCCACAGAAGCCTCTACCCTGATGCCAAGAACAAGAGTCATCAATAATCAGAAAAATCTCTGAAACTGGAACCATGGGGACCCACAAAAGTCAGTATATAGGCAGAAAGAATCACGTATAGCACCCCAACCTGGCCCCTGGGCTCACCCTTTAGGGCCACACGGTTCCGGCGGATGGCCATGATGGCATTTCGGATATCCTCCTCATCAGCATTGGAGCTCACATGTACCTCTTCAAAGTCCACTGGCACACATGCATGCCTGCAGTAAAACTTGGCTAAAGAAGCTGGCCTAAGGCCTTCCACACCCCTCCTGAAGCCTATACCAACCAGTCTTTCCCCTTGACCTGGCTCAAGCTAAGAGGGAACTGGACCCACCCATGCCAAACATGAGGGTCATACTTGACCTTCACAGGACTGGTACCACTTTCTTTGTGCCCAGGTCAGCCTAGCAGGATGAGAAACATTGGAACACAAAGCCTGGGTTTACAGGCAGGCTTTCCTGCTGCCACCCCACTGGGTACCTGGGCAGAGTACCAGCTGGTGGGCTTCTGGGTTCCCTGTGCTTCTTGGCACAAAGTTCTTGGGGGCTTCCAGCTTGGCTTGGGGAACAACCCTCCCTGGGTGAGAAGTTAAGGGAGGAAGGTCCAGGCCCTCCATACCTGAATACTGATTTAACATGCAACATGAGCTCCGGGCCGATGCCATCCCCTGGGATCATAGTCACTGTATGCCGCCCACCATATTTAGCAGATGGAGGCTGGAAGAAGGGAGAGGGTCAAAGTGAGCCCTTGGGTACAACCAATGTGCACCCTGACTTGAGCCAGTTACCTTCTTCCCTCCAGTACCAATCCCACAGGCTATCCAAGGCAAGATTGCTGTTCTGGGGCTCTTGATCAGTAGCCACCACCACCCCAAGCCCACCTGGACTTGGGTTAATCCCAAAGCAACTAAGAGCCCCTCAAATCTAATTCAGTGAATACTCACAATTGTTTGTTGCTAGAGGGAAGACAGAAAGGAAGAAGACATGGATCAGCCAAGGTTGGAGGAACAAGGCTGTGTGACCAGGGAACTGGGTTCTTTTCCCTGGGGACTCTGTTTAGCATAACTTAGAGGGGAGGTGTGAGTGACCTCTGGAGACTGTGCCTCAGAGGGAAGAACAGGAGGGCCAGGGAGCAACATACAGTCATGTGTACATGGGTAAATATACATAGTACATACAGTCTCATATACATTACATGTGTGCACATTCATACACACACACACACACACACACACACACACACACACACACACACAGAGAGAGAGAGCTATGTGCACATGGAAATACATGAGCACAGCTCTCTCCCTCACATGTATACCTACGTGCCTGTGCAAACACACATCCAAGGCAGGTACTTACTGAGGAAATGCTCCTCCAGGGGGCCTCATTAGCACCCAGAACCTGTCAAAGAGAACCCAGATGCCAATGTTAGCTGTTCAATCCCAAAAGTCAAGTTCAAAAGAGCTAGCCTACCTCGTGGCAGAGAGGAAATGATTATCAGTAAACAAAAGTTCATCATGTATATAGGACATTCCAAAGCTTCCATTCCCAACAACTATTCCACAGGAGTACCAAAGTAGCCCAATACTTCACTCTCCTGTGGATCAGCATAATAAAAACTACATGCCCTGGCCTGGCATTGTAGTTTTAATCCAGAAGGCAGAGGCAAGTAGATCTCTGTGAGTTCAAGGGCAGCTTGGTCTACATAGTAAGTTCCAGGCCAGCAAGGATGACAGAGCAAGGTCTTGTCTCTAAAGCCTAACAAAAAGAGAACTGTATGTTCCCATCCCACTTGTGTACTGGCTTTTGATTTTCTTTTGTCCAATTATTGCTACATGTGCAAGGAAAAAGACTAGTAAATTTGAAATGTTGCAAAAGGATACTCTCAATAAGCCACCAACTCTAAGCAATAATTTTATTATGTCTTTCCTTATTATAAAGCCAGTGCATAGTCACTATAATAAATGCAATAGGGAGGTAAAGAGGATATAGCACCCCACTGCCCTGGGATAAGCACTGTCACCCCTAGGAAATGGTCCTTCAGAACAGAAATAAAAAATGCCTAGAAAAACACAGCCATTTCTGGAAGACTAATAACATATACCAATCTCTAGGATGGCTTTCACAAGGGACTGCAAGCTGCTTTTGTGGTGTACCCTGGATGGATGATGAATGTCCCCAATCTCATGACTGGGAAGCAGCCATGTTTGGCCATGTGATACTCTAATAGCATCAGAGAAAAAGCTGTTGGGGCCAAATGGGCTAGGTGCTAAGAAGTCATCCACTGTTCTTAAGATGCCACATCCTCAGCTCCACAGGAAAGCTTTCCTCCTCTTCCTGCTGTGCCCCCACTCACTTAGGAATACCTGAGGAGGCACTGGCATGGTACAGCTAAGTTCTTCCTTGTAACTTTAGGATTCTCTGCCACTCACCCACCAGACAGTAGCAGAGCATTCTAACCAATAGCAGAGACACAATAACCATTTTCTAAAGAGCCCCGCCTTCTTCCCAGAAGACTAGAAGGCTCAGATAGAGTCTAACCATTCCCCTCTGGTTTACCCTAGTCCCAGTTACAAGAGGCCCAGTAACCCTGGCACTAGCAATGCAGGAATGCCACTCAATGGCCCAAGCCAAGAACTAGGAAGGCTGACTATTAGGACCAGAGTCCCAAGGGTCTCTCACTACATATGCAGCCACCAGCATACTTGGAACTTCTTTGCTTTCTTTCTAGTACTTGTCAATATCAGATTGTTTGCAGGGTCTCCATGCCTTCTATCAGAAGGTAGCATAGACAGCCCTTTCTCCTGGGAGCCTTCCCTGGGCTGTTAAGTTCTACTTATACCTTACCCCTACTCATCTAAGAGACATAACTCTACCTGATTATCACCTCCCTGCACTCTTCCTAGACTCTGAGAACGGAGCATGTTTGTCTCACCCTCCACTGTCACTCCAAGACCAAGCACAGTGCCTGGCCCAGTGCTGGGACCACAAGGAACATTTCCTTAGTGAATAAGTACATCAGAAAACAAAGAAACAGATGGAGACCATGGATATCTGAGTCCAAATCCACCATCTGCTACTCTTAAAATGGCTTTGTGTCTACATCAAAATCCATGGAATAGAAGTCAGGCATGGTGGCATACACCGGTAGTCCTAGCACTTAGAAGGAGAGGCAGGAGGATCAGAAATTCAAGATTATCCTCATATATACAGCGATTTCAAGGCTAGCCTGGACTACATGAAACTCTGCTTAAAAAAAAAAAAGAAAAAGAAAAGGGAACAGTTAGTCAATCCATGGAATGGAGGTACCAACTTTATTAATTCCTCCTGGACTTCAGCTGTGTCAGTGAGCCAGCCTTCTAAGGGCCTGCACCAGGTGTGGCTCACACTGGATGCAGCCCTGCTCATGGAAGGGCAATATCACTGCTAGGGCTGAACCTGTCCCACAGCTGCCTCCTGTGCCAGATGTTACAATGGGCTTTGTCACAGTCCCAGAAAACTCCCCATAGACCCCTGATCTTGCTCTATACAGATGTGGATAGTTTCTTTTAGGGGATTACAAAGCTCTCCCTCATGAATCCAGGTTGTCCAATTAAAGAAGCCCAGTATGAGGCAGGTTGAGGAGTTGAAGTCCATATTTTAAATGGAATTTCATAAAGCATATGCAGCTCCCTCCCACAGAGAACAGAGGGGAGAAACATAGTAAGTAGAAGAGGCTGCAGGCAACATGGAGTTCTGGAAGGTCAGAGTCAGCAAATGCTTTGAGAACATGAAGTCCTCTCTGCTCACTGGACAGAGGGGAAACTGGAGCCCAGAGAGAGAAGAGAATTGGCCTAAGGCCATGTTCTGGGTCAGTGGGAGAGCAAGGCCTGGAGGTCATAGCTCTTATTCCCCAGAGCTAGTTGTTGGCTTGCTGGCGCTAAGTCGTGCTAACCAGGAGCTAAATCGGCTAACCAAGACCCCAAAGAGAAAGGCAAGGAAGCAAAGCCCCAGGGGCTTCCAGCCTCAGAATCCTGGTTCAGTCTCATTACAGGGGTTTGGGCTTGCTTGTTGGCCTTTTGACTAGAATCAAGTGTCAAGCCACTTGGGAGGCAGCTGATCTGGAGCTGTAAGAATGTATGAGGAATCAAGAGTCATTGGTAAAGTCTGATTCTCCACCTCCACTAGGACAGGTGACAAAGCAGTCCAAGAGAGGGAAACAAACTGAGTCTGGGAAGCAGACACCAACCTAGGTGGTAAGGACAAGGCGGGCCAGAATGTGACCTCTTCAAAAGGGCTTCCACAGGGACACTAGGGAGGGGACATCCAGCCACTGTGGTCCACCTTTCCAGCTCTTCCGGAGCCCCTGTCACCAGTCTCAGACGCCCCCCCCCAACTTCGCCCAACCTCCTCACTGACAGCAGAAGCGACCAATGAACTCCAGCGTGCAGTCCTCTCCCCGCCCCTCATAAGGCCCGCACAGCCAATTGAACTCTAGGTTGCTCAAAGGGCCGTTACCCCACTCCTGGTCTTAATGGGGTGTGAAGTCCCCCAGTGAACGCTGCAGCTGTCCCACCGCCCACTCACCACTCACCTCCCAAGGACGGCAGAGGAGAGTTGGCTTGAACACTGCCTTTGCAGCACCGCCAGCAGCTATCGCCACCTTCAGCGCCATGACGAAAAGTGAGGACCTCTACAGGTCAAAACGTTAAGACACTGTTCTCGCGAGAATTCAGCCCTGCGAGAGGTCGGGGATAGAGGATAAGAAAAAGCTAGCACTACGCATGTGCACGGTTTCACCGGTTCCTACGCTCCCTTCCGGTGCCTAGAACACTGTTGCCGCCATCTTGGGGGGAGGGAGGGAAGTGCGACCCGTTGGGACCCTGGCTAGGGAAGCGGACACGTCAGTGCCGCTAGCGACGTCACCAGGCCCGGCCCAGCCTGCTGGCGCACGATTGGGTGCTGAGGCCGCTTACGCGTCCCGCTTCCTCGTATGCTCCGCATGTTCAGGGCGGCTTGCTCTCTTTTCCCTTCGGCAGAGAAGAGGCGATGGCGGCGATGGCATCTTTCGGCGCCGTGGCGCTACTCCTGCTGTCCGGCTTATCTTGCTGCTCAGGTAGCGGCCTGGCCGGAGCTTGTTTCGGGCGAGCCTCTGTCCCATGGCAGGTGGTGCTGGGGGAGGAAGGGTGCGCGCGAGACAGGGGCCTGGCCCTTCCCGTGGCTCGTCGCCACTGGGATCTTCCCCTGCTGGGTGGCGTGGCGTCCGAAGCACCACACACCCGTTTACCCGGCAGCCAGGCTGCTGGAAGAAGCAGCCAAATGCTTTCTTGTCTGCTTTTGGGAGAGTCCCAAAGCCGCACCATGCTCCGGCCACCAGCTCCAGCCGGGAAGGTGATACGTCCTTGGTTCCTGTGTCAGAAGGTAGTCGCACAAGAGCAGTGCTTATCAGCGTCTGGCAATTCCCTGTGTGAGAATAGTGCTGGCAGAGAGGAACCAATGCTGTGTAGGCCAGGCTTCCCCAAGAGAAATCTAAGAGAGGAAGCAAGGACCCTCCAGGTAGAGGAGCAGAGTAAATGCACAAGGCAAGTTAGATAGGGAGCTTTTAGTGCCCGGACCCTCGACATTCCATGAGGCCCTGGTATATCCAATCCCAAGGTTCATAGCAGAATTGAGCTGTGCACAGATCCATTGATAGTTTTGAGCCATTTGGTGGTGGGGTTGAGCTTAACCTGGAGTCTAGACATGTCTTTTGGAAGTTGTTAGAGGAGCACCTCAGACCTGAGAGCCTGGATTGAGCAGGACTTGGCTTCTATATATACAGGTAGCCTTCCTCCATCCTTCCTACTCATACCTCAGAATCCTCTGGTCTGTTGCTAGCAGTGTCTTAAGAAGACAAACCTGGCTATAAAACCTATTAGGGGCTCGGCTCCACAGTGTCCACAGGAAAAAGGCCCAGCTTAGCAGGGCACAGAAGTGTTCCAAGACATCACATTGAGAGAACAGTTGGATGAGGACTGTTCCATTTAGTGTTTACTTCATACCCTGTGACATAATACCCTTAATTTTTCCCGTGGCCACATTTCCTCGGAGGTGCTTAGTTTACAGGGACAGGTTGGTGTTTGGGTCCAGAGTTTACTTCTCTCAGGAAACACTAGGACCATTCTTAACATTGTCAGCTGGCTGGATCTAGAGGCCCCACCCCCTTTTAAAATATTTTGAGACAGGTTTCACTGTGTAACAGTCCTAGCTGTCCTGGAACTTGCTTTGTAGACCAGGCTGGCCTTGAACTCAAAAAGATCTGCCTGCCTCTGCCTCCCAAGTGCTGGGATTAAAGGCATGCACCACCACTGCCTGTCAAGACCCTTATTTTGAAAGTTCTGTGTGTTGCCAGCACTCCACTTAGTGCCTGCAGAATACAGTAAGCTATTGAGGTGGTACATGGCTCTGAATTGAGGCTATCTTGGTCCACTGAGCTTCTGGAGTGCTCCAGGCTCTGGTGAGCTGCTTCAAGGCCTCCTGGTCCTAGATTCATGTGCTAAATCAATAAATCAGCTCCCCTGCTGTCCTCAAACACACTCCTGCTCCTTCCATGTTTTTGCTTCAAGGTTCACCTCTGAAGAGCCTTCCCTACCCTACCCTAACCTGTCTTAACATCTCTCACTGGCCCCTTCCATTATACTTCAGAACTGAGTACTAGGATCTACCTTCCAGACCCCTCTTGTCAGGAACAGAAGGATTTGTGTGTCCTCAACTCACCAAGCCTGAGAGGCAGAGCCAGGGTAAGCCCTTTTGCCTGGAACACACAAATTGGCTTTGCCTCCTTCCCACAGCAGAGGCCTGCCTGGAGCCCCAGATCACCCCTTCTTACTATACAACCTCAGATGCCGTCATTTCTACAGAGACCGTATTCATCGTGGAGATCTCACTGACTTGCAAGAACAGGGTGCAGGTGAGACAGCAGGGACTCAGCAGAGAGGGTGCAGGGGAAGAGATGAGGGTGACAGTGCTCTTCACTGGCAGTTGACAGTGACCTGAGGATCCTATCAACAGGGAGAATAAGGATTCCAATTCACAGGGTGCAGGAGAGATGAGGGCACAGCGAGGCCAAATCCTAGCAAGTACTTCAAGAGCATTTTCCTGACCTGCTTGGTATGCTTTGCCTCCATGCAGTAATGTGGGTAGACACCCCACTGTTTCCTGGATGAATGTCTGGAACGGGAGAAAGAACTAGGGTCAGGCCCCATGCCCCTCCATCTTCTTTCTGGTTGCAGTTTACCTGAGTGTGTGTCTGTATGGATGTTCTGAAAGTTTAAAATTGAGAACCCCAGTCTCAACCCCTGACCTGCTCTTCCTAAAATCTAAAAAAAAAATTGGACCTTTTGGGGGGACAATAGTCTTAGGGTTAAACACCTCATTTGGCACCTCTCTCTCAAGGTGCAAGAAACCACAAGGCCATTTTTATCATCCTACCCCTGTGTACAGCTAATAGACTTGCTGTGGGTTAGGTTAAGGTGGTCATAGGGGAGATTCACCTCGAGGAAAACATGAAGGAAGATGGTGACAATATCCATGGGTGTGACCTAGCATGGCTCTGGGCTGTGGCAGGCCTTTTCCTTGGGTCTTCCATGGCAACCTCTACCAATATAGCCCTCAACTGGCCTACTTTTCTAGTCATGGTACTGCTTTGGGCAGCACAATAGGGGTTCTGTGTATGCCCAGAGAAGGGAGGAAAATATGACTTTTGTTCTGTTGTCCTCACCTCCCCCATCCAGAACATGGCTCTTTATGCCGACGTTAGTGGAAAACAATTTCCTGTAACCCGGGGCCAGGATGTGGGCCGATACCAGGTAAGGGATACTGAATTCAGGGTTGTGGGGGAAATGGCTCAAAGCAGGGTTATAGGCCAAAGATTCAGACACTGCTCATAGTGGTGTTGTGCCAGCACTAGCAGAGTAGCCTTCATTTGTTTGCTATGCCCACCCTTTGCCAAACACCTAACCAGGTTTCATGGAGCCTGGAGCATAAGAGCGCCCACGCGGGCACCTATGAGGTCAGATTCTTCGATGAAGAGTCCTACAGTCTCCTAAGGAAGGTGAGTATCATCTGGGAACTCTGAGGCCCCAAGGAGGGAGGACATGCCCCATTTCTGTAGCCCTCTCACCCTGATCACTCTGTAGTCCCCTTCTGTACCATCAGCCCTCTAGGGGCCTAGTTTACATGGAGCAGGTGTGGGTACCTTCTTCCTACCCCTGACTCATTTGTCTCTTGTTCATTTTTCCTTTACCTGGGCAGCCCATATAGCACCTTTTGACCCCAGTCTCTCCCTTACAGGCTCAGAGAAATAATGAGGACATTTCCATCATCCCGCCTCTGTTTACAGTCAGTGTGGACCATCGGGTAAGTGGCCTTGTCTTGGGAAGAGAGAACACAGGTCACACCTCATCTTTTTGGGTTGAGTCTAAAGGATAGCTCTCATCCTCTGAAGCTCAGCTTCTGGGCTATCACTAATCTCTGTGTTCTGAGGACAAGTGATTAAGAGTGGGTGGTCTACTTTCCTGTCACTCCCCTGAACTGTCTTTTGGTCTTTTTCTTGTAGGGCACCTGGAATGGGCCATGGGTCTCTACAGAAGTGCTGGCTGCAGTAATTGGCATAGTGATCTACTACCTAGCCTTCAGTGCAAAGAGCCACATCCAGGCCTGAGGGCAGCATCCTCAGCCCTCTATTGCTTCTTTCAATAAACAGTTGCTATTTGACATGAGTACATTTAAGACACAGGATTCCTGTGTCCAAGGGGAGAGTTGGATATCCAGCTGCCCTTGTCCACCTGAACAGCAGAGATACTGAATGGGGATCTGTACTTTCCCCAGTGTCCTCTGTTTTCTAGTATGTAGCCTCTTTAGAAAAGATCATCTTTCCAGCTGGGCGGTGGTGGCACACACCTTTAATCCTAGCACTTGGAGGCAGAGGCAGGTAGAACTGAGTTCGTGGCCAGCCTGGTCTACAGAGCAACTTCCAGAATGGCCAGGGCTACAGAGAAACCCTGTCCAAACCAAAGAAAAAAAGGAAAGACCATCTTTCTTGCCCTCACTAGTCCCCAGAGCAGAGCTGGGTCTCCACCAGGCTTCTTGTCAGAAAGTGTTCCCATGGCCAGCCTAGGGTAGGCAGGACCCCTGTCTGTGACTCTTTGGGACTGTCTTGGCCTGGAGGGCCTTTACTGCACCTGTGGTTGGGAATGACATCTTCCCATGCAGAGAAGGCAGGGGCCTTTCCTAGTTTCCCCCAAATTCAGCAGTCAGAACCATCACAACCAGCCTCATCTTTACGGTAGCTCCTATGTTGGGCATGGTCATAAGCTACATGCAAGTGCTTTTATGCTTTGCTTGCTTAGCACTGAGGCCCTGTCTCGCTGATGCATTTGTAGTTGTCACATGTACCAGCTGCCCCAAGCACAGGGGAATATTCCTTCTGGACTCCACACCCTAACAATGCCATGTTGCTTCCTGGCCTGCTGCTGTTCACACTATCCAATTTAGTGCTGGATCTTTGAAGAGCAGCCTCCCACACTTACAGGAATATGTTCCTTCCCTAGTGACGCTTCTGCTATGAGCATGTAGGGCCTGTAAGACAGGCCAGAAAGCCCTGCTTGTACTTCATGTTATCTCTTTGCCCAGGTTTTAACACAAGCTGGGCATCAGCCAGTTGAGTAGTGCTCCTTAGTACTATGGAAGGATAGTTGGGAAGAGGCTGGATGCCAAGCCCCAAGTAAACCCATCCTGCTGCATGCCTAAAGCCACTTTTCTAGTGCTATCTAGTCTCCATGATAGGTCATTGGAACAACTGGCCACACCCTAGGCTTATGAAAGTGGTAGGGGTTCCTTGCTTAACCTCTGTGGCAAACAGTGAAAGGGTTAGGTGTTGGCTGGGGATGTAGGTGTCAGAGCATATAAGCAGTTTATGACCCAGGTTCATCCAAGCCAAGGGGTCTGCCATCCTCAGTTCTTGGGATGAGTCTGGAATGTACTAGGGAGTAGTGCTGAGAGTCTGACAATAGTGAACAGCAGATTCAGGAAAGGCCAGAGCTGGAAGCAGTAGCTTCTCCCCTTGACTGCTGAGGTTCAAATGACAAGTGACTTTTTATGTTCTGACATCGGCCTGTAGTCAATCAGTGAGTGGCAACAGCTATTGGCCAACCAGTTGCTCTTCCTAGTTCTGTCTCCACCACCTGGCCAGATGGCAATGATAGCTAAATGTGAAGTTGGTGTTCCAGGGTATCAGTAACCTAGTGCTGCCAGCCATCCTGATGCCACCTTTCCCCGAGCTAGCCAAGGTAGCATCAGTATCCGCCTACATCCTGGTCCTGAGACCTCACCACCAGAGAATAGGATGACTCCAGAGCTTGCAGTAGTCTCCTTCACTGGGAAGTGGTAGAGAGCTGGAGACACCCCTAAAAGCATCTGGAGCCAGTATCTAGCCACTCCCTACAAGCCTCTTTCTCTTCCCTATTCACCAGCATGGCTGCAATGTACAGTCCCATCCAGAGCTGTTGAGTGGCAGGGGGATGAGGCTGTGTCCTTGTGACCCAGCCTTCCCAGCAACAGGACTCAGCTTCTGGGAACGGGCCCTCAGAGTTTCTATACTCACATCCATCTTGGCATCTTGCCTACCACCAATATGCTGTAGAAATCTGAGCATTTAGGAACTAATGAACTGACTCCCAGCACAAACAGCATGATGACAATGAACACAGGGAGCCCAATCAACAGAGTAAAAAGGCAGCTTGCTTTATTCTTGGGATGTATGTAGGGAATAGGGGTATCCTGTAGCCTCCAATAATGAGCTTCACCAAGCCTGAGAGGCATAAAACATGGCACATTCAAAAGTTGCATCGTTGAAAGGTTTTAGGAATCTCTCACTCAACCCACCTTCCTTTCACGGGGTCCAGGCCTCCCAATTCCCACCAAATCTCTAGGCTAGGTGAGGTCTTTCCTGTTGGCCACTGGGTTTGGCTTCTCAAACCCCTGGACATCTAAGCTCCTTGATCGGGCCACTAAAAAGAGTGGCTCTGCTTCAAATGTCATAGGCCAGGGGTCAGCAAATTCTTTTTGGATGGATACTGTGCCCATAATCCCTGTGATTTTATTCTCTTTCAGTCACTGGGAAAGGAGGTGGGCCTCATGGGTGCACTTTGAAAAGCCAACTCAGATCCTCCCTGCCATTCCTCAGAGTAGAGACCACCAGGACAGCTGCTTCCTATTCTTCCCCATCCCCTTCCTTTCCCTCCCACCCAACCCTCCCTTGTTTCCTCCCCCCAACCTCCTTCCCAGCCAGCATTTGGTGGGGTCCACCTTTGTCAGGCTGCCTGAAGGATCTGCCAACCCCTAGAGCAGGTCCACAAAACAGAAAACAACTATTGGCAAGCACATAAAAGGAGAAAAACCACAAAATTTAGGGTTGCCTTTTTCTACAAATAACTGCAGCTTCCAGGGGTGGGGAGAGGCTGTGCTCAGCCAGAAGCTGGACATTCTCTTGTGCTTAGGATAGTCTACCACACCTCTCTACACTGACTTCCGTCTCAAGAACATACCAAGAGCACTGTGTATGTACACAAACATGCACGAACACACAGTTGCCCTTTATGGGTATGCCCTCTATGCTGGCTGTTGGCATAGCCTCTTGGGGAGAAGGAAATAGGTGGTAGGAAAGAAGTGTCCCTTCTAGGGGCTTTCTATTACCAAAGGTCTGTGCACACATACAAATACAGGAGTGTACATGAGCACAGCGTACAAGCACACACATAGACATACACTAGATTCTAAGGGAGGGTGAGGGTCAGGCTTTCTAGACCTGGGCTGGGCTTCTGCTGGGGCAGCTCAGACAGTGGTAACAGAGAGCAGAGGGTTGTAGATCCTTTTTCCATCAGCTGAGCGGGCACCATGGGCCAGCATCTCTTGGATTGTGATCCAGTTGTCCAGGATCTTCTTGTTTCGCTTCTTCATGGTCTTACGGTGGCTCAGTGCGATGATGTTGAGCTCAGGCTTGCTGTCACCATTCTGCTGCTCCCTTAGACACTCCAAGCGGCTCTGCATCATGAACTCACGCCGCTTCCGTTGCTCCCGTGCTCGGATCAGGTGCTGCTTCCTCTCTTCCTTGCTCCAGTAACGGCCCATCTTCATTTCACTTACTGCATCATCATCAGTGGTCATGCCGCTGCGCTCCTCCCGAATCTTCAGGGCCCTTGCCTTCAGCAGCCGATCTCGCACAGGCCGCTTGGCCACATAACGGGTTCCATCACTTCGAACCTTCACTTTCCACTCCATTCGGGGTGCTTCGACAGCTGCAGCCACCACCCCACCCACCCGAGGACCACTAGCCAAGCTCAAGGAGCCATGGCCCAGATCCTCCAGGGTGCGTGGTGGGGCCAACTGCACACAGCTGTGATAGTGCTCACTCTCCTGGCCACGATGACGCCTAGAGAGATAAGGGCTGCCTTCGGGGCCTACACGCTCCAGAGGAACACCTGTCTTGGTGTTGCGGCGGACACGCTCCTCTGTATGCTGTCTCCGGCCCACCTCAGGATCACGAGAGAGTGATCGGAACTTGGCAGGGCTTCCTGGTGAAGGAGCCCCCTTGGGGTGGGTGGTGACAGGAGGGCCAGAAGGGGTTCGGTTCAAGTTGGAATTGCCAGCAGCAGATCGCTTCAGAGGCATCTCAGGCAGAGGCTCCACAAGCAGCGGAGTGCTACGGCAGCTCTCCCCAGTGTTGTAGGCACTGGTGCTATCCTTGTCTGATTTCTCTGGCAGTTCAGAGATATCAGACAGCTCATGCTTTTTGGGCTCACTGGCTGCTAGGTCATAGAGGCTCTCCTCCTCCAGCAGCCAGGCCTTCATACAGCGCTCACGCAACTGCTGCATCTTCTGTGCCCGCAAAATGTTGCGGCACTTGAACTCTAGGTGTCGAAGCTCCTCCTCCAGCATGGCCATCTCATGGCCTAGGCTTTCATTACGGTTGACATCCAGGGCACCATTGCCACTGGAGGCCCGAGAGAAGAAGATGCCTAGCTGGTTGCCATTCTCCAGGTGGCACTTGATCTCCAGCAGTTCCCGGTATCGTTCATACTCCTCATCAGTGAGCCCAGGCAGGTCAGCCCCTCCCAGTCCTGCCCCCTCGGCCAGCAGAGAGTCCATGCTGAAGTGGAAATCCCTGCTCTGCAGGGCATCCCCTTGCAGGCCAAACTTGCGCAGACTTCCAGGAGTGTTGGTGGTGCTAGGGGGCTCATCACCCAGCAGGTCATGTTCAGAGCTCTCTTCATTGCGGGTACTCTCATCAGTACGGCCCACACCGCTGTCTAGCTCCTGGCTGTTGCTCAAGCCTGGGCCCCCATCAGGAGCCCCCTTTTCATCATTTCCAGTCTGGGACAGAAATGACAAACACAGTCAGTTTGCTTTTCACAAACAAGGAGGACTAGAAAGAAGTACATGGCCCAGGCTGGGAGACCATGTACACCTACAATCCCTTTCTCCTTCCCTCCCTCTCTCTTGCCCTCCCCACTTAGCAGGCCTTCGTCCTTCCTCACCTGCTGGGCAGGGGGTGACTTCAGCTTCCGGGAACTAAGATCCCCTTCATTCTCAGACCCAAAGTCATCTAGGAAGTCATCTCTGTCACTGTCTTTCCACCGCTTTGCTAGCTGCAGAGACAGACATGAGCTAGCCAACACTTTAAAGACTTCCCCAATGCCCCTCCACATTGTCCTAGGCCCATGCTCTCAGTGAAATCAAACAGACTATCAGCTTTCAAGACAGAAAGGCTGTGAGGGGCCCTGTCACCCTATCAGGTAGACATACACACCTGGCTCTCAGGCCGGGCCACCAGCAGGGAGATGTTGGTGTTCTCCTCCTGGCTCAGGATAGCCACTGCCTCCTCTCGGTTCTGGACATCCATTCCATTAATCTGCAGAAGTTCAGGGTACAATCAATAAGAATGCTAATGGAGGACTCTAACTGTACTGAGGACAGGTTCTTGAACTCTGGGAAGGCATAAATAAGCACAATGCATCAGGGGAAAGGAAGGATGGCCTGGCCTGTGTAAGAGCATGTGTGCTCAGAGAATGGGGGAGCAGAAATACAGGGAAGAGAGGGCAGGGGGTGCTAGCAGGGATACATGTGAGCCACTCAGGGCAGTTAAACAGAACAAAGGTAAGATTTGGTCCAGGTTCCAGGGTGGAAGGCCAGATTCTCAGCAGAAAAGATCTAGGAATGGACCATGGAGAGAGAGGACAGGGCTGCCACAGGGCAGGCATGGCAACCTGATCTTGAGTGCTCACCTGGATGATTCGGTCTCCCTCACGGATCCGGCCGTCTTTGGCTGCAATGCTGTTGGGATTTACCTGCAGGACACATGCATCTTGGGGACTTGGGCACCTATGGTGTCCTTTTCAGTGCAAGTGGGTATGTGGGGGTAGCCTCACCTTGGGGTGCTCCCAAGGCAAATGCCCAGGCTTGCTGACTTTCCCACCTCACCTCAAAGTAGCAGCTTCCAAGCTCTAGGAAGCAGGGGCAGGTTAGTGGGCCCAGGCAGTTTGGTCCTTCAGCTTGGGAGAAGCAGAATGACCAGAAGTAGCTCCCTAGCCACTACCCAACACTTCTATTTTGCCTCTATTCCTTGCACTGATATACTCTTGCATCAAAGCCTTTGTTTTTTTCAGTGCTAAGGAATCTAGAGCCTTGTGTATACTATGGAAGCACTTTATCACTGAACCATACCCCAACTTTTTTGAAGAAAGATTCATTTTATTTTAATTTTTTAATTTTTTTTTGTATGTATGTGCATGTGTGAGTATAGGTACTGGTAGAGTCCAGAAGAAGGTATTGGATCGATCCCCTGGAGCTGGAGTTAGAGGTGATTATAAGATAGCCTATGTGGGTTCTGAGAATTGAAATCAGGTCCTCTGGAAGACCAGTAAGAACCATCCTTCCAGAATACAGCCCTATACACCATTTTTTAAACAGTCTCACTATGTAGCTCTAGCTAACCTCAAGCTCACAAATCTACATGCCTTTGCCTCCTGAGTGCTGGGTTTAAAAACACAATTACCCACACCCAACTTGTTGTGTTTTTGAAATAGGGTCTCCTGCAACTCAGGCTGACCTCAAACTCACAATGTAGCCAAGGGTGACCTTGAACTCCTGACCCTCCCAAGTGCAGGGATTACATAGGCATGAGCTACTACCCAATTCAGAGGCTTTTTTTTTTTTTTTTTTTTTTTTGCCAGAAGCTAGTTACTGGCATGTGGCTGGACACTTCTTCATACATCAAGTCTGGTATGTTCTGGGCAGTGGGACTTTTTCCATTTGGAAGGGTAGCTTTAGTAGGATAGTGCTAGTGGAGGGGCTGCTGCTGGATACATAGACATCTGCCAAAGGGAAGAAAGTGGGGAGAGAAGAGGTGAAGTGTTTAAGTCTTTGATGTCTGTGCACAGACAGGACTGTCTCCCTAGATATACTGAAACCATGCCCACCATGGCCTTAACACCCACAACCTACTGTAACCTATTGTTAGGCCTCTGGACAGCTCTAAATTCTGGACAGGCTTTGTAGAGAGACCACAGAGCTCAGCCAGAACAGCTCTGGGGCTCTGTGTGCCACAGCCTGCCACAGCACCTCTCCATACCTCTCCAACATAGATGCCCAGGTCCTCCTCATCATCTGTGCGGTAGCACACCATCAGGCCCAGCTTGTCTTGGTGGCTGTTTTTACACAGCTCCACCTCCTGCCACAGGAGTAGGGGAGGAAGTACAGTTATAAAGAACCGAAGTGTATGAGAAAGGATGCCTGCAGACTTGACTGCAGCCTTGGCCCAGACCGTAGTTCCTAGCATCCCCAGCACTCCTGTCTTTTACTTCAGTTACCTAAACTGAGTATATGCAGCCCCTGGCTTTGAGGGCTACCCTCTCTTACCATCCTAAATGACGCGAGTGTTCAGTGGTTTCCCTACCAGAAAACGCCCGAGACATAGGATGTACAGGATACATAGGACATAGACATGCATGGGACACAGAGTCACCAACACAGACAGAAGTAACACACAACATCACCCACACCCCTCCCTGACTCAGGCTGCTCTCTACTGGGAAGGGTCATGAGGCCCAGCCGCCAGGGGGCAGCAGGAGCCAAGCCCGGGCAGAACTGTAGAAAGTGAGTCTGCTCAGACTCCAACACACTGCAGGTTCTGGCTAGCCAGAAGGGCCAGACCAGCCACTAGGCTCACCTCGTACTCCAGCTCGTCCATTCGCTCTGCCTCTTGCGGGCCGCCCTCCATGAACTCCGCTGGGTCATAATACTCATGGCTGATGGGGGGGCTGCCCAGGAGAAGGGGGGATCAGATGGGCTATCTGCTTCTTTAGCACCCTAGCCCCAGCTCCAAGCTGGCCAGTCCCAGTGTAGTAAGCAGAGAACCCTATTCTAGATGTACTCTCTAGAGAAGGTGGCCAAGCTGTTGCCTCTAGAACCCTCCTTTCTGATCTACACAAATGCTGTGGAAGGATCAGGAATGCTCCTCAAATAAGAGCTCACAGGGATCCATCCTAAGGACCTAGGCAGGCACACCTAGTTCTCCCCATCCCAACTCCCAGACCAGGGGCTGATTTCTTCAAAGCTCTAAGTGCCCAGGCTGCCTCTGGCACTGTTCCCACTCATGCAGAACCCTCAGGAGTTACCCTGGCCTTCTGCAGAGCAGACAAGCACTCCTCTGCCTCCAGGGAGAGGTTGTCCTCCTTGCTCCAAAGACTGACTACTCACTGCCCTGTGGCCTACCTCTCTGAACAAAAGGGTTCTCAGGACCACCTCCCTGAATCCCCCAGTGGAATTAGCAGAATGACTCAGTGCTGCTCTCATGGTCACAGCCACCAGGCCAGGATGAAAGGCCCTTCTTTTGAGAAGGCCAAAGAAAGAAGCCAAAGAGATGGAGGAAATTCAGAGCAAGTGGAAGAATGAGACAGACAAGGGATGCAAGAAGATTCAAGGAGAGATGCTTGTAAGGAGGCAGAGAAGATGGGGCAGAAGAAGAAAGATGATGGAGGAGCAGCCAAGTCCTGGGCACATAGGCTCCCCCTTAGCCTTTCTGCCAGCGGGTGCCAAGCCTGAGACCAGAGGCCTGGAGGTTTCTGAGCCCAAGTGCCACTGTCAGCTATACAGGTCAAGGAGCCTGCTTTCTACTCAAGAGTGGCAACAGAGTTGGGTTTCCCCACCATGGCTAGAGCTGCAGCAAGCCACCTGTGGGTCACATGGGGACAACTGCCCCAGGTGGCGTGTCCTCTCTGGAGGCAGGGCCCAGGCCCTCCTAAGGGCAACTCACAGCTCAGAGAGGACGTACGGCTCCAAGATGCCCATGGGTGGGGTGGGTGGGCGCAGCTTGCCCAGTGCCATGATATGCTCGAAGGTGATGTCGGTCTGAGTGCCACTGTCCACCAGCTGAAGGTCATGGCAGGAGCTGTCCCCCCGCAGACGGGGGCTGCGTCTCAGCACCTGGATCACCAGGGGTTCCTTGGAGGCACGCAGGGCCTCTAGGGTTTGCTCCTGAGACAGCTTGGAGAGCTCCTTCCCGTTCACCTGTGGCAGAGATATGCCTCTGTGAGAACCCTAAGCCGGCTTCTCCCCTCTGGAGGTGAAGGCCAGCAGGACCCTGAGCTGCTAACCAGCACCCAGACCTGCTCAACCAAGGAATATGTTCTCCACCCAGCCACAGCTACCCCTGGTGCCCTCCTTCCCAGGCAAACCCCATTTGTCAGCCTCCAACCCAGATTTCTGAGTATTGTGACTCCCTCAAAGCCAGGTGACTAAGTATCTGGACAGGGTCTGAAAGTTCTGCCATCACCTTTAAACATCTGTAGTCCCTCCTCCACCAGGAACCATACAAATTTCTCTGATCCTCCCATCAGGATCTGCCTCTCCTCTGGCAGCACTGATGCCAGAGCTAGCATCTAAAAATCCCAGTGTGTCTTGATGGTGACTGCGACAAACTAGCCAACCTCAGTAAGTGTCATTTTGTGCTTACCCAACACTAGGGCCAGAGGATGACCGAGTACAGCAAAGCAATGAACACAGAGGAGAAATGAAGAAAACAGTAAAATGTATAAGGAAATGGGTTGTTCCTTCTGATGACAACTGACTTGCTGAAGAGGGACAGCCTCCTAACATTAAAAAAAAAAAAGTGTCCTATAAAAGAGGTGCCAAATGGTGAATCTTACAAGGCCAGCACAATTTCCTAGGTACTTGCTATGTACCAGGTTGCAGGCAGGGCTCCTAAAATGAGTACTCCCGAAATCCAAAGCCCTGACAACTTTAAGGGAGATACAAATATTGCCTCTGTTGAGCAGATAAGGAAAATGAGGCACAACCAGGTGAACAAATTGAATCAAGGAGAGCCTGTATAGTGGCCAGAATGAGGGGCAAAGGAGGATAAGGCAGAAGTAGGGGACTGGGAACACCTAGGTAGGAAGAGGAGAATGATGGGCAGGTGGTGGGGGTGCAAGGGGTGGTCTTTCAGACAGAAGCAGGCTGAGACCCTGGCAGGGAAAAGAAGGAAGTCCATCACTGCGTGGGAAAGTAGGCAGGCACCCCAGTAGGGTGTTGAACAGGTACCTCTTAGTAGAAGGCTGCCTTTAGTCCTGCCAGAGTCTGTTAACTTCTGGAGCAATTTGCTTCACTCCTTAGGTCTTCCTTGGATATGAGACAAAAAAAGGTGATGGGACATAACAGATTCAAGGTACTTGTGAAAGGCCAGCAAGGGAAGCAGGAAGCAGTTTCTGGATATGGCAGTTACTGAAAAACCTTTCTTGACTGAGCAAGACCATACCCATTGTTCCTCACTGGGATGAGCTTACTGGCATGGAGCCAGCCATCACCCCCACATAGAGGAGAGGTTGGCAGCATCCTTGAGTAGATGCAATGAAAGTGATGGGACAAAAATAGAGGTGACACTTGGGAAGCTGGAGAGGATCACTGTGAGTTTGAGGCCAGCTTGACATACATAGCAAAACTCTAAATCCTATCCCACACAAAAACATAAGCTGGGTATGGTGACTTGTGCCTTTAATACAAGACCTCAGAAAAATGAGGCAAGAGGCAGGAAGATCAGAAGTTCAGAGTCACCCTTAGTTACATATCAAACCAGCATGGGTTACAAGAGACCCTGTCAGACATAGAAAGGAGGAGGAAGAGGGAGGGAAAAGGAAGAAAGAAAACAAACAGGTGAGGAGCATTTGCAAGGAGTCAGAAGTTCCTTAGCCTTGGTTGTGGCTCCATGCAGTTGTAGAAAATGCAGTTGTGAGTCCTCTGCTTTGCCTAGTTGCCCCAATATTTGCAAATCCACACAGATCCTGTGTCATGCACTCATAGCATCAGCACATGCCTGTTTCTCACAGAGATGCCAAATTAGACTGCACATCTGTGCTGGTGTATGCAACATGACAACTTAACCCTACAACATGAGCTGTCTGAAAGAAGTCCAAGCTGTCTTCAGGGACCCCTCTCACTCAGAAACATCTTCCATTTTCTGTGAACCCATGTAACCCAAACAGCCCTGTGCTATTTCATTATGTCCTTGTAGATAGGTCATAATATCTCCTTTCTCCCCTAAACTTTCTTTTTTTTTTAAATTTTTTGTTATTTCTGAAATAGGGTTTCTCTGTGTAGCCCTGACTGTCCTGGAACTCTCTCTATAGACCAAGCTGTCTTTGCACTCACAGAGACCTGCCTGGCTCTGCCTCTCAAGTGCTGGGATTAAAGGTGTGCACCACCACTGCATGGATTCTTTTGGTTTTCCTTCTGGATTTTCATGTTCTAAAAAGTGCTTTATGAAAACCTCTATTTTGGTTGTGGATTATGCCTGTAATTCCAGCATTTGGGAGGTGAAAGAAGGAAGATCAAGAGTTTGATGTCAACTGGGCTACATGAGGCCCGAGCTAAAAAAAAAAAAAAAAAAAAAAATTCCAAATACCCAAAATTCTGGGAATATAAGAGAAACATCAGTCCATTGTAGAAGATTTTTAAAACTACAGGAAACCAAAATTGCTTGTGATCTCAGGGATGTATGTAATGCTGTGACCCTGTGGACATACTTCTTGCCAGTCTTTTCTCTGTGTGTATTATAAGGTAGGGGCAGATCCTTCAAACCATACTGGCCTTGTCCCTACTATATAGTAAGAAGAACATTTCCAATTTTTTGATATAAAGAATACAGCAACTGGGTGGTGATAGCATAGTCCTTTAGTCTCAGCACTCGGGAGGCAGAGGCAGGTGGATCTCTGTGAGTTCGAGGACAGCCTGGTCTACAGAGTGAGTTCCAGGACAGCCAGGGCTGTGAAACAGAGAAACCTTGTCTTGAAAAACAAAACAAAATGAACAACAACAAAAAAAGAATTGGTGTATTTCTCATGTACCTTTGTGTAATCTGTGGTTATCACACTAGATAAGTCTTTCCTGAAATGGAATTACTGGAACATCTTCAAGGGAAACAGCTTCTCTCAAGCAAGACATTTTCTAGAATAGTATTTCTAAAAAATCAGATGGAGCTGGGTGTGGTGGCACACTCAGCACTTAGGAGGCAGAGGAATCAGGAATTCAAGGTCAGCCTCCTCCATATGGTGAATTAGAGATCAGCCTGGGCTACATGAGATTCTAACAACCCACAACAAAACAAAAGAAAGTGGGGGAGGAGCAGGGAAATAGGGGAGTTTCGAGGGAGAGAGGGAGAAAGACAAGGGGAAGAGAGGGCTAGAAAAGCAGTTAGCCAGGCAGACCGGGGAAGGGGCTATACACAGGACACTAGCCAAGGTGTGTGTCAGGGAAAGGCCTTTGACAAGGATGTGAGGAATTGCCTGCCTTGAAGTGGCTGAAGTCAGCTGTTAAAAACAGACATTAATATCAGCATTGTGACTGAGCACCTTGCAACTGAATGAATGGAATTAGAAACAAAGGCAATAAAGACTAAGCCTCCTGGCTCTCTAATTGCTTTACTACACTTTACTGTCATCCATGTGCTTGGCATTATTTCCATTCTGTGTGTCTGGAAGTAAACACTTGATGGTGTGTGGCTGCACATTTCTTTACTCTGCTCGATGGTGGCTCATAGTAGTGGCTTGAAATGAGCTATAATAGAGTAGGAAATCAGCCAGTGCTCCAGCTCACTACTTAGTTTTGTTTTGTAACATCTGCTAACTCATCACTACTCTTAAGTGGAAACAAAGAGACAGAAGAGGTCAGAGACAATCTGGAAGTTTCTGTATGGAAGGAGTTACCCTGAAAATCCCAGGGCAGGAAGACAAGCACAAGCACAGGGTGGGATGTTCAGGTGACACAGAACTGCAAGAATGCCTTTCTCTCTGGAATCATTAAGTTACCCAGCAGCTGCGTTACTATGGAAACCAGGCCCAGGCACTAGGAAGAGCTTGCAGGGCAGGCAGGTGGGGGCTGGGAACAGTCTTAGCACCTCAGAAAAGGAGCCATCAGAGAGACTGCCTGTAACTGGCTAGAGGGCTCTCCTGGCCCAAGTGGTGGCCACACCCTCAGACTCCTCTCCCTCTTCAGGTCACAGTGATTCTCAAGAACTAGTATAGGTAGATAGGACAGAGAAGTAAGAAATCCTTCTAGAGCAGGTAAAGGTTCCCAATAAGATGAAAATACATGACACACTGCACAAAGCCATGTGGGACCAGGTACATGGCCAAAGACAACAGCAGCTCTTATCCTGAATGGAACCCTGCCTGCCTGGTCCCCAACTGTTATGAGGCATTTCTGACCATCAACCTACTATTCTGTAAAAGGCATTCAGGCCTAGGCACGTAGCTCAGTGATAGAAACCATCAACCTACTATTCTGTAAAAGGCATTCAGGCCTAGGCACGTAGCTCAGTGATAGAACACTGGCTTAGCATGCACAAGGCTATTTCCAGGACTGGAAAAAAAAATGGCCATCAGTCTCCCCTTCAATTCACACAGGCAGCAGTGTCTAAATGCTGGGACTCACCTGTAAGACACTCAAGATGCCCTCTGCACTTATATATCCCTTGCTGTCACCTATTACAAGCTCCAAACAAATCCAAATAGACCAGAGATGTAATTGGAGCAAGGCAAACACCCTGCCTTGGTGATCACACAGCACTAAGAAAACAAAACTCAGTAGCTACTTAGCAAAGGACATCAAAGGACAACAAAGCCATTCAGGGGAAAGGTGGCCCAAACCAGCCCAGTACTGGATGAAAAGGATGCCTGTTAGGATCATTGGGACTTGGGGACACCAAACCACTAAGAGCATGTTTATGAGCTGCAACATATTTGATTACACTGTGTAAAGATGTGTCACTGGCCGGGCGGTGGTGGCACAAGCCTTTAATCCTAGCATGTGGGAGGCAGAAGCAGGCAGATCTCTGTGAGTTCGAGGCCAGCCTGGTCTACAGAGTGAGTTCCAGGACAGCTATGGTTACACAGAGAAACCCTGTCTTGAAAAATAAACAAACAAACAATACAAAACAAAGATATGTCACTGTGACTGGTTTAATGAACAGCTGAACAGCCAATAGCTAGGCAGGATTTCCAGGCACAGAGGACGCTGTGAAGACGAAGGGTGGAGTCTTGAGGAGATGTGAAGGAAGCATGACATGTGGGAGATGAGGCAACAAGCCATGAACCATGTGGCAGCATGTAAATTAATAGAAATAGGTTTCTCTAAGTTATAAGAGCTAGTTAGAAACAAGCCTAAGTTATTGGCCAAGCTTTCCTAATTAATAAGAAGTCTCTGAGTCATGATTTGGGAGCTGGCTAGTGGGACAAAGAAAGACTCACAACATGTATGCACCAACTAAAAGCACATTCTGGACTGCAGCATGTGTGTTCTAGACTAAGGGCATTTACATCCTGGTAACAGCAGCCAAACAAGTTGGTCATCGGTAAAGAGGTACAGTACACAGGAAGGAGTTGTTCACCTTATGGAAGAGCATGTTTCTTTTTGTAGTGGACTTAAGACAATCTCACTAAAGTTATTCAGACTGGCCTCTAGCCTAGAAATCTGTTTATCTTCCTGCCACTACCAATTACTACAGGTACCCACCACCCCCTGATTCACACTTGCTTCTTTTAAAGGTATCAGCAGTAGAAAACCTGCATGAAAATCACTACACAGAAATCCCTCTGGGAGAAAGGAAGATCAAGGGTGGTACATGGGCAGTTTGAGATCTGCCATGAATACTTTCATTAAAGAACAAGTGGAGGCTGCCATGGCCCAAAGCAAGGCTGGGTAAGTGCCTGTACCTTGTTCACATGCACTTATCTGTGTGTAAAGTCAAGTCAAGAAGGTCTCAAGTCACTCAGGCCAAAGTTCAGTCTTCACAGTCAGAAGCAGGTTTCACCCACAAGCCAGAGCCAAGGCATCACATCATCTCAAGCCAGAAGGCAGAAGGCCGGGCATTTATAATTAATAATAAGCCTCTGTGAGGTTATTTGGGAGCAACTGCTAGAACACAGAAAAACTCTGCCTACACTCTTCAACACCTCTTTGTGTTGAACACTTCTTTACCCTCATTCTGCCACATCATGCAAGCTCAGGAAGTAATGTCCTACTATTAACCCAGCTAACCTGTCTGTTATCCAAATAACTATGGGATCTGCACTATGTCCCAGAAACAGAGGGCAAGTGTGTTGAATGGATACCTGACAGAGCAGAATGAAGAATCTAATCTCCCCAAGATATGGGGATAAAGATCTACACAGCATGACAGACAGATAGGCCACATGGACTGGGGAGATAGCTCAGTCTGAAAGTGCTTAAGGGCCTTTTAGTTCAATCCCTAGAATACTGTACTAATAGTTTGTGTCAACTTGTCACAAGCTAGAGTCATCTGGGAAGAGGGAACCTCAACTGAAAATGAAATATCCTTTTGCCAGGCGGTGGTAGCACTCCTTTAATCCCAGCACTCAGAAGGTTAAGGCCAGCCTGGTCTACAGAGTGAGTTCCAGGATAGCCAGGGCTACAGAGAAACCCTGTCTCTAAAAACCAATCCAAACCAAACCAAACCAAAACAAACGAGGAAGTTGGGAATATGTCCTTACCAAATTGTTCTTTGGGCAAGCCTGTGGTACATTTTCTTCATTTATGATTGATGTGGGTGGTCCATCCCACAGGGGATGGTGCCACCCCTGAGCTGGTGGTCCTGGGTGCTACAAGAAAGTAGGCTAAGAGCTAGGTGGTGGCACAAGCCTTCAATCCCAGTACTCGGGACGAAGAAGCAGGCAGACATCTGAGTTTGAGGACAGCCTGGTCTACAGAGTGAGTTCTAGGATAGCCAGGGCTACACAGAGAAACCCTGTCTTGGAAAAAAGAAGGAGGAGGAGGAGGAGGAGGAGAAGAAGAAGAAGAAGAGGAAGAGGAGGAAGAGGAGGAGGAGGAGGAGGAGAAGAAGAAGAAGAGGAGGAAGAGGAGGAGAAGAAGAAGAAGAGGAAGAGGAGGAAGAGGAGGAGGAGGAGAAAGAAGAAAGAAGAAAGAAGAAGAAGAAGACGACGACGACGAGGAGGAGTATGCCTTCAATGATGGACTGTGATGTGAAAGTGTAAATTGAAATAAAAGAATTTTCCTTTTTATCATAGCAATAAAACCCTAAGAAAAACACATTGTTAAGAAAAAATGCTGGGGCTAAGTGGTGGCAGCACACATCTTTGATCCCAGCACTCAAGAGGCAGAGGCAAGACCCATCCCAAGTTTGAGGCTTGAGAAATGCTGTCTAGAAAAACTGGGGGGGGGAGAAAAGACAAATGCTGGGTACCAGGCATAGTGGTACACACCTTTAATCTCAGCAGTTGGGAGGAAAAGGCAAGTGGATTGCTATAAATTCAAGGTCAACCTAGTCTATATGTCTCAAGTGCCAGGGCTATATAGTGAAGTTCTGACTTAGAGAAAGAGGAGAGAGGGAGAGGGAGAGGGAGAAAGGGGAGAGAAAAGGAGAGAGAAAAATGCTGAATGATGGAAAGTGCACATTTGTAATCCCTGAGCTGAAGAGGTAGGACAGGAGGATGCCTGGGGCTCACTGGCCAGCTAGCCTAGCTGAATTAATCAGTTGAGTATCAAGCCAGATGGACCGGGGTTCAATTCCTAGCACCCACATGGCAGCTCACAACCATCTGAAACTCCAGTCCCAGAGGATCCAACACCCTTTTCTGGCCTCCACAGACATTGCATACATGTGATGCACAAAAAGATGTAAAACATGAAGGCAAAGCACTTACACAAATAAAACTTGAAACAAAACAATAACCAAGGTGGGCCAGGCGGTGGTGGTGCACGCCTGTAATCCCAGCACTAGGGAGGCAGAGGCAGGCAGATCTCTGTGAGTTTGAGGCCAGCCTGGTCTACAGAGCTAGTCCAGGACAGGCTCCAAAGCTACAGAGAGACCCTGTCTCGAAAAAAAAAAACAAAAACAAAAAACCAAGGTGGAAAGCCAGACACAGTGGCACACTCCTATAATCCCAGCAATGAGTGGGAAGCAAGAGCATAAAGAGTTTAACACTATCCTCAGTCACATAAAGAGTTAATGTCAAGCTGGGCAGTGGTGGTACACACCTTTAATTCCAGCACTCAGGAGGCAAAAGCCAATGGATCAGATAGCTGAGGCTGCACAGAGAAACTCTTGTCTTAAAAAATAAACAACAACTAAAGAAAGATAAAAGAAAAAGAAAAAACCAAAGGTGAGAGAAAGCTGGGGAGATGAATCTGAAAGCATGAGATTCTAAGGTCAAATTACCAGTATCCATGTAAAAGCATGTGCCTATAGCCCCAGAATTGAGGCCTGAGAAAGGTAGATCCTGGAAGATGATTGCCTGGTTCACGGAAAGTTAAAGTGATAGAAAAATACATCTGGCATCCTCCTCTGGCCTCAACATGCAGGCAAACAGACACAAACACCTGTACACTTGTACACACGTACATATAACTAACACACAGACAGAGACACACAGACACACAGACACACAGACACACACACACACACACACACACACACGCACACGCACACGCACACGCACACGCACACACACCAGTGCATACACCACAAATCACTTAAAATTTTTAAAAAGGTGGGGGCTGGGAGTTGGCTCAGTAGGTGTAATGCTAGTATTGGTTGTTAGCTTGACTACATCTGGATGGATCATTTGAAATGGGAAGACCCACCCTAAACCTGGGCCACACCTTCTGGTGGCAGCCCACATAAAAGGATATGAACAAAAGAAGCTTTTTTTCCCTTGGCACCTGATTTCTCTCACACTTGTTGGCAAGTTGTTAGGGCATTCCTTTGCTGGTATTAGAATCTACTTCTTCAAAATTCTAGCTGCTCTCTAGGACTTCCCTGGAACCACAAAACAAACAAACAAACAAAAAAACAGCACCAGTTTTGGAATGGATCCAGCTCTAGAATGGAACCTGAGAAGTGACCCAAGCCCTTTGGAGGTGCCGAGAAGGTTGTTAGTGGACAATAAATTATTTACAGTTAGAAGTTTGGTTTTGCTCTGTTCAGATTGAGACTGTGTCGTTGCTTATTTTTGATTATACAGGGGCCCACAGTTGAGCGACTTTAAATAAAGAGACTGGATATTTTAGAGAAACTTTGAAAGAGATTTTGGATGCTTTAAAGAGACTGAAATTTTATTTATTTATTTTTGGTTTTTTCGAGACAGGGCTTCTTTGTGTAGCCCTGGTGCACCCTCTATAGACCAGACTGGCATCAAACCCTCTGACTCCTAAGTGTTAAGATTTAGGGATTAAAGTTGTGCACTACCATGACCAGCAAGACTGAACTTTTAAAGACTGTGGGACCTTTTTTTTATAATGATTACTTTTGAATTTTATGTGCATTAGTGCTTTGCCTGCACGTATGTCCATGTAAAGGTATAAAATCCCCTGGAATTGTAATTACAGATAGTTGTGAGCTGCTATGTAGGTGCTGAGAATTGAACCCAGTTTCCCAGAAGAGAGGCCAATGCTCATAACCACTGAGCCATCTCTCCAGCCCCAATTATGGGGCTTTTAAAGTTTGGAGTGTATTTTATATTAAGATGTCTATGCTGATATGAGACCTTGGAGATATACAAGAAAGGAAAGGTTATGGCTTAATAAATGACTCCATAAGATTTCCCTGTAAACTTACCCCTGGTGCATGAACTGACTTTTTGGAGCCCATTCCCTGTGGTTGGATACCTTGCTCAGCCTTGATACAATGGAGAGGGGCTAGGCTCTCCTTCAACTTGGTATGCCAGACTTTGTTGACTACCATGGGAGGCCTTACCCACTCTGAGGAGGGGATGGGGTAGAGTGGGAGGGAGGTGAGGAGGCGGGAGAAGGGGAGGGAGGGGAACTGGGGTTGGTATGTAAAATGGAAAAAAAAAAAAAAAAAAAATATATATATATATATATATATATATATATATATATATATATATATATATATATATATATAAATAAATAAATTTTAAAAAGAAATTCATATTGAGGAAAAGATAAAAAAAGATTTCCCTGTAAGTAAATCTGTGGGATATCATCTTGGATTAATAATTGATGTGGGAAGGGCCCAGACCATTAATGAGTGATACCATTAGTCCTGGGCAGACAGTCCTGGGTTGTATAAGAAAGCAGGCTGAACAGCTGGGAGGTGGTAGCCCACACCTTTAATCCCAGCAATCTGGAGGCAGAGGCAAGAGGGATATCTGAGTTTGAGGCCACCCTGAAATACATGAAATCCTGTCTCAAAGAAAAAAATTTCAACATTAGAAAAGGTTTCTGAGGGTTGGGGATTTAGTTCAGTGGCAGAGTGCTTGCCTAGCAAGCACAAGGCCCTGGGTTTGATCCTCAGCTAAAAAAAAAGAAAAGAAAAAGGTTTCTGGATGAGAGTGTAGTTTAGCAACAGATCAACTGCCTAGTAGCATCTCTATTACTTAGTGGGTGGGGTGGGGTTAAAACTTATTTTCTTCATCAAATCCAAGCTCGTACCACCTTTGGAGCAATCTGAAAAGAATCTACTTTGTTTCCAGTATTAGAAAAATGGCACTTACTGAGGAGACTATTGGCAGAAAACAAATAAAAATGTTTCCTTTATCAAGTACAACCTACTACTTTGTAACAATCCAGAATACTTTATCTCTGAACACTTCCTATACCTCCAAAGCCACTCCAGTTGCCAATGACTCATCTTTGCTGGCATTCCCCAATGTTACAGTCAAATACAAGTCTCAAGGTTGGTCACACCAGCTGCTCCTTCATTCTGAACTAGCACCACTACTTTTGTACACAGTCACAACATCTTTTTTGAAACAAGTACCCAAAGCACCACACACAGGATACATCATCTCAAAGACCTGTATTAAAGTCCACGGCAATTGCTACCCAGGAGCACCACTCCCTGGCCTGGGACTTTGTTTCCTTTGGATGATGGACTCTTTAGCACATCCAGGTCTGCTTATTTCCTGATTTGTTGCTGAGTTTGGAACCCTTGGCTGGGGCAGGGGTCCCAAGCCCAGTGGCCATCTCCAGATATCATGGCACTGGGTACTCCTCATTTCAGCCTGACTCAGTATCCCCTCCAGACATATAGCCAACAAAATTTTACCTCAAAGTATAAAAATAGTCAACCTTCTATAAATTAACTAGGGCCTTTAAGAAAAGGCAACTATTCTTCAAATTTAATTACAAAGATATTTGATGTAGTGTTATTATTGTGGTAGAATACACCTAACATAAAATGAACCACTTTTAAATATACAACCAAGCTGAACATAGTGGCACATGCATTTGGTTCCAGCATTTCAAAGACAGAGGCAGGCAGATCTCTTTAACTTCAAAGACAGCCTGTTTCAGGCCAGCCAAAAGTACACAGGTGAGACCCAGTCTCAAAAAAATGAAAAAATCTGGGCTTGAGAGATGCTCAGAGGTTAAGAGCACTGACTGCTCTTCCAGAGGACCTGAGTTCAATTCCCAGCAACCACATGGTGGCTCACAACCACCTGTAATGAGATCTGGTGCCCTCTTCTAGCCTGCAGCCATATATGCAGGCAGAACACTGCATACACAATAAATGAATGAATGAATGAATGAATGGATAAATCTTTAAAAAAATCAAAATCTAAAATTTTTAAATTAAATACACAACCAATAAATGTTTAGTGCATCTATAATGCTACAAAGCTACGTGCATAACCCAATGCTATTATTTTAAATTACCTAGAGCAAATTGTTTTTATTTTAAGGCAGTGTCTTGGTTGTTCAGGCTGGCCTTGAACTCTTGAACTCCTTGTCCTGTCTCCACCTTCCCAATACTGAGATTATGGGTGGGTATCTGCTTTGTAAATGAAGGATATGTGAGGAAAATGGGGTCCCAGATGTGGTCATCTCCAGTGTCCGGTCTAAGGCCCTTAGACTGGGCATTTTGTGTTGAGAGTAGCTCATAGTCCCAGGGACAAAGCACTGGTGATTCCTGGTAGAAGCCTGGAAACTAGGAAGAGGGGGAAGGAGTTCTGTTCCAACTGTAGACTAAAAGGAAAAAAGTTGAAAGGTAAGGCAAAAGAGTGGCAGCTGCTTCTCTGTGGGGGTGGAGAACTTGAAACAGAGGCTCCACCCCATGCTCAAGAACACAATTGGGTCAAGTGGTGGTAGTGTATATCCTTAATCCCAGCACTCAGGAGGCAGAGAAAGGCAGATCTGAGTCTGAGGCCAGCCTGGTCTACAGAGCTAATTCCTGGACAACCAAGGCTACACAGAGAAACTGTCTCAAAAAACAAAACAAAACAAAAACCATAAATTGGAAGGTGATGGGAGGGAACAGACAGAGCTATATCCAACAGTACATGGCAAATGGACATGTGACTCAGAGTTCCAAGTAGGCTGGGGTCTCCTGCATACATGGGACCAACCACTGAATATGTTGCAATCCATGCAAAGTGGATTATTGTTCTATCACAAAATGGAAAGATGAACCTGCTGAGATGCCTGAACATGGATGGACCTTTAAAAATGGTTTATATTAAGCAACAGAAAGCAGACACAAGAGGCACATATTGTATGGCATTCCATTTAAGTGCAATGTCTCCATCAGGCAAATCCATGGGGACAGAAAACAGTGTAATGGTTGCCAGGAGCAGAAGGAAGGTGAGTGGGGAGTGGCAGTTGAATGGGTCTCAGTTCTCTTTGGAGGCAATGAACACACTCTGGAACGCCAGTGTTAGTGTTGAACATTGTGAATAGAAATGTCACTAATAGCACATTTTACATTATGTGTACTTTACTACAATAAAAATGAAAGCTGTTGTCAATGTCCACAGAGACCAGAGATGTCCTTACAAAAGAGAGGTAGGCTGAGGGGCAACTCCAGGTTTGGGGCTTAACTACAAATTGAAATGCTTGCTTCTTTGTTTACCTATAATATACTTCCTCTGTAACAGATAGACCTTTTTAAATTTTTTTTTTTTTTTTTTTTTTTTTTTTTTACTTTTGGTTTTTGAGACAGGGTTTCTCTGTGTAGTCCTGGCTGTCCTGGAACTCGCTCTGTAGACCAGGCTGGCCTCAAACTCAAGAGATCCACCTGGCTCTGCCTCCCAAGTGCTGGGATTAAAGCTCCCCCCCCCCCCCCCCCCCGACCTGGTGCAGATATATCTTTAAACTCCTGTCCCTCTTTCCTTTGCCTTCTAAACACTGAGATTACAGGCTGTGCCACTGCATGTTTCCTTTGTTGCAGCTTGAAAATCCTGAGACTGACAAACATCTCCAGCACACGGTTACATCTACACTTAACAAGAGCCACCAATTTGAGTATCCTGTAACCATTGTTGCTGGGGTTTTTTTGTTTTTGTTTTTGTTTTTTTTGTTTGTTTGTTTTGTTTTGTTTTTTTGTTTTTTGAGACATGGTTTCTCTGTGCTGCTCTGGCTGTCCTGGAACTCACTCTGTAGCCCAGGCTGGTCTGGAACTCAGAGGTCCACCTGCCTCTGCCTCCTAAGTGCTTGGATTAAAGGCATTCGCCACTAAGCCCAGCTGTTGCTGGATTTAATTGCGAATGATTCTTGACTTGAGATCATGAGGAGGAGGTCATGAAGTGGAAGAATAAGTGGAGGACTTTGCAGCAACTTGACATTTGACTGGTTGGAAAGTAAACTCATCAACAAAGAGAAGCAAGGGCAAGAAACCAGACTTGGGAGGGGAACGAGATACATGGAAAAGGAACTGGTATGTGTGTGTGCTTGGGGGGGGTGGGGTGCAGACAGACCATAAAGATCAGTCTGAGTAGGCATAGTCTTCCTTGGAAGCTTTTACAGAGGTGGATGGGGGCAACTCAGGACACCTGCTCCCTTTGTTTCTGTTTTGGGTTTTCTTTTTGGAGGGGGTGGAGGGGAACTTTGCCGGACGGGATGAATGCTAATGAGGATTAGTGGAGGAAAAAATTCTCAAAGCCAGAGTAGAGGAGGGGTGACGCTGGGGCCACTCGGTGGTGGCAGATATGCAGGAGCCCCAGGAGCGCTGACCCCGCCTTCTGGATCGGAAGCTGCAAACAAAGGGAGCGTGACGGCGGCAGCATCGGAGGAGGCGGCAAGGTGCCAGTAGGCACCTGGAGGCGTCAACAGGACCCCCAGAACCGGTCCTCCCCTTCTCCCATCTCCCCCCGCCCCCCCACCTCAGCGGTGCCAGAGAGTGTGACACAACCGGACACCATCTCCAGCGTTTTTCGGCCTGACCTTGTTGTGCCTTCCTTCCTACTAGTCCCGGGGCTCCCGAAACGCAAGGGGGAGGTGGGGCCAAGAGAAAAGAGCCCTACCTCAGGATATCCTGTAAGGCCTGAGATTTCCTATACAGCTTGAGAAATGGTCCTTTGCACTCTCATGGATATCGCAAGAAGTAGCCAGTAAAACTACATCATTTCTAGGGAACCCAGGTGCCACAGTCAGTCTGCTTACCCCACACTTCAGATGAGGAGTCTGAGGCTGGGGAAAAGAAAGAAACCGGAAGTAAGCCTCCAGTTCCCACCGACCTGCTGGCTATCAGCTCTGCTCTCTGTGGTATACAGGGGATGTGCTGGAAGCAGCTTCCAGACAGGTATTATTGGGATGTCGTGGTGAGCTGATCAACAAAGTGAAAAGTAACCCCGAAGAAACACAGCAGGTCCTCAACATTATGGGTTTATTCCTCACCCCCCACCCCCAGAGCCCAACAGAAAGTCCCCCATTTATGTTTTCCCAACACAGGGTTTCGAAAACTGTCAGCTTCCAAGAAGAATAAGCACCAGCATGTTCGCTTTACCCAGATCATAATGCACACCTGCTTTCACTTACTCATATTTGCAGAAGCATTAGTAAACCCCAAACTTGCCTCTACTGGATGTGCCTCCCAATGGGAGGCCTTGCCTTCTTGTGGGAGTTGGGGTGGGGTAGGTGGGGAGGCTTGGGGGTCGGGAGGAGGGAGATCTTTGATATATAAAATGAATGAAAATTTTTTCTTAATTAAAAAAAAAAAAGGTTGGGGATTTAGCTCAGTGGTACAGCGCTTGCCTAGCCCTGGGTTTGATGATCCTCAGCTCCAAAAAAAAAAAAAAAAAAAAAAGGAAAGAAAGAAAACCCCAAACCATCACTCCATTCACCGTATCATGCTATTATCACGAATTCCACCTGGCCCAAAACTCTCCAATTGTACCATGACACCCTTATAATTTCTTCTAATCCTGGATCAAATCATCACTTTTGCCCCTTGTCTACTTTAGTCTAAACAACCTATCCACTTTTTCTTTTTCACCTTTCATGACATATGGCTCTTGGCAGAGCCCTTGCAGAAGAATCTACAGTTGCTGATTTGTTCTCTATAAGATTCAGGTTAAATATTTTGGCAAGAGCACCAGCCACGTGATGACACAGTGTTTACACTTCTGCCCCACTGTATTCCAAGGTTGGGGATGCTCAGCTTCATCATATAGTCAAGGTAGTGGCTGCAAATAAGGCTCCCTTATAAGGTACACTTTGTGACAGAATCTTGCCATGAAGCTCAGGTTAGCCAGCCTCCTGTCTCAGCTTCCCCAATCTTGAGATTACACAGGTGTATCACCATGCCTGGCATAAGGTGCACTTTCTCTTTCTTGTTCACAGTAACAGGGGCTGATCCTTGCCTAAGTGAATTATTCCACTGGTGACTATGAAATGCCTTAATTTCTAGCATGGGCACAGCACACATTCCACCCACAACTGCCAACCCGGGAAAGGGTGTGGCTGCTCATTCACCACTCCCAATCTCTCTGTATTTAACTTTTCTATCCACCTGTCCAGGGCCAGAAGGCAGAAAGAGAACAAGGGAATTGCATCTGCAAAATCTTTTTGAGTATCTGGGGAAGTGGGTAACTTCAATATGTTCCAAAGGAATATGGGTCTTGAAAAGAGTCAACTGCACATGGCATAGAAGAATAGATTGTAACCCTAAAGGCCTAATTTAGACAATGTCCTCTAGAAGTCCTGGATTTGTAATTTAATAGGTCTGTGGTGAGTGAGGTCTTACCATTTATTAGTAAAAACACTGCACTTCCCCACTGATACTAAAGTAATGAGGCTTCCGCTGAACTTTTCCAAGTTTCTATGTGAAGCCCTCACATCATCAGGAAAGCAATGCCACTCCCAGCTTCTGAGAAGGAAATGCAGACTCTGAAAACAAACAAGCCCCACATCCCATCCCTCACAGCTCTTAATCTGGATTTACATTTCAACAGGGATCTCTCTCTGGTGGGGGTAGAGTATGGCCTGGGGGGAGGGGGTGTAAATCTGGGGTGGAGGAAGTGGTCATGAATTGAGAGGGGGGGGCATAAAATACTACCACAAAAACTCCTTTAGAAACCAGATCAGGCTCCAGCATCTCCCTTCTCTTCCAAAGCTGCAGTGTGGGTAATGCTGGTTCAGAGTTGGCTGAGATCACTCTCCCTGCCTTTCCAGAGGCCAGCTGACAGGAAGAAGGAATGCCCTATAAGGTCAATAGCCAACTTCCTGAAACCATGCCCTTTGGGTGTTTGTTCAGTTTTCCTGTGCACAATATAAGCTGCCGGGAGCCAAAGCTCCCACTACCTCCAGCTAACTTGGTAGAGCAAGGGCAAGGTCCATAGTTAGACATAATCAGAATGATGTTATCTGCTCTTTGCTGCAGTGAAGATCAGACAGAATGCATTATGAAAAGGAAGGTATCTGGGGTTGGGGATTTAGCTCAGTGATAGAGCGCTTGCCTAGCAAACTCAAGGCCCTGGGTTTCATCCTCAGCCCTCAGCTCCAAAAAAAAAAAAAAAAAAAAAAAAGGAAGGTATTTTTGACACCAGGGCCTGCAACTTCCCAGCCTGTTCCTTACGTGCATATTATGCCTCTACTTTTGTCCCTGTCCCTCTCCTAACTAACCCAGCATGCTATACTTCCTCACAATTTGAGCCCTTTCCTCTGTTTTTTCCTCACTTTTCTTGCACATTGGAGAAACTCTCAGAATAAGATAAGACAGTCTTTAGTCACTGGATGTTAAACAGGTCCTGTTCTATGTCTCAATGGTCAACTGAATGAGCTGCAGCAACAATGACTTACCTCCGGTATCCAGGGGACTTAATGCTGACCATGAAGGAGATACATTCAAGCTGCTTCCATCAGCTTATCCACTATAGACAAGTGCTCTTTCACTATTAACAAGTGAGGAAATTGAGGCACACAGCCACCCACAGACTTGCCCACAGGTACGGGCTGGGGGCAGAACTACTCTTACCTACTACCACATCAACCTGATGGAGGAAAATGAAAGAACTAGACTATGGAGATACCCCACATGTCACAGGGCTGAAAAGAAACACATTTACTGTGGGGTGTACATGTACAAACACGATGTTCTGAGTTTTGAAGTTAACTAAGGTATGATTAGCTTGTGTTTGGAATGTGAAGTGAAACAGGTTTTATATATTATGTCTACATACCTGCAAAACCATTGTAACAAAGACAGTGGTGATTGGTGTCATACCCCAAGGGCCTGGATACCCCTACTACACTGACCATCACTGCAACTGCTAATGTTTCTGTCACAATTTATTTCAATGGAACAGACAGCCCTCAGAACTCAGAGGTAGAGTTAGGGATGAAGTTCAGTGGTAGAGCATTTGCCTAGCATATACAAAAGACCCTAGATTCAATCCCCAGAACCACATAATATAATAATTTCAAGGCCAGCCTGTACTATATGAGAAGAGGGGAGAGAGGGAAGGGAGGAGGAGATCTAAGAGATGATCTGCACCTGCATTTTATCCCAGGAACTTACATGGTAAAAAACTGACTCCTAATAATTGTCCTCTGATCTCCACATGTGCAATGTAGCACACATTCATCCTCATCCACAGTAAGTACAAAAAAATGTAAAATTAATTTTATCTTTTTTTTTTTTTTGAGACAGGATTTATGTGTATAGCTTTGGAGCCTTTCCTGGAACTCACTCTGTAGACCAGGCTGGCCTCGAACTCACAGAGATCCGCCTGCCTCTGCCTCCGCCTCCTGAGTGCTGGGATTAAAGGTGTGCGCCACCAGTGCCTGGTGTAAAATTAATTTTAAAAAGAGAAAATCTTGGGACAATGGTACAAAGCAAATTGACCATGTATGGAAGATAGCTGTTAAAATTCAGTGGCTTCCTTTCCATTCCCTCTAATGATTTCCCTTCCTCAGAAAAGGATGCAAGGTGGGCAAGCAGATCCAAATCTCTTGAGCTGAGTAGTTGGGGAGGAGTCTCCACCAGATCCAACACCTGGGATGGAGGTTGTCACAGTAGGGACTCAGCAAGCAGGCACTGGAAGAAAACCTTTCAAGATCACCTAAAGGTTTCAGGGAGGTGGTGACAAATGCCTTTAATTCCAACACTCAGGAGGCAGATCTCTGAATTCAAGGCCAGCCAGGGTGGTTACACAGAAGAAACCCTGTCTGGGGTGGGGTGAGAGAGGAAGGGGAGCTGGCTATGAATCTTAGGCCTGTCCTAAACTCACCCACTTCCTCTAATGTCATAGGTGGGCATAATGCTCCCCAGAAGTAATGAGTGACCTTTGTGGAGGCTGACTAAGCACCAACATGTGCTAGGCAAGCTAGCCTGTCAGAGTCATAGAAGGAATGACAAGTTAAGGAAGACCAGGATAACAGGGAAAACAAAAGTAGATAAGGTCTATAGAATTTGGGACCTGATTAGACACATGAATGACAAAAGGGCCTGCTGGTGATGGATAAGAGGTGGCAAGCAGAAGCATCAGGAAAGGCTCTGAGAAGGTACTTTGTAGCATGGTACCAGATGCATGCTACTTCCAATTTTCCACTCTTCCTTTCTACGTCAACATGCAGTCATCCTTTTTAATCAAGGAAGGAGATATATTCCCCCTATTTTTTTCAGAGGGAGGTCTTGTATTTCATAAGCATACTCAACCTGCTTAAGTATACTAGAAGGGCACAACTGAAATAATAGACATGGGTATGAAGTTCTGACATGCTAAAGGGCCTATAACAGATCTCATCAGTCAAACAGATAACAAAATCACACAATCATCTCAATAGTGACAGAAAAAGCATTTGACAAAATAATAATCTCCCATTATAAAAAATTTTAACAAACCAGGGACAGACAATAACTTCCTCTAAACCTGCTAAACCTAGGACCCAGGTGGTGGTACACACCTGGGACTTCAACATTCTTGGCAAATAGAAACAAACTTATTCTCAATCCAGATGCATTTTCTTTTTCTTGCCATCTGTTGTGACTGGAACGAACCTCCACTACATTGTTAAGTAGATGTGGTGAGAGCAGACATCCTTGCCTTGTTTATAATATGAGAGGGAAAAGTGTTCACTTTTCTACCATTAAGGAGGAGGGTAGCTGTTTTTTTTAATTGATAATTTATGTGCATGTGTATTTTGCCTGCATGAATGTCTGTGTACCACATGTATTCCTTGGTGTTCCCCTAGCCATCACATTCCCTACAACTAGGGTTACAGACAGTTGTGAGCCACCATGTGGGTGCTAAGAATCAAATGTGCCTCCTCTGGAAGTGTAGCAAGTGCTTTTAATTGCTGAGCCATTTCTCCAGATCCTGCTCTTATTTATTTACTTGTTTGTATGTTTGTTTGTTTGTTTAATTTATTATCTATTATAATACAGGATCATGTTATAGAATAGAGGCCTCAAACTCTCTTGATCTTCCTGCCTCAATTTCTCCACTTGTTAAGTAATAGTGATAGTGAAAGAGCACTTGTCTACAGTGGATAAGCTGATGGAAGCAGCTTGAATGGATACCAGGGGTAGAAATAAGTCATTTTGTTGCTGCAGCCCATTCAGTTGATCGTTGAGACATAGAACAGGACCTGTTTAACATCCAGTGACTAAAGACTGTCTTATTTATTCTGAAATTTAGAAAAAAAAGTTCAAGCCTGACATAATGACTCATGTACTTGAGAAGCTGAGGCAAGAGGACTTATGAGTTTAAGTTCTGCTACATAGTAAGTTCTAGACTAACCTGAGATATAGTTAGGCTGCCTTAAAAAGAAATTCCACTTACAATAACATAAAAAAGAATAAAATAGTTAGGCTGAAGAGATGGCTTATCAGTTAAGAGCTCTTAACTGGTCCTTTTGTGGATCTCTGTGAGTTCGAGGCCAGCCTGGGCTACAGAGCGAGATCCAGGACAGGCTCCAAAACGACACAGAGAAACCCTGTCTCAAAAAAAAAATGATGATGGTGATGATAAATCCTAACATAAATTTAACAAATACAAGTCATATTTGAAATAAAGACCTGACCCAAATAAACAAGCAATATTCTACAATCTGAGCTATGGAGTCAATTCCACCGCATCAAAATCCCAGTTTATTTTCAGAAAACAAGTTGATCCCAAAATTCACAAAGAAATAAGGGATGCAATAGAGCCAAAACAATCTTTTAAAAGAGATAAAGTTGGAGGATCAACTACTTCCTAACTCCAAAACTTCCCAGAATGCTCCATCATAATAGCATAAAGACAGACACTTCTGCAAAGTGGATATGTAAACGGGCAATAAGCACAAGAAAAAAAATGCTCTACGGCATTTAGCCAACAGATACGCAAATCATCAAATCCACAATGAGAGCTGGGGGTATGGCTCTATGGTGGAGCTCTTGCCTAGCTCCTAACTAGCTCTTGGCTTCCACCCCCAGCAATACATCTGAGCAAACAAAAAACCTACAAAAGATGCCACTTTATACCCATAAGATAAGAGAAAATTATGTGTTGACAAGCATGTAGAGAAATTGGAACTCTTACACATTGCTGGTGTTAGTGTTAAATGGTACCATCACTGGGAAAAGATAACTGGGGATTACCATATGGTCCAACAACTCCATTTGTAGGCATTACTCAAAACAATTGAAAGCAGAGATTCAGACATTTGTAAACCAGTATTCATTGTAGCATTACCCACACTAGCCAAAAGCACTGAATTGTATTATTTGAAAAGATACATTGTATGGCCTGTGAATTTGATGCCAATAAAGCTATGATTTTCTCTTACGTTCTATTGTCATGGTGAGAGAGTCTCTACCAGCAAGTTGCAGAGGCCATGAGTTAATATGAAGTCACTTTGAAAGAGACAGGGAGAAGGGCACTCAATATGGGGGAAGCGCACATGTTTAAGGATCTCAGGATGCAGGAAAGAAAGAGATACTGGAAACTGCCAGGGTTTCTAGGACAAAAGTTGCCTTCTGATCTGGTAGGGTCCAGCCTGAAGGAAACTCTCCTTGAGGTCTATAAACAACCCTTTCCCATAAACTCCTCACCTGGGCTAACCTAATAGCTTTCACTGCTTTCCATATATTGTTTCTACATTCATTCCTTTTGTTTTTACTTAATTTGAAAGGATAGCTCTGCCTTTAAAAAACCATCTGGTGTGCCGAGGAGAACCAAGAAAATGAAAGTTTGTGTCCAAATTTTAAAGTAGCAACCCATGGGAGCTGAGCACCGAGGATGAAAGTTGCTCTGCAGCGGCCTCCCTTTTAGCTAGCCAGGTAGCTGAGGACAAGTTCTTTCTATGAGAGGTGGGGTCGCTCTTTTAAGAAGTCCAGCAGGGACTCTCCTACCTAGGGTCACCTCATCCTTCCTGCCCATTGAAACCCCAACAGAGGCAGCCCTAGTTCTGAAATCCAATGTGTTTTACTGAACCCCTTTTGTCGGTTCCAAGCTAGGTCATTTCAGATTCTTACCCACTAGAAGGGTGGCAACGGACAGGTGAGGAAAGTGAGGGATCCAAACAGTGGGAACAAGAGAGGAGAAACAACAGAGATGGGGCGGGGTTTGGCTGAGGGAATAATTAGGGAGGACATAAAAAGGGAGACCACAGAACCAAGAAGAGACCAGAAGCGCCTCCCCCAACGTGGTGCTCCATGCCCATCATCTCTTGCCCATTATTTCCTACTCCTGCTAGTGATTAAGGTAAGACCACAGAAAGAATGATCAGCTCCCGAAGCCACCTCAATACCATCCCACTACTATGATTGACACCATCTCCCCTGCTACTCCTGCTGCGTTCCTGAAGACTTTCCTCTATTTGTCCAAGAGCCTACAGGTTCTCTCCAAGCCAAGACCTCCTGCGCGCACTTGTTCCCTGGTTCTGATCAACAAACTCAGTAGCTGAGGCACAAGTCACTAAACTCACCTGCCTGCGCCCACAGCTGCTCCTGGTCCTGACACTCTGATCTCGACCTCTCTACACTTAGCACTTGTGCGTCTCAGTGAACATCATCCGGGACACATTTCTCTAAACAACTCGCAGGGTGCACACAAAAAGTACACACGCGCGGGGCTGGAAAGCCTCCGCGCGCACACACAGACAGGGCACAGGCACGCACTCACGTAGTTACGCCACGCACAGGCAAGGAAACCCCACTCGTGGCTCAGGGGCTGGGCTCAAGGTGCGAGCATGTAGCAGGGTGTCTCCTCCCGCCCCGCAGGAGTCGCTTGGATCGCCCTCCTTGTCCCCAAAGCCCAGCAGGCCAAAGCGGATGGATGCTAATAGGCAGAGCGCGTGCTGGTCACCACCTATGCTGGTGTCACCCACTCATCCCAGATGCCTGAGGCCCGGGAGTCGACAGTCATTACTGGGTCAGACCAGAGAGTTGGGTGCGAGAATGGGTACCCAAACCCAGCTCGGTTGTGGACGTATTGAGTCTGGACTGCCAGGACGGATTCACTCTCTGGCCCGTGGGAACTCTACAGCTTCTTTGGTTCTGGGTCCAAACAGGGGAGCATGTGCGGGGAACCCAGCCCATTGCTGTGCAACCTACATCACGCGCGGGCCACAGAGTGCCTCTCAGTCCTGGGACAGAATCCTAACTTCCCACCCAGGCTGATCTGGACACAGTCCATAGTCTTTATGTACTAGGTTGGGGTGCCTGGTGATGTGCCTCGAACACCTATCTCCACCCGGTTCATTCCCTCCATAGCTGGTTCCCACACAGGGCTCCAGCACCCAGCAACCCATAATCTGAGGGTGAGATCGACTTCCTACCTTTTCCTCTCTGAGCCCTCTCGCCCTCCCACACCTGCCTCTCCGCCTCCACGTGGCCCTCCCCTGAGGTTTACAGTTTTCCTTGGCCTGGCTGTGCCTCTTGCCCTAGCAGCCCAGGCGCCCTACCTGAAGCATCACTTTGTACTGCTCCTCCGGTTTCTGGACCACGCACATATTACATCCCATGGTGCTGGCCGGCAAGGGAAAGAAGAGGGCGGGAAGAGGAAGGCGTCTTTCACTGGCCGGTGCGTGGGACCATGGGTCCCGGGCAAGGACCCCGGGCCATACCCTACCGCGGGAGGCCGAGCCGCCTAGCGGGGGAGGGGGACACACCCCCAAGAGGAAGGCAGCTCCACGCCCCTCGACTTAACTCTTTGCTGGCCAAAGCCAGACACAGACATGCTCCCTTGCACCCAGGCAGGGAAAAAAAGGGCAGCGGGGGATGGGCGGGCGCGCCGGGCGTTGCCTGGCTACGGCCCCCTCAGGAAGCGCGGGAGCACGCCTAGCCTCCGGGGCCGTCAGGGGCCGTGGGCCACGCGCCTCCCCGCCCGTGGGGCCCACCGCTGCCGCTGCCGTTGCCGCTGCCGTCTCCGGCTCCCGCCCATGGCCGTCAGCCCCGGGAGCCCAGCCTCCGCGCTTGGCGCTGTGGCCCGGCCCTCCGATAGAGGGGCGACCAGGCCCGCACCAGCTGCAGCCTCGCAGGGTCCCACTTCTCGGGCTCGCGGCGCCCTCTCAGAGCCTGGCCTGCAGCCGGTCGCTGGTCTCCAGCTCCTGCCTGGGACGCCGGGAACGCGCGCGCGCCCGCAGCAGCGGCGGGGGAGGTATGCGGGGACGGGGCGCACGCGCGCCGGAGAAGGCAAGGGGCTGGGTGCGGGCGCGAGCAGCGGGGAGCCGGGAGAGTCGGCGCGGGAAGCTGGGGGCGGGGCCTGGGTGGCAGCGGGCAGTGGAGCCCCTGGCACCCGGTGACGCTTGTGTCCAATGGCAGGTTGTTTAGCGGACCTGTCTGCTAGGTGGCTCTGAGAAAGAGGGTCCCCTTTGAAGAAGCCTCCCAGGACTCCTGGAGAGAGTTCTGGGACCTTGGTAAGGAGAGGCTATTTCACCCTTTTCCCAGGTTCTGGACTTATCAGCCCCAATGTCTTCACTTTTCCCTCTGTCTCTTTAATGACTGGTTCCCAGCTTTAACTGAGCCATTCCCTTGCTGTCTTTGAAATGGATACCTTTGTTTAGAGAAAAGAAAAGCGTGGAATGCTGTAGGTGGTGAAAGGAGAACACTGAGAAGCCTCATGCTTTGCGGCCCTCATGGGCCCATGCCTTGTTTGCCCTGGAACTGATGCCTACCTGTTTCTCTGTTCCAGCCTTCATTCCTCACACTTCTCTTTTAGCCTGTCCTTCTCTACCTCTTCCCTCCTACAGCCTGTTCCTCTTCTTGGATAAGGCAGGAGAAAAGAGGGCCCTCGCCTAGAAAACAAGGACAGATTGAACACTAAGTTCCCAGAGGCTGCCTAGGAGAGCTGCTCAGCCTCTAGCCCCTTGCCTGCAGAAGATCCCTTGATAAAATTGTCTTTTATCTCCAGACTCTGGCGAGTGAGGAAATTTGTAGCAGCATAGGGATGTGTAATTAACAGTATTGGGGAAGGCTGCTCCAAGACTTTTCCTTTCCTCCCCACACTGGTTCACAAGACAAAAATAGGAATAGCCTGAAATCTAGAAAAGAGGTGTAAGTGCTTATCAAGTGTTTATTCCAAAAGCAGAACTTGAGACCAGGGCTGCTATGCAGCCTTTCAGGAGAAGACCAACAGGTCTTCTTGAGAAATATCCTTCCTGAGAGCTCAGTACAAGTCTCTGTGGTTGGGAGGTACTGTGTTTAGATCAACCTTGGGGAGAGGAGATGAACCCTAGCCCTTCCATAATGGCTACTGCCACCACACAGTTCTCTGCCGTGTGTCTTTCTTGAGCTTCCTGATGTCTAGAGTATGAGGTCTGGAGAGCAACCCCTTAGGAATATCTTCTCTTAAATCTTATTATTTCCACCAGGGTCCTGGCCAGTCATCCAAACCATTTCCCCCAGCCTAGCAGCTCACAGACCTTTTAGCACAGGGCATTTCTTTTCTTTCTTTTTTCCCTTTCTTTCTTTCTTTCTTTCTTTCTTTCTTTCTTTCTTTCTTTCTTTCTGGTTTTTCAAGACAGGGTTTTTCTGTGTCACGCTGGAACTCACTCTGTAGACCAGAGTGACCTCAAACTCAGAGATCTACCTGCCTCTGCCTCTCAAGTGCTGGGGTCAAAGGCATGGCCACCAGTGCCTAGCATGCACAGGCCATTTCTTGCACTACAAAGTGAGGACAGCCTAAGGTGTCACTTCCATGGTGGCTTTCCCTCCCTGATGTCCCTCAGGGCAGCAGCATGCTTTTCTTAATCCTGACATGAACTAACCCATGAAGGAAGTAGATTGCAATTGAGGAGTTGAGGAGCCCCTGCCTGAGTCCATGTGTATGAGATGAGGGAGAAGTGCCAGAGCTATAGAAGCAGGTGGTATAGGAGCTAGATTACCTGTTCACTTCTGTTGCTGAGGCCTCTTGACCCCAACTGGGCGAGAGCCTGAATGTGTAAGTGTGGGAGCCCGTTTTCGGGTTCCTCGTGGCTTTACCCAGCAGGTCCGCATAGAGGATGATTAGGGCCACGGGCCTGAGTGCAGGTGTCTGAAATGGTCTGCACTTGGCTGTGCTGGGGGAGGAGGTCTTTTGCTCCACCCCTTGGCGTCTCTATAAATAGTCAGGGCCTGTTGGAATAGGTTCCAGGTCCTCTCGCGGCTATCCTGTCTTTTCAGTCTGTTTATCTCCGCACTAAAAATCCTTCTATCTAATATTTCCTGCTGCTCATACTCAAGAAAACTCTGGGGAGCTGTGGGGTTGGTGGGTAAACGCCCTACATGTAAGTATCTTGAACTTGGTAGGCCTTATAATACTTAGCTGTAGGCACTGGGTATTTCAAGTCCCTGTGCATGTCAGAAGCTGCTTTTAGAATGCCTTGTCTGCCATAGTAAGTGCTGTGGTATGTTTTTGTATGTCCAATGTGTTGCTGTGATTGGTTAATAAATAGAACACTGATTGGCCAGTAGCCAGGCAGGAAGTATAGGCGGGACAAGCAGAGAAGAGAATTCTGGGAAATGGAAGGCTGAGGCAGAGAGACTGCTAACCACCGCCATGACAAGCAAGATGTAAGGTACCGTTAAGCCATGAGTCATGTGGCAACTTATAGATTAATAGAAATGGGTTAATTTAAGATATAAGAACTAGATAACAAGAAGCCTGAGCCATTATTAGGCCAAACAGTTTAAATAATATAAGCATCTGTGTGTTTATTTTATAAGTGGGCTGTGGGACTGTGGGGCTTGGCGGGAGCTGGAGAGAAACTCTCCAGCTACAAGTAAGTGTGGCCTTGCTCCAACTCTCATAGGTGTGTACCAGTACCTTTCTCTTAAGGCTTCCCCGTGGCTTCACACAGCATACTTAATAACATGGACAGATCCCACTAGGCCCCTTAGGTTTGTCAGATCTTCTTGCTGTAATCACACAGCAGATTTTATTCAGTCTCTATAATCCTCAGCACCCATTCTTGCTCTGGGCTGCACTTAAAACTGGCCGTCCCTGACTCTTGTATGACCAGAAAGTGACCAGTTTGGTGATCTGCCCAACATTGTACTAGATAAATCTATATTTGCTAAGATTAGAGTTACTTTATTCTTGAAGTAAAAAAAAAAAATCCCAACAAGATGGGCATTGGTGGTGCACACCATTAATACCAGCACTGGGGAGGCAGAGGCAGGTGGACCTCTGAGTTTGAGGACAGCCTGGTCTACAGAGCAAGTTCCAGAACAGCCAGAGCTACACAGAGAAACCCTGTTTCAAAAAAGAAAACCCTAACAAATACAAAGCCCAGGAAGACCTTGGGAGAGAAAGGTAGGCAGCCAATGGACCCATGCACTCATACATAACCTTGCCCACTGACTTTGTTTAAAGGGAACTTTCAGGGAAGCTCACGGTAGCCCACCACTCAGCCTCTTTCTCTCAGGGACCTGAACCCTACAATAACAGAACAGCTCTTCCTCACACCTTAATGATGTGGTGGCCCTTTCTTCACTCAGCCAGAAACTGTTTGCTATTCTGTTTCTCACAGACTCCACTGTTGTGTTCAGTTGATTCATTAGAGGTAATGTTCATGAAGAATGTGAGGTCTATGTTCTTCTATCCCAGCTACTGTACTGTGACAGGTGTGTTGTTGTTGTTGTTGTTGTTGTTGGTTTTTTTTTGTTTTTGTTGTTGTTGTTTTCGAGACAGGGTTTCTCTATGTATCTTTGGAGCCTGTCCTGGAACTCACTCTGTAGCCCAGTCTGGCCTTGAACTCACAGAGATCTGCCTGCCTCTGCCTCCTAAGTGCTGGGATTAAAGGCGTGTGCCACCACCGTGCGGCTGACAGAATATCTTATTGGGTAATTTATAAGCTACAGAAATGTATTGCTCACTACTCTAAAGGGTGGAAAGCCCTAAGATCACAGCACTAGCAGATTCAGTGTCTACTGACAGCCCAGTCCACCATGCTGTCTCTTTACATAGTGGAAAAAGCAGAAAAAAACAGGCAGTGCTGTGAAGCCTCTTTCTTTCTTTTTTATTTTTTGTGGGACTTGGTGCTAAGATGGAACTCAGTGCCTCAAGTACTCTGGCACTGAATTCTACACCCAGCTTGAGACACTGACCTCATTCATTAGGGTAGACCCACATGGTATCACAGCCTCCTATAGGCCCTCCTCTTACCATCACCTTGATAGTCAGGGTTCAACACAAAAATTTTGGAGGTACAAACACATACACTCAAACCACAACAGTCTGTGCTTACATTCTTTCCTTTTTCTTTTTTCTTTTCTCTTTTTTTTGTTATTTTCATGTTACTGCCCAACAGTTTTAACAAAGACTATGGAATGCCTTTGCTTCTTGATTTTTCTAGAATCAGATAGGATTTCACAGAGGGCACCTCATTGGAAGACTTATAAGTGGGTGGCAGCAAGACCAACTGAAAGCCCAAAATTTGGATCAAAAGAGATATGTGTGTACATATCTTACATAAGAGTGACTATCCAAGCCAAAATATACCTGGTTTTTTTAAGCTAGCATCAGAGTCAAGCATTTTTCTGGTACTTGTGTCTTGATTATGGAAAACTCTAATGGTTTTGTCTATTTATGCTTCACTGGAATGCTATGCAGGAGAAACCCACCAGGGTTACTCTAGGGTAGTCATGATTACAATTCAAGATCACTATTGTCCTCTCCAACTCAACCCATACACTGGTCAAAGGTCACTGGGTATCAGGTGTGGTGCTGAATAACTGTAATCCTAGCACTTAGTTAGGAAGGTGAGGCAGGAAGAGCATGAGTTTGAAGCAAACAGTCTACAGAAAGATCTTGTTTCCAAAGAAAAGAAAAAGAACAAAAGAAAGAAATGAAACAACTAGGAGTAGTGTCATGGGCCTTGAACCCAGCATTCAGGAGGAAAAGACAGATCTGTGAGTTGCAGGCCAGCCATGAGTGAGAGCCTGTCTCGAAAGAAAAAAGAGAGAGAGAAAGGAAAAAAGGAAGAGTGGTGGTATTTTTGTCTATTACTGCTACTACTCCAATTTTCAAAACTTGAAATGTTTTGGATGTGGTGACACACAACTATAACCCCAGCACTTGGCATGGGTATGGGTGTATGGTCGTGGTGGGGTGTCTCTACAAGATCAAGGCCAGCCTGGCTACATAGCAAAATCCAAACCAACCGAGACTACACAGTGAGACTCCATTTCAAAAGTACAGAACATAGCCAGGTACGGTGGCATTCACCTTTAATACCAGCACACAAGATTTGATGGTCTTTTTTTTTTTTTTTTTTTTTTTTTTGAGCTAAGGATCGAACCCAGGGCCTTGTGCTTGCTAGGCAAGCGCTCTACCACTGAGCTAAATCCCCAACCCCAAAGATAAGGGGATAATTTTTTTGTTTTGTTTTGTTTTTCAAGACAGGGTTTCTTTGTGTAGCTTTACTCCTTTCCTGGATCTCGCTCTGTAGTCCAGGCTGGCCTTGAACTCACAGAGATCCGCCTGCCTCTGCCTCCCAAGTGCTGGGATTAAAGATGTGCACCACCACACTGGACTTGAGATAGGATCTTGTTAAGCAGCCTTGTCTGTCAAGGAACTTGCTCTGTAGACCAGGCTGACCTTGAACTCTGATTCCTGAGTGCTATGATTAAAGGCATCCACCAGGATACCTGGCTATAAAGACCCTAAACCAAGGTTTTGTTCTACCTATGACTGTCCACTTTTCCATTTGTCCAGTTGCCGGACTGCTTCACACAACACCGGCTGCTTCAATTGGTGACTTTTCCCATTCCAGCCAGCATAAACAGGCCCCTGGACCCATGGAAATGACCATAGATTGTCCAGCATGGGAAATAAGGCTTCCAACCCTATTAGTGCCACCTCTCCCCTAGGATGTCTTCGGGAAACTCTTAAGCCTCTCAGCTTAATGCCTTACTTAAAGACTTCTTAGCTTGTCTGCCTTTGCACTAAATGTCCTTTAGTTAACAATAAAAAATGGCTATCTAGTGGCTCCTTGGACCCCAGTATCTTACGGGAATTATCTAACTTCTGTCAGTGAATGGGCAAATGGAGAGAGTTCCCTTATATCCAGTTTTTTTAACCTCCTTGATTCCTCTCTCCTGCCCACGTGTTCCTAGCTGTGCCACCTGAACCTGAGGAATCTGACTACGGCTCTGGACCTTGCCAATGAACCTCTCTGCCTATTCATCCTCCTGCTCCTGCTCCTCAGGTGTCTGCCCCTTTGGCTCCTCCTCTAGTCCCCTCATCCTCTCTGATATCGGGCCACTCCAACCACCTGACTCTGGCTCCCACCTTCACTCCTCCTGTAACTTGTTCTCTAGCTGCCCTGAGGAGCACAGGCAAGTTTGGGAGCAGGCTAGGATACATGCAGACAAGGTTCATCAAACTAATGCTGCTGGTCCACCTGGGGCCAAGGTGGTTCCCAATAGTTCAAGATAAGGAAGAAATTCCATCTCATTTTTTAGAGTAGTCTATGAAGGCTCTCTTTTTTGGTGTTTCGAGACAGGGTTTCTCTGTGTAGCTTTGCACCTTCCCTGGAACTCACTCTGTAGACCAGGCTGGCCTCGAACTCTCTGAGATCTGCCTGCCTCTGCCTCCCAAGTGCTGGGATTAAAGGTGTGTGTCACCACCACCTGGCACGAAGGCTCTCTTATAATATACTAGCCTAGATCCTGACAGCCCAGAGGCAGACAGCTCCTTATGACCTACTTTGTCTCACAGAGCTTCCCTGACATCAGGGCCAAACTTAAGCGTCTGGGGAGAGGGTCTCTGACCCCACAAGCAGAAGTCTTAGCAGTGGCATTTAAGGTGTACAATGGGAGAGAAGAGAAAGCCAGTAAACAGAACTGCCAAATGCAGGTACATGCTATCTGACTGGCCACCTGAAGGCCTCCAGGTCCCTGTTTTAAATGTGGTAGAGAAGGCCACTGGGTTCATGTGTGCCCTGCCCCACATGGGCCACCATGTGGGCTTTGTCCAGAGTGCCACCAAGAGGGACACTGGTAGCTGACTGCTCCCATGCACCTTGTGGCATGAGGACATCAAATGAAGACCCACCCTTCAGTCAATTTCCTAGGCTTGGCCATGGGTGAGGATTGAAGGTGCCATCTCTCACAGGGAACCAAGGGTAGCCATTACAGTATTGGGGTGATTCATTTCCTTCCTTTTAGGCACTGGAACTACTTACTCCATCCTGAGGGAGTTTGTGGTCCCACCTCTCCTTCTCATCTCCCTATTGTCAGGATAGGGGGACAGCCCTACCTACCTCACCAGACCCCACCACTTAATTGTATTTCCAGGGGTATCCCTCTCACCCAGTTGTGTCAACCTGCTGTGTGCCCCCTAATGGGAAGAGATTTTCTCTAGCTAAGGTAGAAGCTTTTATTTTGTTTGGTCCCCATTTGCCTCACTCCAGACTCAGCAGCAGCTCTTCTCCTTCTCCTCCTCCTAGTCACCCAGCCTACTAGCTCTGACATTTCATTTCCCTTGCCAGCCTCTCAGGTGAACCCCCAAATCTGGGACACCCAGAACCCTTCTATTGCTAGGCACCATCCCCCTATTATTATCCAGTTGCAGGACCCTACCAGGTACATTATCCAAGCTCAGTACCCTCTCTCACTCCAGAGCCTTAGAGGACTTAAGCCTATCATTTCTGACCTCCTCAGAAAAAAAGCATGCTCTATATTTCTCTCTCATGCTAATACTAACCAATAGATAGAGTACTAAACATTATAATTTCATAGCTACCAGCTCAATATTTTAAATTCCCTGTGGCTGCTTCTTAATATGTTTAAAAATTCTTCCAAGCTCCAGAGCCATCTTGAATCCACCTGGACAGGTCAGATCCACTTCAGATAAGTATAATTCAAATTTTCCTGGTCCCAGGAACCCCTCCCTGATCCTGGGACCCTGCAGGGACCCCCTTCAAGATAAAATTTTTTCTAAACTCCCTCTTCTGTCTTGCCAGCACCTTGTCAGACCCAAACAGTCACAGAGCCTGAAGCAGCAGAGGACAATCCACTGTCTCAGGACATCTGGCTATCCCCAAAGCCCCCTTCCCTATCCCCAAAAGTTAACCAGTGCCCAACAAGTCAGCCAGAAGCAGTCTGGGGAGACACAGCACCCCCATTCCTGTTCACCCACCATTTTTTATAAGAACAAAGAGTCTGGTATGTTAGAATTCCTAGCCATTCCCTCAGCTACATGACTGTACATGTGCTGTCCAGTAGCCAGGCAAGATGCTTAGTCATCTCAGGGCCTTACGTCCTATGTAATCCATGTGCTGCGTGATCATGTAACTTTCACACAGTATGATCATGTAATCTATGTGCATGCATGGCATAGCTATGTAAGCCCATATGCACATGTGTGGGGGAATCTATAAAAGCGGGTTCCACTTATCCCTTTGCCCTTTTCTTCATGCATGATCTTTCCATAGGCCTAAGCACATCCCTTCTGTTCCCTTCCCTTAATAAACTTTTTCTTTTGTTTTTTCAAGACAAGGTTTCTCTGTGTAGCTTTAGTGCCTTTCCTGGAACTCGCTTTGGAGACCAGGCTGGCCTTGAACTCACAGAGATCTGCCTGGCTCTGCCTCCTGAGTGCTGGGATTAAAGGCGTGCACCACTACCACCTGGCTCCCTTAATAAACTCTTGTAGTGGGTTTTGTTGTACCTCATGGCTTGTCTCACATGGTAAACAGCGCTGCTGTGGGATGTCCTATATGCTGTAAATATATGTTGCTATGATTGATAAATAAAATGCTGATTGGCCAGTAGCCAGGCAGGAAGGATAGTGTAGGTGGGACAAGGAGGAGGAGAATTCTGGGAAGTGGAAGGCTGAGGCAAGGAGATGCTGCCAGCCACCATGAGGAGAAGCATGATGTTAAGATACTGGTAAGCCACGAGCCATGTGGCAAGGTATAGATTTATAGAAATGGGTTAATTTAAGATAGAAGAACAGATAGCAAGAAGCCTGCCATGGCCATACAGTTTCTAAGTAATATAAGTCTCTGTGTGTTTAATTGGGCCTGAGCAGCTACAAGAGCCAGGTGGACACAGGAATACTCCAATTACAAATGGTGCCCAATGGCTCAAGTTTCCATCTGAAACCTGAAAATATTTAATAACCAATTCTAAAAGGAGTCTCATGTGGGTGGTGAGACACCATAACATGCGGGCTTCAGCTACTCTACGGCGGGTTTCAGGGCACGTGGGCTTGACCTATTCCCACTGAGTTACACAGAGGTTTCTGTAAGCCCCACAACATGGTGCATGCTGGATTTAGCCTTTGCTAGTACAAAAAAAAAAAAAAAAAAAAAAAAAAAAGAGGTTTCTGGGCTACACGCTGCTGGATGGAATCATAGACCCACTGCTTCCCAGAGTTGGAGGGAGCATGGTTCCCAGAGCTGCAGAAACTTACCACCACCATGTTGGGAAGTCGAGGTGAGTGGAGCCAGCAGCCACAGTGGCTGGCCATTTCAGTCTTAGAAATGCTGCAGTTTAAAGCAATAGATTCACAATAAGACAGATTCAGATGGAACAAGACTTTAAATGGTTTATAGTGTGTGTAAAAATGTACGTAGGCTTGGAAGAGAGAGAAAAAGGAATATAGACTGTTATAGTAAAGAAATAGAAAGTTTTAAAAAATAAATTCTTTAAAGACAAAGTAAAAATAATATAAAAAATAAGCCACCACATAAAGATGAATATCACACAGACAATCTGCATTGTGTTGTCTTTGGGATTTTTAACTGCAGAGAGATTTGATTGTAAAGGCAGCTGAGTTAAACCAATACATATATTTTAAAGATACCTTGACTTCAAAATTTGGATATAAGGATATGTTGCTTTGGAAAGGAGGCTCTGCTTTTTCCACAGAAAGCCAGAGGCTATGGATTTGTTCCAGATTAAGATACATCAGGTTTGATCATCCAAGAACCCCTGAAAGGCCTCCAATGACACCATGGCCCAGATGATCTGACATCCAGAATGGTTTAAGGCAACTGGCTCAGAGGTTCACCCTAATGGACTACTACATAATCCTAAAATTTTCTTTATGTTCCCATAAGAATACAGTGCCCTCCTCCAGCAGGAAGCAGTATGAGAAACTACGCCCACATTCCCAAATATACCAAGCTGGCTTTGGAGATGGAATTGGCTCACTCCTTCTCTAAACCCAGACATATTCCTAAAAGAAAACATTGAGAGATTCTTGTGTCCATATCAGAAGAGCCCTCTGATGTGGGACAAAGGAAAACAAATATTTTTATTTAAAACATGTTTATTATAAATGCAATCGCTTTCTAAAAAAGAAAGAGGGGCTAGAGAGATGGCTCAGTGATTAAGAGCACAACTGCTCTACCAGAGGACCTGGGTTCAATTCCCAGCACCCATATGGCAGCTAATAACTGTAACTCTAAGATCTGACATCCTCACACAGACATACATGCATACACCAATGCACAATATAAAGATAAATAAATTGTTTAAAAAAAAGAAGAAAGGGGGATAGTATAGATAATGATAGGATGAAAGGGCAGATTAATAAACCTACTTTTAGAGAACAAGTTATTTAAAAATGTTTTACATTGCTTTAAATTTTAGTTTATTGATACAAATTACAGTTGGTTTTGTTCTACTATATGTATATTTCTACTCTTGTATAAGGTATTATGTTTGTATAGCTCATTTGAAATTGTAATGGATAATTAAGAAATATAGATTAATAATTAGTCTTCTATGATAGTCAAAATTATAGTCATTTTAAGTTTTCTAGGTATACATAGATATAATTCAGTTAGGTAATCTTCAAATACTTCAAAGACCTACAGAATATGGCATTTAAAATGTTTTTCAAATTTAGACTTTCTGGATAGTGAGACATGTCTGCTCCTGGCAGCACTAATTTAATTCAGAAAGGAGGATGGACATCAAAGACACTCCATTATCTTCACCTTGGCAAAAATAGCCATTTGGGCAAGAAACTGTTCTTGCCTGGACTGCTTGATCAACTGGACATGCAGGACCCAGAGAAAAGTGACCACTAAAATTTGCTTTCAAAATGGTCCTTCAGGTTCCTGCTTCACAGAGGAAACTGCCAGACATTCTGCTGGACACAGAAGTGACTGAGAGACTCTAGCCCTGTGGGCTGAAGACAGATGCCCCAACTTTACAGAAGAACTTTAGATGACTTTCCAGGCTGCCAGCTGTCTTTATTGTCACAAGACTCCCAAAAGTTGCTTGCATCCTTCTCCCATTTCTCAGGTAATATTACATCCTTCTGAGGTCTTTGATGTGGTTGAAGACTAGATAGTTATAATTTCCTCAGTTATGATACAAGATAAGTTAGATATGAAACCTTAGACTCACAAATATAGGATAGATAGGATATCTTCTGCCAAATACAAATAGACTAGATATTATAAATAGACTAGATATTTTAACTGTAATTCTTACTTGATAATTGTTTTATTATATGTAATTTTACTATGTTAAAGTAAAAATCTTCCTTTTTGAAAAACAGAAAAGGGAAAGTGCTATGGTATGTCCTATATGCTGTAAATATATGTTGCTATGATTAAATGATAAATAAAATGCTGATTGGCCAGTAGCCATGCAGGAAGTATAGTCAGGACAAGAAGAGAGGAGAATTCTGGGAAGGGGAAGGCTGAGGCAGGGTGATGCTGCCAGCCGCCATGAGGTGAAGAATGATGTAAGATACTGGCAAACCACGAGCTACATGGCAAGGTATAGATTTATAGAAATGGGATAATTTAAGATATAAGAGCAGATACCAAGAAGCCTACCACGGCCATACAGTTTATAAGTCATATAAGTCTCTGTGTTTGGGGGACACAAGTGGGAGCGATTTGTCCTGACTGTGGACCAGGCAGGAACAGGAAAACTTCAGCTATACAGTGCCATATAATGAATAACATTGTGCCACTTAATAAATAACAGATTGAGTATTTTTTTAAATGACATTTTTTAAGGATTTATTTATTATGTATACAGTATGTATCCCTGCAGGCCAGAAGAGGGCACCAGATCTCATTACAGATGGTTGTGAGCCACCATGTGGTTGCTGGGGATTGAACTCAGGACCTCTTAACCTCTGAGCCATCTCTCCAGCCCCCCAGATTGAGTTATTTACTGGAAAAAACTTTCTAGTTGTGGTGTGGCTCAGCCCTAGCACACACCTTTAATTGAAGAACTTTCTGCTTGAATATTATAAACAGGATAAAATAAAGTCAGCCATAGGTTAAGAGGCAGACAAAGCAACCAGTAGACAAGAAGTGAACATTATTAAGAAAAAAAACAGAGAGAGTAAGAGGGAGTCAGGAGAATGGAGAGAGAAACATATGGTGACATATTGTGTCCCCCAATATATTGTGCACTTAAATAAACTTATCTGGGGTCAGAGGACAGAAAAGCCACTAGATAGACATAGAGGCCAGAAAATGGTGGCACACATGCCTTTAATCCTGTCACTTGGGAAGCAGAGATCCATCCAGATCTCTGTGAGTTCAAAGCCACACTGGAAACAGCCAGGCATGGTGACTCAATACTCACACCTTTAATCCCAGGAAGTGATGGCAGAAAGCAGAAAGGTATATAAGGAGTGAGGACCAGGAACTAAAGCTGGTTAAGCTTTTAGTCTTCTAGCAGCAGTTCAGCTGAGAGCCATTGGGGTGAGGACACAGAAGCTTCCAGTCTGAGGAATCAGGATCAGCTGAGGAACTGTCGAGGTGAGGAAGCTGTGGCTTGTTCTGTCTCTCTGATCTTCCAGCATTCACCCCAATAACTGGCCTCAGGTTTGATCTTATTAATAAGACCATCTAAGATTCCTGCTACATCTGGCACCCAACGTTCATGGTACAAATTCATGAAAAAGCCTCTTGTCTGTGGTCTTGCGGGCCCCAGCTCAGGCCCGAACTACACTCAGCCAGTTGTGGTGGCACACTTGTTGGATTTACTGAAGAAGGCAGAGGCAGGAGGACCTGAGTTTGAGGCCAGCCTGGGAGACTTACTAAGGAGAAGCATCGGCTGGGGACTAGCTACAAATGGTGGCAGTGGGACCGTGGTGGCAGTGGCTGCTGCTCTCAGTTGCTACTTCTCATCGTGTTGGTGACTGTGGTGATACTGATACCTGGGACAAAGGGTTTGCCGCTGCTTGTTCAGAAAAGAATTTCCAGGACCATCGAGTTACAAGAAAGCATTGACAAAGGTCAGTTTGGCAAAGTTTGGTAAGACAAATGGTAGGGAGAAATTGTTGTGAAGATATTCTCTTCCAGGGAAGAACATTCATGGTACCAAGAGACACACATTTATCAGACTGTGATTGCTCCAAACCACAGAGGAGGCAAAAAAATAAATAAAAATTTTTTAAAAATGTGCAGGGAACCATGACCACGCCTAACAGTGACTTTGTAATCTTCAAAATGGTGACAGAATCCCACAACGATGATTCCACAAAGACTACTGTAGCATGAATCTTAAAAGTTCTTATTAGCTGTGCGGTGGTGGTGCATGCCTTTAATCCTAGCACTCAGGAGGCAGAGGCAGGCGGATCTTTGTGAGTTTGAGGCCAGCCTGGTCTACAGAGCGAGATCCAGGAAAGGCACAAAGCTACACAGAGAAACCCTGTCTCGAAAAACAAACAAGCAAACAAACAAAAAGTTCTTATTAATAAAACCAACCCTGAGGCCAGTTATTGAGGTGAATGCTAAAAGATCAGAGAAGCAGAACACGCCACAGCTACCTCACTTTGCCAGTTCCTCAGCTGATCCTGTTTCCTCAGACTGGAAGCTCTGAGTCCTCATCCGAATGGGTCTCAGCTGAACTGTGCTGCTCCAAAGCCTGAATGCTTAACCAGCCAAATGCTTCTAGTTTCTGGTCCTCACACCTTATATACCTTTCTGCCTCTACCATCACTCCCTGGGATTAAAGGTGTGAGTCACCATGCTTGGCTGTATCCTTGAACAGATAGATTTCTGTCTCTGGAATTCTAGGATTAAAGGCATGTGCTACCACTGCCTATCCTCTATGTTTAATATTGTGGCTGTTCTGTCCCTGACCTCAGATAAGTTTATTAGGGTGCTCAATATTTCAGGGAACATAATACCAGCACATTTCCCCCCTTTTTGTCTAAAATTAAAAAAGATTATAAGTAATACAAGAAAAACTATCCAATAAGTATATAAAATATATACAGTCAAGAGTTACATTAACAATGTCTAGTCCACTAACATTTGACAGATTCACACAAAAATTTATTACTTATCCTATTTAAAACAAGTAGTTCCTTTTAAAATATAGATTCAATAATTGACCATTTTATCTTATCATATCCTATTTTCTTTTCATAATAGATTCAGTAGTCTACCTTTTGTCATTTTTATATCTTCCCCTTTTTCTTTTTAGTGTAAATTCAATGATCTACCCATTTATCTTATTTCTTTATTTTTTTTTCTGAGTAGATTCAGTGATCTACCTCATATCTATATTATCTTTCTTTTTTTTTAAACAAATCTGTGAATCTAATCTCCTTGTTCAGCTTTTTTCCTGACCATTAACAATTAACAACTTGTAACCAAACATTATAAACAATAACAATTATCCATAAGCCATTGAACGACCAAAACACACCCACCCCACCTCTTGGGAATATGGACGTCATTTTCTTAAGATTACTTCCTGCTTTCTGGGGGTGAAGACATCTTTAGGGGATCCTGAAGAGACAATTTTTGGGTTAATTGTCAAGTCCTATATCATTTGTCCAGTCTCTGCATAATGGGAAAGTGCAGGGCTTGTCACAAATCCTTGTTCCAGTAGTCTGTCAGGCTGGATCATCTCAGCTATCCATCTCAAAATTGTCCTGAGTAGTTTATAGTCCAAAGTCAATCTTTTGGTGATGTTAATGGCTTTATCATAGTCTGTGTGGAATCATCATTGTGGAGTTCCATCATCCTTTTGAAGATTTCAAAGTTGCTGTTAGGCATGGTCATGGTTCCCTGAAGACTTTTTTTTTTTTTTTTTTTTTTTTTTTTTGTGCCTCCTCTGTGGTTCGGAGCAATCACAGTTCTGATAAATGTCTGTCTCTCGGAACCATGAAAGTTCTTCCCTGGAAGAGAAAATCTTCACAGCAATTTCTCCCCACCATTTATCTTGCCAAACTTTCCAAACTGACCTTTGCCGATGATTTCTTGTAACATGATGGTCCTGGCAATTCTTCTCTGAACAAGCAGCAGTAAATTCTTTGTCCCAGGTAGCATCATCACCACAGTCACCAACACAAAGAGAAGAAGCCAGCAACTTGGAGCAGCAGCCACTACCACCATGGTCCCATTGCCACTGTTTGTGGCTTGGCCGAAGCTTTTCCTTAGCAAATGAATGAATGGATGGATGGATGGATGGATGAATGGAAAGAAAGGAAGGAAAGAGAGAGAGAGAGAGAGAGAGAGAGAGAGAGAGAGAGAGAGAGAGAGAGAGAGAGAGAGAGAGAGAGAAAAGAAAGAAATTAATTCTAAAGGGAACCATGACCTCGTCTAACAGCAACTTTGAAATCTTCAAAAGGATGACAGGACCCCACATCGACTATGGTAAAGCCATTTTCTACATGGACTTAAAGCCATTAAGCTGATTAACACCACAGAAAGATCGACTCTGGACTACAAACTACTCAGGACAATTTTGAGATGGCTAGCCGAGATGATCCAGCCTAACAGACTACTCAAACAAGGACTTGAGACAAGCCCTGTACTTCTCATTATGCAGAGACTGGACAAATGATACAGGACTTGACAATTAACCCAAAAATTGTCTCTTCAGGATCCCCTAAAGATGTCTTCACCCCCCAGAAAGCAGGAAGTAATTTTAAGAAAACAACACCCATATTCCCAAGAGGTGGGATAGGAGGTTTTTGATTGTTTAATGAGTTTTGGATATTGTCATTGTTTACAGTGTTTGGTTACAAGTTGTTAATTGTTAGTGGTCAGGAAAAAAGCTGAACAAGGAGATTAGATTAAGAGGATTTGTTTAAAAAAAAGAGAATATAGATATGAGGTAGATCATTGCCTCTACTCTGAGGAAAAAAATAATAGGATAAATGGGTAGATCATTGAATCTACTCTAAAAAGAAAAAGGGGAAGATATAAAAATGACAAAAGGTCGATTACTGAATCTATTATGAAAAGAAAAAGAATATAGATATAATAAGTTAAAAAGGGAGAATATTGAATCTACTTTTAAAAAGGAACTACTTGTTTTAAATAGGATAAGTAATGAAATTTTTGTCTTGAGTTTTTCAAATGTTACTGGACTGGACATTGTTATGTATTAATGGAGTTTTTGTCTGGATCTGTCAAATGTTAGTGGACTAGACATTGTTAATGTAATTCTTGACTGTGTATATTGTATATACTTATTGGATACAGTTTTTCTTATATTAGTTATAAGCTTTTTTAAATTTTAGACAAAATAGGGAAATGTGGTGGTATTCTGTTCCCCAAAATATTGTGCACCCTAATAAACTTATCTGGGGTCAAAGAACAGAACAGCCACTAGATACAGAGGCTAGAAAATGGTTGCACACACCTTTAATCCTAGCATTCCAGAGGCAGAAATCCATCTGGATCTCTGTGAGTTCAAGGCCACATTGGAAACAGCCAGGGATGGTGACACACACCTTTAATCCCAGAAAGTGAGCCTTTCATCCCAGGGAGTGATGACAGAAAGCAAAAGGTATATAAGACGTGAAGACCAGGAACTAAGTTAGTTAAGCATTTGGCTGGTTAAGCATTCAGGCTTTGGAGCAGCAGTTCAGCTGAGATTCATTTGGATGAGGACTCAGAGGCTTCCACTCTGAGGAAACAGAATCAGCTGAGGAACTGTCAAGGTGAGGAAGCTGTGGCTTGTTCTGCTTCTCTGATCTTCCATCATTCACCCCAATACCTGGCCTTAGGTTTCATTTTATTAATAAGAACTAATAACAATTTGTGCTACATCAATACATAGGAAATAAAAGGGAGGAACATTCAGTTTGAGGTTTTGTTTGACCTGGAAAAAGAAGAGGTTGCTTGAACATCAATGCAAGAGGAAAGTTAGCTTTCTCTGCTATAGTAGTACTTTGTCCATTGGGAACTCCAAACCACAAATAATGATAGAGACTTATTTTTTATTAATTATGAAAGCTCAGCCTTATCATAGGCTTATTCCTAATTAGTTCTTGTAACTTAAATTAACCCATATTTCTTAATCTATGTTCTTCCACGTGGCTTGTCACCTCATCTATGTACTGCCCATCCTGCTTCCTCCATGCCTGGCTGGCGACTCTGCCTTTCATCTTCCCAGAGTTCTGTCTGCCCAGATGTCCCACCTATACTCTCCTGCCTAGCTATTGGCTATTAAGTTTTTTATTATACCAGTCACAGTGTACAAATATACCACAATATTCTTCCTCTCTGAGCTAGCAGGCTTTCAACCCAACATCTGACTCCTGAGTCTTTATTGCTAAAATATAATGATTGAGATTTTGTTAAAAAAAAAAAAAAAAAGTCTTCCCTACTTTTCATTGTGCTGGATGTAGAACTAATCATCCTCCTCCATAGGGTCTCACTATGTAGGCCTGGCTGGCCTAAAATTTCCTGTGTAGACCAGAGCTGGCCTGGAACTCAGAGATCTTCCTGAATTTGCCTACCAAATGCTGGGATTAAAGGTGTGTGCCACCACACCACATTGCATTTTTAAATTATATTTTTGTTTAATTAGTGTGAGAGTGTGTGTGTGTATGTGTGTGTGTATGTGTGTGTGTGTGTGTGTGTGTGTGTGTGTGTTAGGTGGGGAAAACAAATGCTACTGTGCACATTTGGAGATCAAAGGACAACTTGTGGGAGTCCATTGTTTTCATCCACTGTGTGGTTCCCAAGGATCAAACTCAGGTATTCTTGTTTTGCTTGTTAGAAAACACCTTTACCCATTGAGCCATATTACTGGCCCCTCACTTATTTATTTCTGAATGTTTTGAGGATTATAAAGACAGTATTTTTACAAAAACACGCTTTCCAATATTTATTTATTGACTTATTGATTGATTGTGGTTTTTCAAGACAGGGTTTCTCAGTGTAGCTCTGACTGACCTGGATCTCACTCTGTAAGACCAGGCTGGCCTCGAACTCACAGAGATCCACCTGGCTCTGCCTCCCTAGTGCTGGGATTAAAGGCATGTGCCGTGACCACCTGGCCACTTTCTAAATTTTTGTGGTATATAAGCTTTCTGATGCTCATTATGTATAATCAGCTTGCTAAGCTCATTCTTTGTAGTAATTTGTCTATATATCTGTGATAGCTATCCTTAGTTGTCCACTTGACAATCTGGGATTAACTAAATCCCATGCTACTGGGCTCTTTTGTGAGGGATTTTTGATCAGATTATTTGAAGCAGGAAGGCTCACCCTAAATCTTGGCATCTCACATAAAAAGACATGGAAGAAGAAAACTTTTGCTTTGGCCTGCTTGCCCTCCACTATTGTTGGAAAGTTATGTATCCTGTAGCTAAGGCATTTCTTCACCAATATTAGAACCATCTTCTTCAGAATTCTAAGAAAGACTGAAGAGTAGCAGCTTTCCAGTAATCCTTTAGACCTAGGTTATGACCGATGAGACATCCAGCCTTGTAAACTGAGCAACTACCAGATTCTCAGCCTCTCCAGTGTGAGACAGCTACTGGGACCACAACCTCTAAGCAGTCTAATAAATCTCCTCTGTTGTGTGATATATTGTTTGTGTTTTGACAAATAAAGATTGTTTGAAGTCAGAGGTCAGAGCTAGCCACTAGTTCGTTACTCATAGAGGTTTGGAAGGCTAGAGAGCGGAACAGGAAGTGGTGAGGCTTCTTGAGACAGGATCTCGGCCCTTTTGATTGGAGGAATGGAAGAAGTAGGCTATCACTCACTGGTGGCTGCTCACCTGCTTCTCTGAACTTTCAGGTTTTTGCCCTGATATTTGACTCCTGGTTTTTTACTGATAAAGAATAATTAAGGTTTCATCTGTCATCCAACTTTTGGGGCAAAAATTCACAAAATAGCTGCTTGCCACTGGCACACACCATAGTTGCACATAGGAACTGTACCCAGCAGAGTCACTGCACCACCATCTGGCTTTCCCTTTCTTCCCCAATCCCTGAGTGAGTCTGTGATATTTCTGTTGCAACCTCTCTACAGCAATCTCCACAAGCACTTGGGCTCCAAATGCCACCAGAGGCAGCCCCTCACCACTGGCCAGCTCTACCTTCAGGCAGCTCTGCACTTTCACATCCCACCAGTCACATGTGCTGCTTTCACACGTTCCCCTGTGTCTGCCTTTCAGACAGCTGGCTCTTTGGCTCCTTTTCCTGGTGGGTTCTGGTCTTTCCCCACCCCCTCCTCAGGCTGTTGACACACCAGCAGCACCACCTGTGTTCTCCAATCAGACTTTACTGTCATTGTCAGCAGATTTGGTGAGACAATTGAGAATTCTTAAAGGGGGAATTAGTTTTAAAAAAGTTTTTTCCCACACTAAAAAATGGGAAACACTATTATGATGGAGGGTGTTAGGTCTCTGTGTGATTACGTAATGGATGGTTTAAAACTGGAACAATTAAGAGATAATCAATTTAGCTGGGATTCACATAGTGTCAATCATTTTGATAATTCTTGTTTTATCCCTTAAAAAGTTGGTTGGTATGTGTGCCAAGATACAGGACTTAGGAAAAGTTACTAGAGAAAATATTGTTTTGAAGATAAGTTACAAGTCTTAGAAGAATGTGTTAAAATAGATAATAGAGATATTCAGACAAATACAGAGGAATTTATTTAAAAGTTTGGGTTTTTTTTTTCATTTTATATACCAATCACAGTTGCCCCTCCCTCCCCTCCTCCCGCCCCCTTCCTTTCCCCCATCAACTCCTCAGAGAGGGTAAGGCCTCCCTTGGAGAATCAACAAAGTCTGGCATACTAAGTTGAGGCAGGACCAAGCTCCTCCCCCTGTGTCAAGGCTGAGCAAGATATCCCACCATAGGGAATGTGTTCCAAAAAGCCATTTTATGCACCTGGTTGATCCCACTGCCAGGAGCTCCCCAAACAGATCTAGCCACATAACTGTCACTCACATTCAGAGGGCCTAGTTCTGTACCATGCATGTTCCCCAGCTGACAGGCCAGAGTCCATGAGCTCCTAACACCTTGGGTCAGCTGTCTGGTTTTCCCCATCATGATCTTGACCTCACTTGTTCCTGTGATCCCTCTTCCTTCTCTTCAAGCTCAGCCCAGTGCTTAGTTAACAACCTCACCATTACATTATAAAATTAGAAAGGAACAGCCCAAGGTTATCAAACAATCAACCTTAATCCAATCCCCATACAGGAACAACCGCCAAATGATACATATTACCAAGGCTATGGAAGAAATCGTTTGATTCCTGTGGATATGTTAGATTTGAGGAGATTTAAGGAAGTGATAGTCTCATATGGTATGCATTCACCTTTTGTGAATCAGGTTTTAAATTCATGGTCAACTAGTAACAGAATCGTCCCACAGAACTGGAAAGACTTGGTTACAGCAATATTGGAACATGGTCCTCAATTATAGTGGAGGACCTGGTGGAAAAAAGGCTACGGCCATTGAACAATGAAGTAAGTCTAGAGGTATTGAGATTTCCCAATACCAACTTCTTGGAGAAGGCGATTATGCTGATATACAAAAACAGTCTCTATATGATGGCCATACTCTGGCTTTATGCTGTGCAGCAGCTTTGAATGCTTGGGACAGAATTGAAGTTGGAAAGAGAACTGAATCATTTACTAATGTTATATACAGTGTCCAAAAGAAACCTTCACTGATTTTTTTTATAAATAGAATAATACCAAATCCAGAAGCTAGACATATATTAATTGAATCTTTGCCTTTTGAAAATGCTAATTCAAAATACAAAATGGTGATTAGGCCTTTAAAGGCAAGATCAGCACCTATAGAGGAATGGATTAGAAAACTAACTTATAAGACTCACAAATGCTTTATATTTGATCAGATATAACTTGCCAAAAGGGAACCTCCCCAAAGTTAGCGTTGGGGCAGGGTTTTCTTTTTGTCTTTTCAGGAGAATGAAGGCATCCAGCTAAGGTATCTGAAAACCACTGGACAAATGAGATGTCTGAAGAAAAAGGACAAATCATCCAGAGAAAATTTCCCAAGAAAAAGAGTCAATTGGCCTATTGGTATATCACATTTCCAACAGAAAATTTCATGAATTTCCCCAAATGTGTAGAGAGCCGCGTGTAGCCGCACCCTAAAGATGGCTCTGGCTTCTACCCTCTGCCTTCCCGATGGCAAACACTCTTTAGGGTAAACAGCTCCTTATTTGGCTGTGGCTGGATTCGTGTGTTGCTGGCATATGCGTGAACCTGTGGACAGTGCCCACGTGGCTGCCTGGGGTTGGTTGCCCAGCCCTACTTAGGTGCTGGGAGAGGCTTGCCCCGGGGAGAGAGACACAATGCAATTAATCAAAGGTCTGAATAAACTGTAATGAGAAGGATCCCGGTGTCGCGTCTTCCTTGCTGGTCGAGGCAGGCGCGACACAAATGTTTGTTTCTGCTGTTCTCTACAGAAACATAATGCAAATGGTCTTTTTGTAGTCCCAGTTCAATTAAAAATTAAATCTGGCTTTGGAGTTGGAATGTGGATCTCTCCTTCTCTAAACCCCAGCATGCTTGTTAAAAATCTCTGTCTCATGTCAGAAAAACCACCTGATATGGGACAGAAGAAAAACCAAAATTAGTGAACTATTCTCTTGCCACTAATCTCATAATCATTTGGTTTTATTTTGACTCTTTTAAAACTTAATGTATAAATATTATCTCAAAATTTATAAAATTAGCCAGGCAGTGGTGGCGCACGCCTTTAATCCCGGCATTTGGGAGGCAGAGCCAGGCGGATCTCTGTGAGTTCAAGGCCAGCCTGGACTACAGAGTGAGTTCCAGGAAAGGTGCAAAGCTACACAGAGAAACCCCATCTTGATATTAATGACCATATAGAGTACTGACTAATTCTAGAAAAAGGCTTCATCTAGCTGCCTGTACATGATTTCAGGATTGAGTCTGTATCAGATAACTGGGAATTAGGTTTGTGTACTCTGGACATACATAACAAATTATGGTCCTTTAATCTCTTTGGGATCTGCTGCATATGACATTTAAAATGTTTAAGTTTTCTGCAGTGAACCATGACATGCCTAACTGTGATCTTTGAAGTCTGCAAAAGGAGGATGGGGCCTCACAACAACAATTCCACCTGGATTGTGGTAACTCCACTAAGCTGACAAACACTACCCAAAGATCAGCTTTAGACTACAAAGTGCTGAGGACAATTTCAAGATAGCTAGCTGAGATGGTCCAGCCTCACAGACTATTCTAACCAAGACTTGAGACAAGCCCTGTACTTTCCCATTACACAGAGACTGGACAACAAATGATACATCTAGCTCTGCCAAGGCCTGACAATTATCCCAGTTTTTTTCAGGATCTCTAAAGATGCCATCACCCCCAGACAACAGGAAGTAATCTTAAGAACACAACGCCCACATTCCCAAGAGGTGCAGTAGGTGGTTTTGGGTCATTCAGTGGGTTATGGATATTTGTCATTGTTTAGGGGGGTTGGTTACAGGTTGTTATTGGTAATGGTCAGGAAAAAAGCTGAACAAAGATTAGATTCAGAAATCTTGTTCTAAAAAGAAAAAAGAGGGGATATAGAAATAGGATAAAAGGGTAGATTATTGAATCTACTTTTAAACTAAAACAACTACTAGTCTTAAATATTTTACATTGATATGGATTTTTCTATAGTGATACAAATTTGAGGGGGTTTTGTTATATATATGTTTCTACTCTAATATATTTTTGTATATTGATACAAATTTAAGGGTTTTTTTTTAGAACATATTGTATATACATTTCTACTCTTATTCAAGGTATTGTACCTATACAGCTCATTTACCAATGTAATGTAGATTTCTAGTCCTTGAAAATTATTATTACAAACTATTTAGGATAATAAAGAAATGCAGGTTTGCTGGGGATGTCTTTCTGTATGCTGTGAATGTATTGCTCTGATTGGTTAATAAATAAAACACTGATTGGCCAGTAGCCAGACAGGAAGTATAGTATAGGCGGGATAAGCAGAGAGGAGAATTCTGGGAAGTAGAAGGCTGAGTCAGGAGATGCTGCCAGCCACCACTGCCATGAGAAGTAAGATGTCACAAGCCACGTGGTAATTTATAGATTAATAGAAACGGGTTAATTTAAGATATAAGAAGTAGATTGCAAGAAGCCTGCTATGGCCATACAGTTTATAAGTAATATAAGTCTCTGTGTGTTTACTTGGGTCTGAGTGGCTGCAGGCCCTGGCGGTACTGGAGAAATCTCCAGCTACACAAGTTAATAGTTAGTCACCTATTACAATTGAACTTGTAGTCATGTTAAATATGTTTTCAAGGTCAAATAGAGATATTTTAGATAGGTGGTCTTCAAACACTTCAGAGATCTACAGAATATGACATTTAAGATGTTTTAATAACATAAGGTTGTTTTTTTTTTTAAATGACAATGAGACATGTGTGGTCCTGGCAGCACCAATCTACTTCAGAGAAGATGATGGAAACTGAAGAAACTCCATATGTCTTTTACTTTCACTGTGGCAAAGATTAGCCACTGGGGCTGGAGAGATGGCTCAGAGGTTAAGAGCACTAACTGCTCTTCCAGAGGTCCTGAGTTCAATTCCCAGCAATCACATGGTGGCTCACAACCATCTGTAATGAGATCTGGCATCCTCTTCTGTATACATAATAAATAAAAATAAAACTTTAAAAAAAAAGTTAGCCACTGGGCAAGAAAGTGCCCTTGCCTCGACTGTTGACAGTATGCTGTCCAAATGGGACAAACAAGGCACAAAAGAAAGTAACTGCAGAACCTTGCCAAGACAAGGTGGAACAGTCCTTCAGAATATCCTGCTTCACAGAAAAGTCTGTCAGATATGCTAGACCTGCAAGCCAAAGATGGATGCCCCAGAATTACAGAGGAACCTTGGGTGACTGTTCAGGCAGCCTGATGTCCCTGTCATTTCTTTCTTTTTTAAAGAAGGGTTGTTTTGTTTTTGTTTTAAAGATTTATTTATTTATTTATTATGTATACTGCATGTATGACTGCAGGCCAGAAGAGGACACCAGATCTCATTACAGATGGTTATAAGCCACCATGTGTTTGCTGGGAATTGAACTCAGGTCCTCTGGAAGAGCAGACAGTGCTCTTAACCTCTGAGCCATCTCTCCAGCCCCCCTGTCATTTCTTAATTTTGGAAGTTGTTTGCTCTGTATTTTCTGTCTACTCAGGTAATATATCATTCTCAGGTCTCTGATGGAGTTGGAGACTAGATAATATAGTTTGTTAATAAATTCAAAAAAGAGACTCACAAAAGAGGTGTAAAGTGTATAAGGTTGAGAGACATCAAAAGATAGTTTTGCTTTGGGTGAGGGTCTCAGTTGAACTGCTGCATTGTTCCTATCTCCTTGAGCCTTATATACCATTCTCCACCCAACCATATCACTTCCTGGGATTAAAGGCATGCATCCTTCCCAAACAAAGACATGAGATCTCAAGTACTGGGATTAAAGGTGTGTGCCACCACTGCCTGGTTCTGTTCCCAGTGTGACCTTGAACTCAGAGATCCAGAGTGATAGGATTAAGGGTGTGTGCCACCACTGCTTGACCTCTATGTCTAATCTAGTGGCTGGCTCTGTCCTCTGATCCCCAGATAAGTTTTATTTGTTAAAGCACAAATAAAATATCACCACAATATCTGACTCTTGGTTTTTATTGATAAGATTAATTAGATATACACATCACCCCTCTTAGTATATATTCATCCTATCAGTTCTGTTCATTTAGAAAACCCTGACTTATGGTACATTATACTTTTGGATTTCCTTTTGTTTCATGTAAAATAATGTCAAACTTGCCTTTATTTTTCTAGTTCCATATCTTCCATTTCTTTTTATGCCACACTGCTATGGCTACAAGTTCTAGGACAATGTTAACCAAAAACACTGTGCACAGGCATGCATATTTTGTTCTTGGTTTTAAAAAAAAAAAGAGGCCTGCTGTTAGTGGCACATACTTTCATCTTAAAGAGTCAGAAGCAGGCAGATCTGTGAGTTCAAGGCCAGCCTGGTTGGTCTATAGAGTGAGTTCCAGGGCAGCCAGGGATACACAGATATCCTATCTCAAAACAAAACAAAAAGTGCCTTATTCTGGGTCTGGTAGCACACAACTGAAATCATAGCACTTGGGAGGAAGAGGCAGGAGGAGTCAAGATGAGCCTTCACTAAAAATGAATGGTGGTGCACAGCTGCAACCCCAGTACTCTGGAAGTTGATGCAGGATTGTGAGTTTGAGGCCAGCCTGAGCTATTTCGAAAAATGCTATACCCAAATAATAACAATGCACTTTCTTATTTTTTATCTGTATTTTTAATTTTTTATTACTATTGATTTTTTAATTTATTTGTGAGTGTTTTGTTTGCATATATGTATATGTACCACTTATATGCCTGGTGCCTGCAGAGATCAGAAGAAGGCACTGGATCCCCTGGAAATAGAGTTGTTTCATCATGTGGAGTTGTGAATCACCACATGGGTACTGAGAATTGAATCTGGGTCCTGGAAGAGGAACAAATGCTTGTAACCATTGAGCCCCTCTGCATGTATTTTATACAACTCGGGCAATGTCTTTTATTCCCTGCTTATAAATAAGCATTGTACTTTATCAAATTTTTTTCAGCAAAGAATGAACTGACCCTTATGTAACTCTTATAATTTGCTCCTTTGTTAAAAGCCATTTACAGATAGATATTCTAATATTAAATCACCCTGGAATTGTTGACAATTGCAAAGCATCATTTTTGTTTATTTTTATACGTATTTGGATTCTGTTTATTGTAATTATTATTTAGAACTTTTGTCTCTCTGTTTAAGAATAAATAGGCCTACAATTTTCCTTTCTTGGTCTATGTTTGTCTAGTTCATATCAAGGTTTTGTTGGCCTATTAAAGTAAATGGAATAATAATCCTTTTCAATTTGTTTCTAAAACCATATGGGCCTAATGTTTTCTTTCTACTCAAAAGACAGGGACTTTGAGGCTGTTTTGAAAAAAAGTGCTGAGACAGGCGTGTTGGTATACATCCTTAATCCCAGCACTCAGAGGCAGAGAGAGGCAGGAAAATCTTTGTGAGTTCAAGAGTAGCCTGGTCTACATAGGAATTCCAGGCCAGCAACAGTTGCATTGTGAGACCCTGTCTCAAAACAAAACTCACTGACTTGGGTTCTGGGAAATCAAAGCCTGGCACTGCTGCCTCCCTTTTGGATCTGGTGACTTTTCTACCTTAAACTTCAGGTCAGATTCCTGCTCAGTTCTGCACTTACACTGTTCTGGATTCCATTCCAGCATGGGGAAAAAAGCAAGGGCCAAGTAGTTGGCTTAGCAAGTAAAGATGCTTGCTGCCAAGCCAGATGCCTTGAGTTTGATATTCAGAACCCACACAGTGGAAGTGAAAGGACCAAGCTGTAGCAGGAATCTTAAAAGTTCTTATTAATAAAAACAAAGCCAGGTATTAGGGTGAATGCTGGAATACCAGAGAAGCAGAACAAGCCACAGCCACCTCATCTTGCCAATACCTCAGCTGATCCCATTTCCTCAGACTGGAAGCCTCTGTGTCCTCATCCAAATGAATCTCAGCTGAACTGTGCTGCTCAAAAGCCTAAAAGATTAACCAGCTCTAGTTCCTGGTCCTCATGCCTTATATACTTTTCTGTTTCCTGCCATCACTTCCTGGGATTAAAGGTATGTGTCACCATGCCTGTCTGTTCCCAGTGTGGCCTTGAACTCACAGAGATCCAGGTGGATCTCTGCCTTTGGAATGCTAAGATTAATGGTGTGTGTGCCACCATTTTCTGGGCTCTATGTCTATCTAGTGGCTGTTCTGTTCTTTGACCCCAGATATGTTTATTAGGATGCACAATATATTGGGGAACACAATATCACCACACCAAGCAGATGCCATAACAGGCTGCTCAGTCTTCTCTCAGAGATCAGGCCTCAATTTCAGTTTCCTGAGACTTGAGCAAGCAGTTTCTGGGAGGGCCGTGATCAAAAGACAAAGTCCTTGCAGTAGCTCCCTATCTGCACGTACTCTGACTGCTCAAAGTTCAGCCAGGTGTTTACTGTCTGGGACCCCTCACCAACTTAGAGCTATGTGCATGGGTCAATGTGAACATGCGAGGCCAGTCAGCCTCCATGGCTGCTCAAGGATAGAGCCTGGGACTTGTCCAGGCCTGCCCAAAAATGATAACTGTAACTCCCAACCAGTTAATTCAAAGGTTACACACCCTCATCCAATCATGTGACGCAAAGGCTTGTACCACCTGCTTGAAGTTTTTCCCTTTAAAAACCCCTAACCCTGACAGCTCAGGACTGTCCTCCTCCACCCTCTGTGACAGAGTGTTGGACACAGACCAAGCCCAGGCTTGCTTATCAATAACCCCCTATGTGTTTTGCATCAGATATTGGCTCCAGGGTCTCAAGACATGGGCACAACAGAAGGAAAGAACTGGCTCCCAAAAATTGTCCTCTCAGCACTTGAGAGGCAGAGGCAAATGGATCTCTGAGTCTAAGGCCAGCCTGGTCTACAGATTGAGTTCCAGCACAGCAGGACTAAACAGAGAAACCCTATCTAAAGACCCCCCCCCAAAAAAAAAAAAAACAACACACACACAAAACAAAACAAAACAAAACAAAACAAAAACAAAAACAAAAAAAACAGCCTGGGTGGTGGTAGTACATGCCTTTAATCCCAGCACTTGGGAAGCAAAGGTGGGCAAGTCTCTGAGTTCAAGGCCAGCCTTGTCTACAGAGTAAGTTCTGTGACATCCAGAGCTGTTACATAGAGAAGCCTTGTCCTAAAAGCAAAGAAACTCCAAAATTTTCCTCTCACCTTAAATCTCCCAACACACATAATAAATAACTACAAGAAATATTTCAGCCAGGCGGTGGTAGCGCACACCTTTAGTCCCAGCACTCGGGAGGCAGAGGCAGGCGGATTTCTGTGCGTTCGAGGCCAGCCTGGTCTACAGAGCGAGATCAAGGACAGGCACCAAAACTACACAGAGAAACCCTGTCTCAAAACAACAACAAACAAAAAAAGAAATATTTGAAGTTTCCCTGTTTTACATTTATTATCACTAGTTCATACTTTGTTTTTATTCCTTAAGTTGTATACATTCATGTGTGTGCATTCCTGTGTGTGTATAGAAATATAAATTTTCTTATATTTTGATATAATTCAGTTTTAAAATGCTACTAAATGGTCGCCAGAAATAATGGTGTACACCTTAATCCCAGCACTTGGGAGACAAAGATAGGCGGATCTTTGTGAGTTCAAGGCCAGACTGGTCTACAGAGAGAGTTCCAGAACAGCCAAGGCTACACAGTGAAACACTGTCTCAAAAAAAGAAAACCACCAAAATATAATAATAATTTTAAAAATAAGATGTTACTAAATGAGCTGGCAAGATGGCTCAGAAGGTCAGAGCACTTGCCACCAAATCAAACAACCTGAGTTCAATCCCTGATATACACCTGGTATAAGAAGAGACCCAACTCTTCAGCTAAATACTTTTTTTTTTGGTTTTTCAAGACAGGGTTTCTCTGTGTTACAGCTTTGGCTGTCTTAGAACTCACACTGTAGACCAGGCTGGCCTTAAACTCACATAGATCCACTTGCCTCTACCTCCAGAGTGCTGGAATTAAAGGAGTGTACCACCACTGCCGAGCTCTAAATAAGATTTTAAAATTAATTTCTTGTTGGATTATAGTTGGGAATTTAAGAGAAAAACAAAGGAAGCAAGCAGAGCTCCTGTAGAGGAATATGAGTGAATCCATTTGATGAGGAAGAGTAACTTAGTAAGCTTGGGACCAGCTTGTAACTTGGTCTACATTGGAACAACTCCTCCTCCCCCAAAAAATGCCCTGGGGTTATGGCTTAGTTGATAAAATATTTGCCTAGCATACACAAAATCCTGGGTTCTATACCCAGCATGGAATAAATGGGGTCTGATGGGGCACACATGTGGTCACATCATCACATAGTCATCAATTTGAGGTGAACCTGGGATACAAGCAATTTTGTCTCAAAAACAAACAAGAAAGCTGGGCATGGTGGCTGGCAGATGCAGGTAGATCTCTGTGAATTCAAGGCTACCCTGGCTTATAAGCAAATTCCTGGATTTTTTGTTGTTGGTTTTTGTTTGTTTGTTTGTTTTTCAGGTCAGCCAGAGCTACACAGTGAGACTCTGTCTTGAGGTGATATATTGTGCACCCTAGTAAACTTATCTGGGAATCAGAGGACAAAGCCAGCCACTAGATTAAACATAGAGGTCAGGCAGTGGTGGCACACACCTTTAATTCTAGCATTCAGGAGGTAGAGATCCATCTGGATCTCTGTAAGTTCAAGGCCACACTGCAAACAGAGAAGCACACACGCCTTTAATGCCAGGAAATAGTATGTCAGGACAGGGAAAGGTATATAAGGTGTGAGGAAACAGGAACACACTCTCTTTAGGCTGAGGATTTCATAGAGGTAAGAACTAGTGGCTGGCTGCTCTGCTTCTCTGATCTTACAGCTTTCACCTTGATATCTGACTCTGGGTTTTTTATTAAAAGACCATCTAAGATTCAAACAACTCTGTCTCAAAGATAAATAGAAAGGTTAGAGATTTAACTCAGTAGTAGAGCACTTGGCCCGAAAATTCAGGATTAGTTTGTAGCATAGGACAGAATTAGAGGAAACAACAATAAAAAACCTATGACAATTCCTCCATTTGGATACAAAGAAAAGTAAAAATTATTTTTAAAAATCTTGCAGTACCAGAGATCAAGCTCAGGGTCTCACACATGCTAGGCAAGCACTCCACCATTGACCACATCCTCAGCCTACAACATTTCTAAATAAAAGTCAAGTAAGTGGATTCTGGGAATTCAGCAAAAAAGTAAGCTGATATGAGACCAAGAAGGGTCTATTCCACAGTTATGATGGTGATTCCACATCAAGAAGTCACAACCATTCTATAGCTCTAGTTTCAGGGTATCCAACATCCTCTTCTGACTTTTGAGGCCACTAGGCACGAACATTGTGCACAGACATACATGCAGGCAAAACACCCATACACATCTTCAGAATTTTAGTGCAAGAAACAAATGTTGTGGTTCATATTCAGTGGTCCATATTCAGTGTGAGGTACTTTTAGAGCTTCTCAGAGTTACAGATGAACAGGAGGTGCTTGGACCTTTCCTCACCGCTAGCTGTGAGCTGGCACCTGTTGGTCTTAGAATTCTGGGAGTTGAGCCGGGCGGTAGTGGCACACGCCTTTAATCCCAGCACTAGGGAGGCAGAGGCAGGCGGATCTCTGTGAGTTTGAGGCCAGTTGGTCTACAACAGTGAATTCCAGGACAGGCGCAAAGCTACACAGAGAAACCCTGTCTGGGGGTGGGGGAGAGGGGAGAATTCTGGGAGTTGGAAAGTTAAGGCAGCATGCTATGTGACTGAGTTCATAATCAGAACAGGGAACAGTCTCAAGCCCCAGAATATTCATTAGATAAAACTTTGTATCCTGAACCAATGAGATGGAGAAATTGTGAAAGAGCAAGCCCTAGCGGATGAAAGAAGACAACAGGAATTTGTCATAATAAAGGAATTTGAAAAACCACTGTCAACAAAACAAAAAGCCGGGCAGTGGCACATGCCTTTAGTCCCAGCACTCTGGGAGGCAGAGGCAGGAGGAGCTCTGTGAGTTCAAGGCCAACCTGGTCTACAGAGTGAGTTCCAGGACAGCGAAGGCTACACACAGAAACCCTGTCTTAAAAAACAAAACAAAACAAACAAACCAATCAAACTAGAAGCACTGTCTTGCTAGGTGGAGCACGCCTTTAATCCCAGTACTCTGGATACCAACAATCAGATCTCTGAATTTGAGGCCAACCTAACCTGGTCTACATAGTTCCAGGACAGCAGGAGCTATGTAGAGAGACCCTGTCTGAAATAAATAAACAACAAACCAATTAATTAAAAGCATGTGTTGCTCTAGCAGAAGACCTGGATTCAATTCCCAGCATGGACATGTTGGTTCACAATCATCTGTAACCCAAGTTCCAGAAGAATATAACACTGTCTTCTGACTACCATGAGCACCAGGTATGTACATGGTACACAGACATACATGCAGGAAAAACACCTGTACACATAAATAAAATTTTAAAATTATATTTAAAAAACTGCTTTGTTTTCACAAATCTCTTGAATTTGTTACTATTTTTTAATTTTGTTCAGTTTTTGTTGTTGTTGTTACTGTTGTTTGGTTGGTTAGTTGGTTTTTCAAGACAGGGTTTCTGCTGTGGATGTCGCTCTGTATAAATAAAATGTTGTTTGGCCAGTGGCCAGGCAGGAAGTATAGGCGGGACAAGAGAGAAGAGAATTCTGGGAAATGGAAGGCTGGGGGGGGGGGGGAGAGACACCGCCAGCCGCTGCTATGAGAAGCAACATGTAAAGACACTGGTAAGCCACAAGCCATGTGGCCAAGTATAGACTAACAGAAATGGGTTAATTTAAGACAGAAGAAGTAGATAACAAGAAGCCTGCCACGGCCATACAGTTTCTAAACAATATAAGTTTCTGTGTGCTTTCTTGGTTGGGTCTGAGCGACTGTGGGACTGGCGGGTAAGAGAGATTTGTCCTGACTGGGCCAGGCAGGAAAACTCTAACTACAGGTTTCTCTGTGTAACCTTGGCTGTCCTTGAACTTGCTTTGTAGACCAGGCTGGCCTTGAACTCACAGAGATCCACCTGCCTCTGCCTCCCAAGTGCTGGGATTAAAGGTGTGTGCCCCAATACAGGACAAGATTAGAAGTTTTGAGGGATTTTTTCTTTTTTTTTTTCCTTCATGTATGAGTGTTTATTCTGCATGTATGCCTGCACATCAGAAGAGAGCAACAGATCCTGTGGAACTAATTATAAACCATTGTGAGCCACCATGTGAATGCTGGGTCTGGAACCCAGGTCTTCTGGAAGAGCAGCTAGTGCTCTTAGCTGCTGATCCATCTCTCTAGCTCAAGAGCGGTTTTTCTTTTCTTCCTCCTTCCCTCCCTCCCTCCCTCTCTCTCTCTCCCTCCCTCTCTCTCTCCCTCCCTCCCTCTCTCTCTCTCTCTCCCTTTTTGCTCTAATAGTATCAGAATGACTTCATAGCACTGTGCTGAGACCCACAGGCTAAAACTGCTTTTTCATTCGGAGAAGGTTACTGGGACTGACTGAGAATGTGTGGTTGAAGAAGGCTGGGATCTGTCAGCTTTTCTCCCGGAACAATGTGGCTGCTGCTGCCTTTTTGAGCAGTGTTTACAGCTCCATTATAGATCCAGTCTAGTTCTCTCGGCTTTCTATTACAACACTCCATGGTTACGGTCTCCTGCTACATCTTTAAGATTGTGAGTTCAAGGCCAGCCTATAGTCCATGAGATCCTGTTGTAAACAAATAAAAACAAACAAGGCTAGGCGTGGGAATTTGTCCCAATAGCCCTAGCACATGGGAGATTGAGACAGAAGGATTAGTATGATGTTGAGGTCAGTCTGAGCTACAGAGTGAGATTCTGTCTCAACTAAAAGACAAACAGAATAATAACAAAAAGTATCAGAAAGTTTATTCATCCATTTATTCATTGAATTATTTGCTCTTTTATTGCTTAGTTTTTGAAAAAATGAATTATTTTTATTCTCTCTCTCTCTCTCTCTCTCTCTCTCTCTCTCTCGTGCGGGCGTGCGTGCGTGCGTGCGTGCGTGTGTGTGAAGATAGGGTCAGATCTGCTGGAGCTAGAGTTACAGACGATTGTGAGTTGCCTGTAGAATGCTGGGAAGCCTCTGGATGAAGCATCTCTCTAGCCTCACTGGTGCTTAATTTGTTAAGTTCTTTATATAGTCTAGATAGTAATCTCCTGTCAGATGTTTAGTTGATGAAGTTTTCCCCCATTCAGTAGTATGTCTTTTCACTGTATTGTTTTCTTTGCTGTGTGAACTTTTTTACTTTCATGCAGTCCCATTTTTCAATTCTTGTTATTATTTCCTGAACTATTGGAGATCTTTTTGGAAAGTCTCTATCTGTACCTATATCTAAAATGTTTTCTTCTAGTAATTTCAGAGCTTCAAGTTTCACATTAAGGTATTGAGAGACTAGGAGTTAGGCAGACTCCCTGGCAGGTAGGCAGACAGATAGGGAGAGGGGCCATGGTAATAAAGGTGATAAATTTCCAAGATGGCTGACTTCTTCCTTGCACTTCTGACTTGAGACAAAGACCTGCCAACTTAAAACAAAATCCTAGTAGGCTTTTGTTTCCCACTAGCAGGCCTCCTGCTGATGGACTGGTTCAACAAGTTCAAGGCCTGTTCAGGATATGTTACACAAAAATTGCCTTTTAATTCTTTAACTAGTAGTGAAAATGAACCTGATAGAATCCCCTAGATTATATCAGTATCAGACTGCTTTTGTCACTATGGCTATGTAGTACAGTTTATATTCAGGTATGGCAATACCTCTAGCAGTCACAAGCTCAAGATTTTACATTTTCTTTAGTTGTCTTCTAAATATAAACTTAAACTTCTCATCAGCCCAAAGACATCTCTGTCCAATCTGTAACTGGCTATTTCTAAACAAAAATGTACATACCTTTTAACCCAAATCTGTAATTTTGCTAGTATATTTAAAACTTTTGTCCTTTTATAAAATAAGAATTCATATAAGCCTCAGAGGATCAAAAGAAGCCATTGGATCCACTTCACAGAGGTCAGGACTCCAGATAAGTACAATACAGCTGGAGTTTTCAAACTCCTTCCCTTTCCTTTTTTTTTTTTTTTTTTTTTTTTTGGTTTTTCGACAGGGTTTCCCTGTGTAGCTTTGCACCTTTCCTGGAATCACTTGGTAGCCCAGGGTGGCCTCCAACTCACAGAGATCTGCCTGCCTCTGCCTCCCAAGTGCTGGGATTAAAGGCATGCGCCACCACCGCCCTGCTACTAAGGCACTCTTGTATCTAGTCTATATCTGTTTCAGTTGGATTCCATTTGGCTGACTGACACATCCAGGCATTGGCTACTGACTTCAACTTGTGAGACATGGACTTGCTGAAGGCTGATATACATCAGTCCAGTCAAACATAATTGATCCCTGTCTGTACATCCAGGTCAGATGATCACATACGTGTGATTAATACCCCATTGCCAAAATTCCCTCCCAACCTTTGACTGGCCTTTCAGCCTCCCTGACCACCTGTGCCCCATTTCATCTTGAAGCAGTTGTGGAGAAAAATATGTTATCCCATGCTCCCTGTTCCCAGGTCAGGCTTAAAGGTAAAACCCCTGGCATAGGGGATCAAATGGTTACCTAATGCCCATTGATATACCAGAAAACTGGACCCAATATTGTCTATTGATATTTATTAACTGAAATGGTTCTGCAATAGGATAAGACACTTGACCTTCTTGATGCTGAACAAAAGAGGTATTATATGACCTTAAGAAATAATTATTTCTATATAAATCATTCAGGATTATAATCTGGCTGTACTCAAAGACCAAAACTACAGGGATAAGCTTTACTAAGTCCCTTGCATGTTTTCCGGGTTGAGCTTAAAACAAGTGACTAGAAACCAAGTTTGTCTATTCAGATATACTTGGACAGCCCTCAAATGCTTCAGAGATCTGCAGAATATAGTATTTAAAATGTTGAATTAAAAAGCTTTTCATGATAGAGAGACACGCTGGCTCCTGGCAGCACCATGGCTGGGCACAGAAGAGCCTCCACTCAGAACCTGCTCCAGAGTGGCAGCGCCAGCCACTGAGATGGGCACAGAAGAACCTCTGCCCAGAACCTGCTCCAGAGTGGCAGCACCAGCCACTGAGATGGGCACAGAAGAACCTCTACCCAGAACCTGCTCCAGAGTGGCAGCGCCAGCCACTGAGATGGGCACAGAAGAACCTCACCTGCTGCCAGGGCCTTCTTCAGACCATGGACAAGAGGACTCTGGAAATCCACTGCCTCACTTTTGCCTAGACAAGGTAGGCTGCTCCTCCCCACAAGTTCCTACCCCACAACTGTCTGATCTTCTGAGGCCTGACAGGCCTAGACCTGGCAGATGAAGACTGATGTTGTTGCCCTGAGACCTCTGCCCTCGACAACTATGGAGGACCCTGGGGTGGCTGTCTAGGTAGCCAGCAGATAAGTCTCTGTCACTCTCAATTGCTACCTCAGGTAAGAGTTATTCTTCTCAGATCTCTGAAGCCATCTGACAACCAGGCTTTGCTTCAGCTGCCTTCTCAGTTCTCCATGTAAAATTCACAGCCTCGTTCTCTTGGAGTTAATACTGATCTCAGTAGCTTCTAGTGAATTAGATAAAAGAAACAGCTTTAAGGTTTGTTGATATGAAGATAGGAAAGCTGTCTCACTTCTGTTCACTTACATATCCTTCTCAGATCTGATGATGTTAAGGGAAGTCTCCCTCCTCCACTCACTCAACCACTTCAATTCATTAAATTTCCTCTTGTTATAGGTTTAAAGATATGTTTCACTGGGCTAAAACCAGGAAATATTAATACCTTTTTAAACCAAAGCCTTTTGCTAAATCCATTCCAGCTGTCTTACAGATACCTGCAGGTTCCTGGCCAAGGTTCTGCTACTGTATCAAGAAATCTGGTCTGATAAAAAACAGTCTTCAGGGCCCATTTTGACTCCACCCATTTTTCAAGCATATTTTGCAGTTTTACTCTTCTCACCTGACCTTCAGAGAAACAGCAGATGCCATGGCTTCTGTACTCCTGATTTGGTGTGCCATTCCCTCAAGCTCCTCAAGGAACAGACATCTGAGACCTCCTTGCTTGAGATCTCCCATTGTGTGGGACCCTGACTCCCAACTTCCCCTCCCCACTTTACTTCAAAGGCAACAGGAAGCAGTCTTGAGAATTCAGTGCCCTCACTCCTCCCCCCACTTGCTATCAATAGCTCATTTTTTTAGAATCAAAATGGAGAAATGCTAGTATTCTGAACCCACGCTTGGGGCTGCCTTGCATCCTAATGTAAAAGCCTCCTTTTTAAAGGAAAAAGCCCTCCCTCCTTTCTTCTACTCTCCCTCCATTCTCCACTATGAGGTGTGCACCTTTGCCCCTTCTCCTCCCCTTTCTTTCTTTCTTTCTTTCTTTCTTTCTCTCTCTCTCTCTCTCTCTCTCTCTCTCTCTCTCTCTCTCTCTCTCAAAATAAACTCATTTCCACATGGACATGTGCCTGGGTGTGAGTAACTTTCATTGTGCCATGCCAGTTGCTGCTGTGTGCATGCCATGTCTGCCTCATCTGTGGGGCACCTTGGCTCTACTTGCCAAAGCCTCCCGTGTGCCATATCATTACAATTGCTGTGGCTGTTTGTTTTCTCAAGAACCTCTCCAGAATATAAACTAAAGATTCAAGATACCCTTACTATGCTGGCACCCACAACCTCTTGCTTGGATTCTTGTCACCTATCAGCAACTTCCTCTTTGGTTTTTCAATATCTAGTTCCTCAGTTGCTTTGCTGCATGCAGCTGCTGTAAAGAGGTTTAGCAAAGATGTACCTCGTGCCTGGCTCAGTGCATCAGTGGTAGAGCATTGTTTGAGACCCTGGATTTGGTCTCCAGTACCTCTCTGAAAAAGCTGTATCTTTGTGATTTCTGAGGTTTTCAGTATTTTCATTGGGGGTGATGCTGTTTTTTGCAGCCCAGGCTGGCCTTAAACTCCTGACCTTCGTGCTCCCATGTCCATTGTTCTGAGGGCTAACATTACAGGCATGTACCACAATTCTTGGCTTATTTGAAGGCTGTACTTAAATAAGCATTTACTTGAAGGATTTTTTTTTCACAATATAGATGCTTAGTTGACACAACTCCGTTTATTGAAAGTTGCTTTTTGTCCATGTGCATGCTATTAATCCCAGCATTCGGGAGGCAGAGGCAGGTGGGTCTGTGAGTTTGAGGTCAGTCTGGTCTACAGAGTGAGTTCCAGGACAGCCAGGGCTACAAGATTGAGAAACCCTGTCTCAAAATACAAACAAAAGAGAAAGTTGCTTTCTTCACGTGTATGAAGATGCCCCTCCCCCTCTATGCCTTTCCACAAATACAGAAGAGAAAGGAAGCAGGTCTCTCAGGTCAGAAAATGAGGTCCCTATTCCCCAGTAAGCAGCAGGAGCCAGAATACTGGGAAGTCTTGGTGATTTGGGGTCAGGAAACTGGGAGGTCTGCCTACCAGTGCATCACCTTCTAGAATGAGCCATTATTACATTTCAAAGAGCTGCCTCCAGGTCCCCATGGAAAGGGAAATCTCCCTTAGTGGGAAAGCAAGCCAGAGCCTCTTTAGCTGTTAAAAATGATTTACATAGACTGAAAAGGATGGAGAAAGGAAAGGGAAGGGAGGGAGGGCATCCTTCCACTTCTTTTCAACCAAGATCATCAAGGCTCTTGTTTTCAGTTTGTATTTGCCTTCAACAATATTCTTCCTGGGTTTCTACAAAATAGAAACTTCACAATATTTCATTAAGTCCATTGTTGTTCTTACCTTTTCTAGACAAATTGCAGATGCCTGGCTCTGCAGCCAGCCTGTAGCACATCCAAACAAAGCAATGATCAGAATTTCAGTTTTCAATTCTGCACAGAGCAACACCTGCCACGGAACAGCTACAGTTAAACTCACACACGTGTGAAGGGGTATGGCAGCTGTTCAGTAAGCAGTCTGCAAGCATTTGCCCTACTCATACATTAATTAATTATTTGAGATTTCCAATGGTTTGCTGTGTGGGTGTTATTTAATAGTTGCCTGTAACATCTTGCCCAGTCCAAACCTCAGGAATATAATTTAAGGTTTGTTGGTTGGTTGGTTGGTTGGTTGGTTGGTTGGTTGGTTGATTGGGTTTTTGTTTTGTTCTATTCTGTTTTTGAGAAGGGGTCTCCCTACATAGTCCTGACTGTCCTGAACTCACAGAGATTTGCCTCCTGAGTGCTTAGATCAAAGGCATGTGCCACCACACCTGGCCATAATTTTTTAACTAAGAATTTTCCTTACAAGATCTCAAAACAACTCTTGGGCTTTTATCAAATAATCAGCAGTGTCATATTTACACAAAATCTAGGCCCTTCCATGATTGTTCCATCTTCCTAAGTAATGAGTCATCATATGAACTTCAAAGATAACCGTGACTTTTAACTAGTATGGAAGTCTGCTTATGTCCCAGAGCAAGGACTGAACTTAGAGCCTTTAATATTCCTGATGCAATTCATTTTTAGTATTAAAGATCCCGGATGTGGTGGCTCATGCCTTTAATCCCAGTATTTGGGAGGCAGAGGCAAGAGGATCTTTGTGAGTTTGAAACCAGCCTGGTCTACATATCGAGTTCCAGGACAGCCAGGGCTCTGTTTCAAGACAGGGTTTCTCTGTGTAACAGCCCTGGCTGTCCTGGAACTTGCTCTGTGGACCAGGCTGGCCTCGAACTCACAGAGACCCACCTGCCTCTGCTTCCCAAGTGCTGGGATTAAAGGCGTGTACCACCATGCCTAGCTGGTCATAACAACCTTTTGAAACAAAGGCATGTTTGCCATTTCCTGGAACAGGTAGTACAGAGCCATTTGTAGTTAAGGTTACAGGTGGGGGCATGGCCCAATCCTTGAGAGACAGAGGTTTAATCAGACACAGGAATGAACCTAGTTTGTCTTTAAGATGACTTTCAAGCCTAAAATGAAGGCAGCCTGGTTCATCACCACCTATAGTGGACCAAATGGAAATTGTTTCCTAAGGTTAACCCCATGGCATCAAGCCAGTCTCCTGTAGTTCTATGTGAAAATGCCTGCTTTCTAGTTGTCTGGTAATTACATACTCTTTATTTATTTATTTGGACAGAGAGTCTCCCTATGTAACCCAGGCTGGTCTCTAAACCAGGTAATCTTTCCTGCCTCAGCCTCTTGCATACTATAATTAGAGACATGCACCTCCTCATCCAGTTTTGCTGTGCTTTTCCCTGCCACTCTTCATCTCTTTAGTTGTGATTCCAATAGGTCTATGATGCTGGGGTAGTGATGACACTGTCCTTGGGCTAACTGCTACTGGACTTGGATAAGCATCACAGACCTATTGGCTTACAAGTCCTCATCATAATCCATCTTTAAAGGAAGCCAGAGCAGGAGCTCAAGAGAGCAAAGGCAGGAACCACAGAAGAAAACCACTTTCTGGCTTGCTCCCAGGCTCAGGATCAGCTATCTTTCTTATTTCTCCCAGGACTACCTGTCTAGGGATGGCATTGGCCACAGTGACCTAGGCTCTCCCTCATTAAGCAACAATCAAGAAAATGCCTCACAGAGGTAGTCACAGGCTAATCTGATGGAGACAATTCCTCAATTGAAGTTTTCTATTCCCAGGTGACTCCAGTTTGGGTTAACTTAATAAAAACCAATCAGTACAATGGGGAATTATTTTCCCCCAATATTAAAATATTTCAATAAGACTAATTATTTTCCAGTTATTTATTTCTTATTTATTTTGTTTAAGACAGTCTGTTCCAGGTCGAGGTAGAGTATCCCTTTAATCCCAGCACTTGGAAAGCAGAGGCAGATGGATCTCTGTGAGTTCAAGGCCAGCCTGGTCTACAGAGTGAGTTCCAGGACAGCTAAGGCTACACAGAGAAACTCTGTCTCAAAAAACAAAAACAAAAGACCTGGTATCATGAAGCCAAGGCTTGCCTTCAGGTTCATATATAGCTGAGGCTAGCCTTAAACTCCTGTTCCTTCTGCTTCTACCTCCTAAGTGCCAGGATTACAGGTATGCCCCACCATACTTGGCTTTACGTTCAAATTTTAACAAAAATAGCATGTTAGGCTGGAGTGCGGCTTACTGGAACAGAGTCTGCCTGCCTAGCATGTACAATGTCTGGATTTTTTCCTCAGCACAAACAAAAACTACTGTGAGCTGGGCATAGTGGTGCACACCTTTAATGCTAGCACTCAGGAGGCAGAGGCAGGCAGATTTCTGTGAGTTTAAAGCCAGCCTGGTCTACACTGTGAGTTCCAGGACAGCCAGGGCTACATAGAACCCTATCTCAAAAAAACAAAAACAAACAAACAAAAAACCTTGGGGGAAGTTAAGGAAATCATGCTTAGAAAAAAAGGAGACATATAAAAGTATATAAATAACTTTACCAAGACCCAGTAAGCTATTATGCTTGAGCTAGGGATACTTGGAAGGAAAATTACAGCATCTCATTAAAGAACTAACTAGGCCACCTACTCCTAAAGCATGGATTAAGGTAAGACTTCCTTCCTAGGGGTGGTACCTTAGCTAGGTGATTGACCTAGCCCAGCTAGAATATGAGGTTTCCTTCCAGGCAAGAGATGTTATTCTTTCCGCCAGAAGGCATCTCCTTAATGGGTCTTTATTGCTACTATAATACCTCCATCTGTTGACCACAGTGCAAGTTCCATGTGTGTCTATGTACCACATGGGTGTCTGGTGCCCTTAGATCCCCTGAGACTGGAGTTACAGATGGTTATGAACCAACATGTAGGTGCTGGGAATAGAACTCAGGCCCACAGAAAGAGCAGTCAGTGCTCTTAACTGCTGAGCTATCTCTCCAGTCTCAGATTTATTTTATTTTTAATTGTGTGTGTGTGTGTGTGTGTGTGTGTGTGTGTGTGTGTGTTTGTGTCTCTGTATGTGTACAAATGAGTGCTTGTGCCCAAGGAGACTAGAGGCATAAGGTTTCCCAGGAGGGGTTGGAGTCAAAGGAGGTTGTGAGCTTCCTGATGTAAGTACTCTTAACCATTGACCCATCTCTCCAGCCCCAAGTCTATTTTTAAGACCAGAGGGGTTAAGGATATAACTCACTGGTAGTATGCTTGCTAGCTAGGCACAAGGCCTTACATGTAGCCCTTGGCACTGGGGAGGAAGGTGGCAATGAATAGTATCATATGCCTATAATCTCAACAAATGGGAGAAAGGCAGGAAGCTGAGAAACTCTAGAAACTCAGCTGGAGCTACATGAGTCCGTGTGTGTGTGTGTGTGTGTGTGTGTGTGTGTGTGTGTGTGTGTGTGTGTGTACACATGTACATATAATATGGAGAGTTATGAATTAAACAGAAATTTACCATTTATTTAGCTGTTTACTTATTTTTGAGACAGGGTCAGTCATGACATGTAGCCCTAGATGTCCTGGTAACTGGTTAGATGGACCAGTATCTTCCAAGCGTTGGGATTACAGGTTATGTGCCACTTTATTGGGTGAAGCTTAACAATTTACTCTGTTTCATTTTGATGTGAGACAGGGCCTCACTATGTAGCTCTGGCTGTCCTGAAGCTCACTCTGTAGACCAGCCTGGCCTGGACTCACAGAGATCAGCCTGCCTCTGCCTCCCTAGTGCTGGGATTAAAGGTGTGCACCACCACCTGGCTTCGCATACGCACACTATTAAATGCCATGACACATATGGAGGTTATAGAACAGCCTGCAAAGTTGATTCTTTTCCTCTATCATTAGGATTCCAGGGATGAAACACAATTTGTCAAATTTGTGGACAAGTGCTTTACACACTAAGGCAGCTTGCCAGCCTGCATATTGGATTTGTCTGTAAACTTTCTGCTCATTTTCTATTATAGTATATACAATGGTTAGGGTCCAGTCAGAAAAACAGAAATTATACAGCCTCTCATATCTCCCTTCTCATTTTGTTCTTATGAGATAGGGCCTCATATAATTCTGATAACCTCAAACTTGCTAAGTAGGTGAGGAAGAGTTTGAACTCACCCACTTCCAACTCACCATACTGAGATTACAGGCTTGTATCACCATGCCCAGCTTTCAGTCTTTCAACAGAGAGAATTTAGAAAGCTATTGGGGTCCAGCCCCTCAGTAGCCTTCACTCAGAGTTCCAGAAGAGACGCTACCAGTGGTGGATTAATCTGAGAGATTCACTAATAAATCTATGTACACGAAATTCCTTAGTCCGTACACTTTATGCTTCTGAGTCAGTTCTCCCTCTACACAGCTTCTTTTCTGCTCTCCTACTTAGCTGCTTTCTTGCCTGGTTCTCTCTACCTCTTTCTGCTATTCCCTCTAAGTTCTATCTCACTTCTCTCATCTTAGTTCTGCCCCATCTTGCTCTCTCTCATCTCATTCTTACCCATCTGGCTCTTTCTTATCTTCCATCTCATCCTTCTAGTTCTCGTTCTCCCCTCCCCTCTTGGTTTTTTTTTTCAAGACAAGGTTTCTCTGTGCAGTTTTGGAGCCTGTCCTGGAACTCACTTTGTAGCCCAGGCTGGCCTTAAACTCACAGAGATCCGCCTGCCTCTGCCTCCTGAGTGCTGGGGTTAAAGGTGTGTGCCTCCACCGTGCGGCTCTAGTTCTTTCTTCTAATCCTCCAATCTAGTTCTCCTCCCATCTAGTTCTTTCCCATGTCAGTTTGTTCCCCTCCAGTTCTTACCCATCTAATACTTCTATTCTCTTTTTTCTTCTCTGCCCTTGCTCTGAAAATAAAACTACCTTTTGTCCCTTTGGCCCTTATCTCTCCAAGCTATTTCTGCCCCCACCATTTCTGGCAGGGTCAAGGATGGGGGTGGGGGAATGGGGGATGGGGAGTGTGCTCGGTTGCTAGGCTACTTGTCCAGGCAACTTCTGACACAGCTAGATGTACCTGTAAGTAGGAACCCTTTAGTTCTGAGTTAATTGTTAAGAGTGGGTCTGAAACCAGAGATAAGACTTCGGAAAGGAGAAAGTTAAGCTTAATTAGCACATCTGCCAGGCCTTCTCAAAACACATAGTCTGGATGCTTAGTCTGTTCTTAGAGAGTACAAAGGTGTGGGGATGGTCCTGGCCGGATGCTGCTAATGACAATAATTACAGAAAGGCCTGAAATTACAGATCCTGACCGTGTTACTGCACAGAAAGTTTTCTAAATATTCCTTTAGTAGAGGGGAAGTGGTGCCCATTGGATGACGGAAAAACTACAATAGCACACAAGTAATTCATAGCAGGAAACGGCTAATCATCAAAAGCCAATATCATCAAGACTCTTTGGCTTCTTCCAAGTATTAGCTTGTCATAATCAGCTGAAATCCTATTTTATATTATTACAGCTTGCAGAAAATGTATAAATGGAATTTGTGGTGCTGAGGAACTTTTGGAGGAACTGAAATAGCTGCAAGAAAGCCACGAGCACCTTTGGGGCTGAGAGGAGTAAAAGAAGAGTTGGGTTATCAGAGTAGAGACATTCCGAGTTAGAAATCAGCCTTGGAAGGAGGGAACACCACCTGGCTGCTTTCTACATCTTCAAAGTAGCTGGAGACTGAACACAACTGGTGCTGCTAAGCCACAGGCTGCACCTTGTACCATGGCAACAGAAACATAATGCCAGTAGAAGGCTCAAGACCCTTCTCTCCTTCCCCAGCCTTCTAGTCTCCCTCTAATGCCCCGTTGGCAAAGCTTAACAGACAGCCAGATGACAAAGAAAAACTGAGTGTGGTGTCCCTGTATCAGCATTAGTGTGGCGATATATTGTGTACCCTAATAAAATTTGCCTGAAGATCAGAGAACAGAGCCAGCCAATAGATTAAACACAGAGGCCGGACAGTGGTGGCACACACCTTTAATCCTAGCACTCAGGAGGTAGAGATCTGTCCGGATCTCTGTGAGTTCAAAGCCACCCTGGACTACATGAGATTGACTCAGTCTAGGAGAGAAACAGAGCCAGGCTGTGGTGGCACACACCTTTAATCCCAGTACTGGGAAGCACACAAGCCTTTCATCCCAGCACTAGGAAAATTGAGAAAAGAAATGGGTGGGCGGAGAAAGGTATGTAAGGTGTGAGGAGACAGGAACTAAAGCCTTTTGGCTGAGGAAGCTTTTCAGTCTAAGGAGTCCTAGAGGTGAGAGGTGGCTTGTTCCTTTGTCTCTCTGATCTTTCAGAATGTACCCCACTGTCTGGCTCTGGGATTTTTTTTAAAATTAAAAGACCATTTAGAATTCATGTTACACATTAGCCTTACAGAACAGAGTGTGGTGTGGTCCCATTTCTACCTGCTTGGCTTCTCACCATCAATTCAAAGCTTTCTTTGTACACATGAACTTCTTCCATTAGCTGCAACAAGGAGTTTATGTTTTTGGCTAACAAAATGCCAATAGCTTTCATACTAATCTGCTCCTACCCTTGTTCTAAGAGGAGAGAATAAGGTTCCTGCAGTTCTGGTAACTGCCTTTAAATGACACTTACAGTACAGATGATATTAGTTCTTCATTTAAATAAGTCATAGTCCTATTTAAATATTCATGGCCTGCAGACTTAATTATAAGGTTAACCATCAAAACACTTGCTGATTAAGAAAGCCAAGTAAGGAATTCAGAAAACCAATTAGTTAATAATATATTCTATATATTAACTAATGTAGTTGAGAAAGGAATTTTATATTGCTGGACGTCTTCTTATTTATATAGGGATTAGGAATTGAAAATTGATTTTTATATTTATTGGTACTGGGGATTGAATCGTGCTAGGCAAGCATGCTACCACTAAGCTACATCACTATCCCTTAATTTTTATACTTCCTTTATCCCGCTTTTGTATATTTCTTTGTTTTGAATTCTCTGTCATTCTGCCTTTCATGAACCTGTCTCCAACAGAAAGCAAACTGCCCCAAATAAAGTGTTATACTGCTATCTGCATACTAGGCCCTGGGCACTGGTAAGATCCTCCTGGGCCTCACCTCACATACTGCTGAGCTCATGCATGGCCCTATCCTTGTCACCTTAGCCACAGGCTTCAAAGCCGATTGAGCACTAGATGGCTGCCACAGAAAGTGGTACTTTTGTCCTCTCAACTAGATATAGAGAGTCAGTCTTCTGTGCAGTTCAATTCCTTCTCAGAGTTCTCTCCACCTCTGTCTTCTCATAAACTTCTTGTTACCAACTTCCAGCTTTGTTCCTTCTCAGGCCAGGATCATTTAACCAAATAGCCAAATCATCAGCCATTGTCTATGAGACCAAAGAGATCCACACTTCTGGCCATATGCCAGTCCCATAAGAAAAGAATGACCATAGGGTTGGGGAGATGACTCAGTCTACAAAGTGCTTATTGTACAAGTACAAGGACTGGAGTCCAAATACTCAGGACCCACATAAAAACCAGGCACAGATGTGTGTGTTTACAACTCCAATGTTTAAGGGGCAGAGACAGATATATTCCTGGAGTTCATAGGCCAGCCCATATAACAGAACTGTTGAGTTCCAGATTTTATGAGAGAAAGACACTGATACAAAAAAGAAGGTGGATGGTAAGTGAGGAAGACATCTGATATGACTTTTGTCCTACACACACACACACACACACACACACACACACACACACACACACATCTCACTACACAAAGAGATAAGAAATGCTATAGAAAAGCAAAGTAAGAGCCAGAGACAGTGATGCATGACTGCAATCCCAGCACTTGAGAGGTGTATCAGGAGTTTAAGGTCGACCTTGGCTACATAGCAAGATAAAGACCAGCTTGGGATAAAGAAACATATAAACAGAGAGAAATAGGGGGAGAGAGAGGAAGAAGAAAGCTGAGTGTAGTACACAGCTGTTATTACAGCATTTGGGAGGCTGAGGCAGAAGGATCACCATTAGTTGGCTAAAGACGCCTATAGATGGGTCTCTGTAAGGAGTCTTTCTCTGTCCCACCATCCAGCTTCCAAATAATGACAAGACTTCTTATTGATTACAAAAGCCCAGCCTACAGCTTAGGATTGTTCCTAACTAGCTCTTATAACCCAATTTAACCCAGTTATATTAATCTATGTTCTATCACATGGTGTCACCTCTCTTCCATCTTGCACTTCCTTTCTTCTCTGTGTCTCCTGTGAGCATAGATTCCTCCTCCTCTTCCTTTCTCTCCCTGGAAATCCCACCTATACATCCTGCCTAGCTATTGGCCATTCAACTCTTTATTAAATCAATCACCACAATATATCTTCACACAGTGTATAAATACCCCACAACAGGTCTCAAAAAAGCAACAAAAATAAACAAACAACACAATGGACACAGGTCCTGGTCTTCTCAGCTATTCCTTTGAGTACTTCAGAGTCACCATTTAGTTGGGCATGGTGATAGACAATTACACGGTTGGGCTTGCCCGGCGGACCGCCTAACTATTTCCGGTGTAGAATAGCCATCTCCGGGTCAGACATCTCGCGGGACCGGGACTCTGTGGCCTTACGTGGTTGCGTAAAGCGCGCGCGCAGCCATGTAATCTACACGCATGCGTGGAGTACCCACAGGAGTCCCTGTACGCATGCGCGGCCCAACCTTTAAAAAGCCGGCGCCATCTTGCTCGAGGCTCTCAGTCTCTCTCTGTCTCTCTCTCCCCACGTGTGTTTCACCCAGGCCTGTCACCTCTATCCTCTTTAATAAAACTCTCCCGTGGTTCTGTCGTGTTCGGGACATGTTCCTAGCGCCGCATAACTACTAACATATGGTGGAGCACATCTGTTATCTCAGCACTTGGGAGGCAGAAGCAGGAGGTTCTCTGTGAGTTCAAGGCTAACCTGGTCTACATATTGAGTTTCAGGCCAACCAAGACTACATAGTGAGACCCTGTCTCAAAACAAAATGAAAACAACACAACACAGCAAAACAAAAACAGAGTCAACATCAATAAGACTGGCTTGAGTGATTCCCTCCCAACCAATGATGTAGACCCTTTCAAGAAGCCATAGGGGTGGATTGAAGGAGAGAAGGCCCTGCTACACAGTTGTTGTCAAAGGAATTTGAGCCACTTGCTTATGTCATAGGTGGTTCATGAAATTACCAGAGCTCTCATGTCCTGAGACTCATAATCCATGCTTAGGTTATGTAGTCCTGTCTTCCTAAGAGTTCATTCTCTGTTTTAACACGAATTGCTAAATGTTTTTTGTTTGTTTGTTTGTTTGTTTTGTTTTTTTGAGACAGGGTTTCTCTGTGTAGCTTTGCACCTTTCCTGGAACTCACTCGGTAGCCCAGGCTGGCCTCGAACTCACAGAGATCTGCCTGCCTGTGCCTCCCGAGTGCTGGGATTAAAGGCATGCACCACCACTGCCTGGCTCACTAAATGGTCTTTTAATAAAAAACAAACAAACAAAAAAACACAAAAAAAACAACCTGGAGCCAGAAATTGGGGTAAATGGTGACAGATCAGAGAGACAAAGGAACAAGCCACTGCCACGTCTCACCTTGCCAACTCCACGAATCTTCTGACAGAAATCCTCTGAGTCCTCACCCGAAAGGCTCCAGCTGAAAAAGCCTCTAGCTGAAAGGAACACTTTTGCTGAAAAGGCTTTAGTTCCTGTCTCCTCACACCTTATATACCTTTCTCCGCCCAGCCATCATTTCCTGGGATTAAAGGCATGTGTGCTTCCCAGTACTGAGATTAAAGGTGTGTTCCACCACTGCCTGGCCTCTTTGTTTAATCTAGTGGTTTGTTCTGTCCTCTGATATTCAGGTAAAGTTTATCAACCACACTCTGATACATGTTTTGGAGACAGGTTTCCTCCTCACTGCCTGTCTATACAGACCTCCAGGTCTTCTATGGTTGGTATTGAGATTAAAGGCGTGTGTCTCCATGCTACCTGTATCCTTGAACACACAGAGATGTGCCTGTCATGTGATCGGGATTAAGGGCGTGCACCACTGCCAGACTTCTGCTATGGCTTGCTATTAGCTCTGACCCCCAGGCACTTTTATTTATTAACATACAAATAAAATCACATTTCAGCACAAATAAAATATCACCATAGCAGTGTCTTTTGTATTGGAGAGACTTTCTTGCCATGATATAGAGCACAGAACTTCCAGAAACTGTGCTGAGTTCATGACTGTTAAGTTTCCTTGGGGTACGTCTCCTTTCATGTCTTATTGATCTTTCTCAAGTGCTTTGTGCTCCTGGGCATAGTGGCACATACCTTTAGTCCCATCTTTGGAAGGCAGAGGCAGGCAGATCTCTGTAAATTTGTGGCTAGCCTGATATAGTGCATTGCAGGCCAGCTAAGGCTACATGGTGAGACCCAGTCTCAAAATAAAATAAAATAAATAGAATAAAATAAAGTGCTTTGTACTTATCCTCTATCACAATACTAGTGTAAGAACCACCTCCCTTCTGCATTTGCCATACATAAAGTGCAACCTTCAAATTCAAGGTGCTAGCCTCTGCAATTTCCCCATGAATGTCAACTGAGTATAGTGGCTCATGCTGCCTGTTATCCTGCTGCTTGGGAAGCTAAGGTAAGAATATTGCTGTGAGTTCAAGGCCATATTGAGCTACATAGTGAGTTCCAAATAAGCCTGAGCTACATAGGGAGACTTGCTACATAGGGAGACTTTGTCTCAAAAACAAACAAAAAGGGCTGGGGTTGCTGGAGAGATGGCTGAGTGTATAAAGCCACTTGGCTCCAAGACTGACAACCAAAAATTTATTATATATACACTGGGATTACAGGTATAAGATATCATAGCCAGCTAAGGGTTTTGCTAATAAATATGGGGGACAATCTGAAGGAATAAATGTATGGGTGAATCCTAAGAATATCATACCAAAGAGGATAAATATGACATTGTGTTGCATGCCCTCATTCTCATGGCAAGTTTCTTTGTGTAACAGTCCTGATTGTCCTGGAACTCTCTCTGTAGACCAGGCTGGCCTCGAACTCACAGAGATCCACTTGCCTCTGCCTCCCAAGTGCTGGGATTAAAGCTGTGTGCCACAACCGCCCGGCAGAGTCTGAGTTCTTTACAATTTCAACATAGACTAAAAGTCAGCAGATCTCTAACAACTCCCTGGAACTCCAACATCAGATTGGGACTGCAAAGACATTCATCCCTGTGAACTAAAGAATCAGCAGATTCTTGGCCTGTCATGGGACAACCACATGTCCTGTAAACCAGTCTAGTAAATTCCCTTTTAGTACAGATTCATTTAATCAGTTCTGTTCCTTTAGAGAATCCTGACTAATACACCCAGCTCTTGGGAGGCTGAGGCAGGAAAGTCTTGAGTTCAAGCTCAGTCAGGATTACAGTGTGACACCTTGTCTCACAAAAGAAAATCTTGTTACTGCTTTGTTGTGTAAGCTATTTCCTTCTGGGCCTTAGTGTGTGTTAGCATTTAGGCATCTGTACTGGCCTACCCTTAGAGTTCTGATGGCAGGGGCACCGTACTTTCAAGCTTTCTCTTCTCAAGTCCCTACTCTGATGCAGCCTTTCACTCTTTCACTCTTTGCTCTTCCCCTTCCTCAGACCTCAGACCTCTTGCACTAACTCCATTGTATGTGGCATGTTTGCTTAGTGGCATACCTTGGCAGCACCCACCAAAGGTACCCACTTCACGCTAGGACCTTACCCACCTGCTCCACCTGCAGCAGATCTTTTTTCTGATCTGTTCTCTTCCACCTACAATAAATCTGTTTTCTCATTCACCAACAGCTTTACCTTCCATTCAATACCAACAATTGGGTCTCTGGTGGGGCCACCACCTCTGACCATTCCCCTAGATGTGAGGCTTCATTTCTCGAGCACAGTCCTCTCCTCACCTTCCGGCTTTTCTTGAAGTCCTGGTACCAGGCGACTGTGCCTCTCTTGGGCTCTTAGCCCTCAGACCCTATTCTTGCATGACAACATACTGAACAGCTTGTGCCCACTTAATCTAACCTTCCCTGGATCCCTGGGATGTCAGAACATTCAGGCCTTTGGATCTTCTTCTCTCTGCCTCATCCTTGGGAACTGTGTCATACACCTCCTCCCTCCATTGGATGTCTTTTGGAGACCCACTGACCATTCTTTGGACCAGACAGTTGGAGAATGGAAAAAAAATTCTCTACTTTCTTCCCATTTTTTTGCTCCAAGGTATGCCTGTGTCTGTCTGCTCTTCCTCTCTAAATGTTCTGTTTGCTGCAACCTGTTTATCAGAGATGGAGAAGCCAGCTTCGTCTTGCTCAGCCCACACTGGTTTTCCCTTTCTATTTACTCAACTCCTGTTTAATTCTGTGTGTATGTGCATGTAACTATTAACAGCAACCACGTGGTTCTCCTCCATCTTGGATGATGACCTCATCATGATTTCTTGTGAGCTCCAGGGAGTTGACTTGGATCCATCCAAACAGCATCTTGCCAGGTCCAAGTGGCACCAGACGGTTCCACAGAGCCTGGACAGCGAAGTGAAACAGCTAGCTACCCCAGGAAGTGGCCAGTACCCTAATTTTCTCAGGTCTTCTAAAGATAGTCAGCGCCCCCCAGGCCAGCAGGAAGCAGTCTTAAGAACACGGTGCTCTCATCCCTGCCTCACCAGCTACCCCTTTCTAATTCCTCACCTTTTAAAATAAACAGAAAGGAGGAATGTTGGCATTCAGGCATCTGTACTGGCCTGCCCTTAGGGTCCTGACAGGATATACCTCAGCTACAGCCACTAAAAGCACCTCCTGTGGGCCTTCACTACTTTTATTTATAAAGGGCTTATAGGCTAGCCTCCAATATTTTCTGACTCTTTGAACTTTCAAGGCTGACAGTGCTAAATCAAACACAAAATTTAGTCATTCTGGTCGATGAATCACAGTATCAGTTGAACCAGGCAATGGATGGGGGGTATCTTTCTCTTCCATTTCTGTGATAGAATACCCTGACAGAAAAACAACTTAAGGGAAAGAGGGTTTGTCCAGATCACAGTTTTCAGGTTACAGTCCATTATTTTAGAGAAGTCAACACAAAAACTTGAAGTAAAAAGCAGAGACATAATGAATATATGCATTCCTAGTGAACAGCTTGCTCTCTACATATATGAAGTCCAGGACCCTAACCTAGGGAATAGTGCTACCCATAATGAACTGGTCTTCCCATCTCAATTAACATAATCAAGATAATCCCTTCCATGCCGGCCCCTATACTTGGTAGGCAGAAGCAGGTGGGTCTCCGTGAGCTTGAGGCCAGCCTGGTCTACAACGTAAGTTCCAGGACAGCCAGAGCTACATAGTAAGACTCTGTCTCAAACAAAACAAAACAAAAGGAAAAACAAAAAGGAAAAACAAAACAAAGAAACAGAAACAAAAACAAAGATTGAAAATCCCAGGCTGGAGAGATGGCTCAGAGGTTAAGAACACTGGTTGTTCTTCCAGAGGTCCCAAGTTCAATTCCCAGCAACCACATGTTGGCTCACAACCATCTATAATAATGAGATCTGGTGCCCTCTTCTGGTGTGCAGACATACATACAAACAAAATACTGTATACATAATAAATAAATAAATCTTAAGAATGAAAATCCCTCCCCCAAGACATCCCACAGGCCAACATTAACTAGACAATCCTTCTTTGACACTCTTCTAATTCTAGACTGTGTCAAGTTAACAATGAAAACTATCATGGCCCTGCAAGATGGCTCATTGGGTAAAGGGGACTTATTGTCAACCCTAAAGACTTGAGTTTAACCTCTAAGGTCCACATGGAAGAAGAGAATCAACTCCTGCAAGTTGTCCTTGGACTTCCACACATGTGTTATGGCATTCACACACACACACACACACACACACACACACACACACATCAAATGTAGAAAATAGCTTAAAAAAAACTGGAAGCTGAGCATAGTGGCACATGCCTTTAATCCTAGCATTAGAGAGGCAATGGCAGGCTGATTGCTGAGTTCAAGGCCAGCCTGGTCTACAGAGCAAGTTCTGGGACAGCCAGAGCTACAAAGAGCAACCTTGTCTCAAAAACAAAAACAAACAAACAAAAAACCAAACACAGAACTGACTATCACAGAGGAATAGAAGTTAAATTTACAACTGCCATCAAATTCAACGGGATAAAAAAAAAATCCCCAAGTCCCATCTTTTCTTGACAAAAAACTGTCAATTTTTCCTACAGAGAGGTGTACAGGAGATGTGGACCCCTGAGGACTTTGTGTGTATGTGTGTGCTAAGGATATAACCCATTCCCCATGTATGCTAAGCATGTACTCCAACACTGAGTAGCACCTGAGGATGCCTCCTGATGATGCTTCCATCTCAGACTTCTGGCCTCTAGAACTGAGAAAGAATCCAGTTCTGTTGTCAAAGGTATTAGTGGCAGTTCTTATGGTGATCTAGGACAAGAATCTTGCCTTTAGGACTGGCATTCAGAGGGAAAGAGGTAGCATTCCTCAAAGATATATTTGTATTTTGTTTTCTTTTTCTTTCTCTTTCTTTCTTTCTTTCTTTCTTCTCCTCCTCTCTTTCTCCCCCATCTTTTCTTCCTTTCTTTCTCCTCCTCCTCCTCCTCCTCCTCCTCCTCCTCCTTCTTCTTCTTCTTCTTCTTCTTCTTCTTCTTCCTTATTATTATTATTATTATCATTATTACTACTCATTATGTGTGTATAATGCAGTAAGGTGTACAGGTGTCACAATGCATGTGTTGAGGTCAGAAGACAACTTTATGGAGTCAGTTACCTCCTTCAACCTTTATGTGGGGCCTGGGGACCAAATTCAGGTCATCGGGCTTGTATCATCTGGCAGCAAGTGCCTTTACCTGCTGAGCTTTCTGATTTTTCTGCAACTCCTCAAATTCAGAAACAGAGTGTGGGGCCAGGCATGATGGAGCATGCCTTTATTCCTAGCACTTGGGATGCAGAAGTAGGCAGATCTCTGTGTGAGTTTAAGGCCATTGTGGTCTATATAACAAATTCCAGGACAACTAGAGCTACACAGAGAGAACCTGTCTCCAAAAACAAACAAAGAAAAAACTAAGTGTGGGGGCCCCCAGATCTATATCTTGGTGTCTGAAGTAGTGGTAGTTGTAGCAAGCTTTGTTGTTGGCTGTCAAGCTCCCAAATAATGACACAGAGACTTCTTATTAATCATGAAAGCTCGGCCTTAGCTTAAGTTTGTTCCACTAGCTCTTTTAATATAAATTAACCCATTTATATTAATCTACATTTTGCCTCATGGCTTTTTACTTTTCTTTCGCTCTGTATGTCCGACTCCCTCCATGTCTCATTGGCATCTGATACAGACCTCAATTATCTTTCTCTGCCCAGAAGTTCTGCCTATCTCTCCTGCCTAGCTATTGGACATTCAGCCTTTTATTACACCAATCACAGCAACACATATTCATACAATGTACAAATATTCCACAACAGGTAGTGCCTAACTAGTGCTGGGGTCACTGAGCTTGAAGTGGAACCCCTGGCTAAGCATGGTAGTATGGACCAGTAATCTCAGCATTCAGGAGGCTAAGGCAGAAGGATGGCCATAAGTTTGAATTCTGCCTAAACTGCATAATGAGTTAGTGGTAAGCCTGGGCTGCAGAATGAGATCCTGCCTCAAAAAGAAAAGGTCAGGCTGGGCAGTCGTGGCACACACCTTTAATCCCAGCAGTCAGGAGGCAGAGGCAGGCAGACCTCTGTGAGTTGGAGGCCAGCCTGAGCTACAGAGTGAGATCCAGGACAGGCTCTAAAATTACATAGAGAAACCCTGTCTCGAAAAACAAAAAACAAAAAACAAACAAACAAACAAACAGACAAAAAGGTCAGACATGAGAACATCTTTGGTTAGGTGATTAATGAATTTGAGGCTAGCCTAGGTTACATAACACCTTGTCTCAAATCAAAGAAGTGGGTGGTATCCTTGGGACTGTGAGAGGAAAGGTTAGGTGATGGTTGACTGTCATGTCTGAGCTCCAAGGAACTCAGAGCTCTGGGCAGCACTGTCAACACCTCTTCCAGGTGTCTCAGAGGTTCATGCAATGTAGCCAGGTTGTCAAGTGCTGGAGCAAGCACCTTCTCCCTCTAGCCTTGTGGTTTCTTTGGAACACTCCCTACTACAAGAGACTGAGAGAGGTCTAAATGGCAAAGCATATACATCTCTGGCCAGAGACACAAACTGGTTTGGCATGGCCACAAGTCAGCAATTCCCCTCCTAGGATATATGAATAGATCCCAGAGAAAGACTCACATGTATCCGCTATATTCATAATGGTGGAGACAAGGAACAACTCATGTCTACTGATGGGACCACGGCTGAGTAAATTACAGTGTGTCCAAACAATGGCTGCTGCTCAACAATGCAGAGGAGAGAAGAGATACAGTCAGTAACATGGATGAGCCTCACAGACATGACAAGAATGAAAGATGCATAATTTTATTGGTAAACATGCCAACAGTCAGTGAAACACACCTACAACTTAAGGGGTCAAGTTCTGTACTGAAGGTGGCCCCACAAAATGTTTTCAAATGTTTAATCATGATGGTTTCATGAATGGATATACACAAGTTAAAAACCTCAAGTGTGCCAGGCAGTGGTGGTGCATGCCTTTAATCCCAGCACTCGGGAGGCAGAGCCAGGTGGATCTCTGTGAGTTCAAGGCCAGCCTGGGATACCAAGTGAGTTCCAGGAAAGGTGCAAAGCTACACAGAGAAACCCTGTCTTGGGAAAACAAAAAACAAAACAAAACCTCAAGTGTATATTTTATTTGCTCTAACCCTCAAGAAGGATGTGTTCAGTGGACAGGCATGATGATGGGACACACTGGTAATGTTAGCACTCAAGTGAAATGTAGAAGGATCTGAAGTTCAATGTCATCCTCAGATACAGAAAGTTCAAGGCCAATCTAGACTATTTGAGACCCTGTTTCAGAAGAAACCAAAAATGTGGTCAGTGAGTGTTCAGATTATCTCTTCTATATAATCCTGGAGTGGTGACTGGATGTCATTATTGGTCATGCACCATTAGGGTCATGAACCCTAATTAATATCAAGTATGGACTTTAGCAAGAGAATCTCATTGTGAGCTCATCAACTGTGACAGATGCAAGATGATAGGGAAATTTTTGAAGATGGAGTAAGGGGCAAATAGGCACTCTCCACATTCCCCTCAAATTTTCTGTAAAGCTAAAATTGCTCTAAAAGTCACCTGTTTGGAGACATCACTAAGTGAATATGCACAAGGATCTGGGTTCCATATCTAGTACTTCAAAAATAAAGTAAATCCCAGCACTCAAGAGGCTGAGGCAGGTGGAGCTCTGTGGGTTTCCGACCAGCTAGGGCTATATAGTGAGACCTTGGTCTCAAAACCCCCAAAATGATGATGATGATAAAATCATAAACATACACACGAAGTGTGGGATGTGGGAGTTGAGGATCAGTGGCAGAGTGCCTGTTTAGCAAGTACAAGGTTTGATCTCTAGCATGGGGGAGATATGGGGATGGGGAGATGGTTCAGTATGTAAAGTGTTGGCTGCACAAAGCATGAGAACCTGAATTTGAATCTTTTGTTTTGTTTTGTTTTGTTTTGTTTTGTTTTTCGAGACAGGGTTTCTCTTTGTAGCTTTGCACCTTTCCTGGAACTCACTTTGGATACCAGGTTGGCCTCAAACTCACAGAGATCCGCCTGCCTCTGCCTCCTGAGTGCTGGGATTAAAGGCATGCGCCACCACCACCTGGCCTGAATTTGAATCTTAAATACACCTTTGGCTTTTATACATTTTTGTTGTTGGGGAGACAGAGGCAGGCAAATTTCTGAGTTTGAAAGCAGCCTGATCTACAGAGCAAGTTTTAGGATGGCCAGGGATGTTACAGAGAAACCTTGTATTAAAAAACCAAAAATAAAAAAATGTTAAATGTAACATGTCTGTAACATCTGATGTCTCAGTGTTGAGGAATTAGAGACAGTTGGATCCCTGGAGCTTGTCAGTCAGCCAATCTAGCTGAATTGGTAAATTCTTGATTCAGTGAGAGACTGACTGTCTTAAACAGTAAGGTGGACAGAGAGAGATGACTGTGTGGGTAAGACACTTGCTGCAAAAACATGAGGACCCGAGTTCAAATCTCTAGCATCTACATAAAAATGCTGACCACGGTTACACACTCCTATAATCCTAGTACTGTGAAATTGTTGAGGATTGCTGGTTGCCAGTCTAGATTCAGTGAGAGACACTGTCTCAAGGGAATAAGGGGGACAGTGAAAGAGCAGGATACCAGATCTCTTCTTCTAGCCTCTGCCTGTACACATAAGCTCTTGTAACGTCATACACACACTGGTGTATGTCACACATTTACACTAAATAACAATAGATAGATAGATAGATAGATAGATAGATAGATAGATAGATAGACAGATAAATTTTAAGGTGGAGTGTATTTGAGGAAGATTACTATTCTATACTTGGCACAGACAGATCTCTGGTCTCCATACATGTGCATTTTCACATGCATGAACATATACACATAAAAAATGTGTCATTTTTTAAAAACTAGCCTGAGAGGTAGCCAGACCTAGAATCTCTCTGAATAGAGGTATAGGTTTGTTATCCTGAACATGTGACTTCTATTTGGCACTCCCTGAAGTTCCTTCTGATCTGTCACATCTGTGTTCTGCTTCTATAAGCAGCCAGTGGCTGCGTCCACTTTCCCATGCCACAACTCACCTCTGCCTCCTTCCCATCTACCTGGCAAGTACAGAGGTTGGGGAATGTATCTTTAGCTGAGCTGCCTTGTGCCTGAGCCAAAAGACTATTATCATGGGAGAGCCAGAAAACAGATTGGGAGTGGTACACAGCAGGCTGATGATGCTATTACAGGTGGAGATAGTAGGAACAAGGAGGACAGGCAAATCTGAGGGAGTTCTCTGTGAATAGGAGCCAAGAGCTGGGAAGCACACAGCATTAGGAGTGGGGCTTTTGACAATAGAGGATGTTATAGTAGGGTTTGTCTGCTCACAGGACTGATGCAACGGAGACAGAAAAACAAGAGCTACAGAAAAGCAA